>NC_048534.1:12400000-12772860 GCF_008121235.1 Drosophila subobscura | reverse complement strand
TCTCCAGCTGGTCTCTGACTCAGACCTGGACACTGTCTCGGGTCTACGTGTTGACAGGTTGACTCTTCACACCGCATATCAAAGTGGTCACATTTTGGTCTGGTTTTCTCTAGTCTGCAGTCTGCAGTCTTTAGTCTCTAGTCTCTAGCTGTAGTACTCGTTACTTACCGCGCATTAATATTTTCCTCATGCTCTTGCGCAGAACAGTGCAGTTCCAGCGGCGATTACGAAATTGAAATTCGCATTCGCGGAATCCCAGATTAATGCCATTGATGATCTCTTTGAGCAGGGCCGAATCGTGACGGCAGATCTCGGCCAGCTTTCCACGCAGACGACGTGTCTTTTTGCACATTAGATTCGGATCGAGTAGGATGTTTGTGCCCTCGGCCCTAAAAACATAAAAAGGAAAAACCAAATTACTTAAAAAGTGATTCAGAAGTGTGCTAGAAACTGCTGCCTTGTGTCCAACTCTGACTAAACCCTTTTCCAATATATTTCCACATATTTACAACCCAAAACACACCTTAATCTACATCCAAATCACTTGTTTACCCTATTATAACGTCACAACCGATATGCAATCACACAGTCGATGATCTATGACGAACTTTAATATATTTTTTAAGGGTTTGTCTCCCTCGAGGCTTTATCAGGCCGAGCACTTTGTCATCGGTGAATAATTGTTGCGCAAAAGTCCCCATTTATTTTGAAGTTTACCGATGTCTGGGCACTGATTTCTTTTTCGCCAACTGACTCACGGGTTCAGTTTTATGGCTGAAACTGAAAATACCAGAAAAAGTAATTCCTTGGAAGCAATAGATGATGGACAATCCAATCAATCACTAGCTGAAGCAAAAGAGCAGCAGCCAGTCAGCAACAGGAACAGCCAGCAGCAGGCCCTATTAAATGCTTTATTTACCCTGAACCGAAACCCAAACACTACAGAGAGGAGAGCACTCACAGCGCAAAGTTCACGATCAGCAAAAGTAAATTTCACGCGAATGTGCAATCTTTAGAAAAAAGCGAGTAAAAATATTCACAACAATAGCAACAATACACGGAGAAAAACCAACAAAAATTGAGCTATTAAAAAGTCATAAATCTGAAATGGAAAAACATAAATCAACGCCAAAGGCGAGCAACCAGAGCAACAATTTCCAGTGGCCCGATGCTAATGCCGAATGCTGACACATGCCCACCCCTCCACTCCCACCTATACCTATACATATGCTCTACTGCACCCACATTGTTGGGTAATTATTAATTTTCCACCTAAATTAAATTTTAACGCTGCAGCCCCCGCCAAATGGCATTCAAAATGAAAACCAAAATTGCATCGATTGGGAAAATTACGAAAAAATCCGGGAGTGGGAGTGTCTGTCTGTCTATGCCGGGGGTTTTTTCTATTGATCGACTTTGGCAACGTTGCGAACTTAAATCAATAAACGATTCCATTCCCATTCACTATGAAGAGGTCCTCTCTTCGTCGTCGTCATTGCGTATACGTCTGGTGTGCGGCATCAAATTGAACCAAAATTGAGTTCATCTTATGGATTTTGGTATTTGCGCATTCTATGAAAATAAACGTAGACTTTCGGCCAAGCAGCGCGGCAAAAATAAATAATACTATTTTTAATGAACTTGTGCCCGGAATGATGGCGCCGCCACGCTCAAAAGTGCAAAGCTTAAACATAAATGCTAATAATTTAGTGATCTGTGAATCAAAATTTGTTATGCAAGAAGTAGAATATGCATTTTACAAGTGGCAGGTTGTTCTTTGTGCAATGCAAGAATGTTCTCTGCTTGTTTTGATCATAAAAGAGAAGGGACGTGTGAGACGCTTCTTACGCGTCACAACTTTTATACCCGGCACTCAGTACTACATCTGCACTTTAGCGGTTATTTGTCCAATTTTACATTTTTTCTTCATCTGTCATCTACATCAACAACACTACTCACGCCAACACGCTCCTTTAGCTCGCCACCCTTCCCTAGAAACACACACTGCAGAGTCAGGGCAGAGGCAGCGGCAGAGGCAGCGGCAGAGGCAGCGGCAGCGGCAGCGGCAGAGGCAGTGACGTGTCAGGGGCCAGGCCATAAACAGCGCGAAGCAGAGTGTGAATGCTGCGGGACGGGGTGGGATTTGCTACTGCAAATTAATTTCTTCATTGTGGCTATAATAATGATCCAATCGGATCCCAATTTGGTGATCTGATAGATATGGTCATTCCCTACGGAATGGCGTTTTTAGTTTTCTGCTATCTTCAAAATTGTAGATTTGGGAGGTTTTCGCCCTTTGCGGAGGCGGAAGGGGCGTGGCTCATTTTGAAATACACTTGTAACAGTGTGAGCATACAGAAGTCTGGATGCAAAATTTGGTGGCTCTAGCTCTTATGGTCTCTGAGATCCAGGCGCTCATAAGGACGGACGGACGGACGGACGGACGGACGGACGGACGGACGGACGGACGGACAGACAGACATGGCTCAATCGACTCGGCTATTGATGCTGATCAAGAATATATATACTTTATGGGGTCGGAAACGTTTCCTTCTGTGCGTTACATACAACCGTTATCCGCACAAATACAATATACCCTATTTACTCTTCGAGTACCGGGTATAAATAGTGGATTCCATCTGAAGAAATAAAATGTATTTCTTTTTTCCTTCGTTTTTCTCTGCATTAGTTTACCAATCATGTTGAGATTTGGTTTATTTGCTTTAAGTTATGTTATAATTTATTTATAATCATAGCCCGACACAAAATATATTTATTTATAGCTATCTAAAGTTCACTTTTAACGCTCTTAAACCTCTGATGGACATGGCACATGGAGTACGCGTATCTGCTGACCAGTTGGCTCTTGCTTCCCTTTGCGCTGGAACACAAGTAGATAAACCACTTGAACAGCTTCAGATTTCCATTAACACAGTGCCCACCTATGTTGGCTTTGCCACCTGGCTGGTTGCCTGCGGCTTGCAGCAAGCACCCTGTGGCACACACAAACAGAGTCAGACACACTTGCAGTGATTCGATCTCAAGGAGATTATGACAACTTAATAGCTACAAAATGAAAAATTCAAATCACAAATAGAGCAAACACACGCACTCGCACTCGCACATACCACTCGCCTCTCATAAGTACTCCACAAAAATATTAACTCCAAAGACAAAGCAACAGAAACGCAGAAACACAGACACAGATCTCATCCGGCAAACAGTCAAACAACAGCAAATGATGGACGTGCTTGTAAACAAAGTAAAAACAATTGAAGTTAAAATCACAATGATCATCTGGAGCCTGCTCCGATCCGATCACACCGATCTACGATTTCTGATCTTCATCTGTGACTGGCTGACTGGCTGACTGACTGACTGGATGGCTGACTGGCTGACTGGCTGCTACTTCGAATATTATGATGACGTCGTTCCTGCACATTGCGTTGATGACTGGAGAGATCTAAAGAACTCAAACACCTTTCAAGCGTGTTGCAGGGACGTACATACGTAACCACACAAGTTGCCACCACACACAAAAAAAACGAGGCAGAGATTTTTGTGTTAAGCGGAAAATAGCCGCACAGCGAGTGGAGAGTGGAGCAGGAGAGTTCTGCAGAGAGATCCATCCACTGAGCGATCGTCCATTCCGAATTGTTCGACACTTTTTGGTTTTTGAAGTTGAACTGAAGTTTACTTGGCAGCAGCAACAGCAACAGCAGCGGCAGCACCAGCACCAGATACAGCAGCGACGTCAGCAGCGACGTCAGCAGCGCCGCTCGCACCGGCAGTCGGCAAACATGAAAAGGAGCCAACAACTTCAGGTCTCTCAGGTCCCATCCCATCCCCATTCTCATGCCCATTCCCCGACTTATGCCATCCCGAAGCATCGGAACCAGCGGCCAAGCCAACACTTGGCTCGCAACGTATCTTTATTTTGCCTTCACACACAGATACAAACTCCAAGTGTGCCTCCGTTTGCGTATCTGTGTGTGTGCGTGCCTTGGTCTGGGTGTCGTTATAGGCCTCAATGGACTTCTCTCACTCTCTCTCTCTCTCTCTCTCTCTCTCTTTCTTTCTTTGTTTCCTATGCCTTGCCTCTGATCAAAGTGCCCGGTTTAGTTTGGCTTTCGAATGGTTGCCCCCGAACAGACAAGTGGTTGAAATTTCCCATACCATCCCATACCCAAGACTCCGAGTACTCCGAGTACTCGATACTCGACGCAGAGTTTCGTATACTCCCCGGTTGGAGTATCTCTATTACAATGCTGGAATGTGTAATGCAGAAAATTGAAAGTGTTGGCGACTGTTTCAATAAAATGCAGTGTCTTTGGGATTGGTTATCACCAAGAAATGGAAGTGAATGGATTCATTAAAATATTGCAAAGATTATAGTTGGATTTATTAATCAATAATTCTGATATCGTTTTAGTAGGAAACGTTGCTTTAAATCCATTTTGAAATTTAGATAAGGATCCATTATTTATGGTAAATTAATTACGTTGCAACTAATATTATGCTTCTTCATGTTGAAATCGATTCATTAATTTCCTTCTAGTAACACCCTAAAGAACATTCGCCGGGGCTATTCCTTTGCCCTTTCCCACAAGAGCATTCCAGCTTCGTTGCACTTGAAACTCCAACGGAAAGTCTGCTCTTTGTGTTATTTTTTTATGTAAATATGTAGAATCGTTTGATTGACTCATTTTCGTGAGTCTCTTGTCCAGGTCTCCGTGCACGTCTTCGATTCCGTCGTGGGTTAGTGCAAACAAATCAACGACTTAAACCACTTGTCAACATGCGAGTGGCAAAGTATTTAAACAAAGCGTTGACAAGTGAATGAATGGCCAGTGGATTGGTCGCCTGAGTTGCGTTGCCTGATGGCCCGAACCGACTGGCTGGACGGACTGAATCGACTCGAACCGCCTGCCTGCCTGCCTGCCAGCCTGCCTTGGCCAAGTCAAGTGCTGTTGTGGCTGGTCAGTTTCATTTACGCGCTCAAATATTTGTCTACAGAATGCCTCAGCGCAAGTGTTGATCTCTTGTGCATATAACTGCGGATATGCTCCGAGAGATATGCGAACACGTATGGGTATGCAGGAGAGAAGCTTGGGGACTCTGGCTTTTGATGTGGGCGGCAGCATTGACAATCGATTAGTGTCCCACAGCAGTCGACAGAAGTTGCACAGCTACTGGCCAAAAGACACCCCGAAAAAGGTGTTGACATGACTTAGAGTCTGCCCCGCGATCAGATCTCGGCTCTGTGGTCTCTTTGTGGGTGCGGCATCGTGTGTGGGCGTCCCGTCGCACGCTGCCTTTTGGCACCTTTTTCTGTTTGGTTGGGGGCAGCGATATGTTTGTCATTTGGCAATTAGCATATTGAGGGGCTTCACCCTTTTGGTTAGGCGCCGCCTCTCTCTGAGTCTCCGCATCTTTGGGGGAGCCGCAGGAATGTTTCTCCTTTACTTTTGAGCGGTTCCCAGGCATGGCCATGTCCAATTGGCGCAACAAAAACTTGGCTAATATTTCAGGCATATTTACTACACTCCCTCTCCCACCGCGGCCTTTGTCATTCCTTTAACAAGCTGCCAGTGGCCAGTGGGCAGGGCACGACTTAAACTTTCGCATCAACGTTAAGGACAAAGACAAAGGTGACATCAATCTTTTCCGTTTTGTGCCTTTGTGGCTGGGCTAGGAGGTGCGCAAATTGCGACAACGTTTAACTTAATTATGGCTCAAATAGGCGTAGCTAGGCATAGCGATGATCATCATCGACGGACATGGTCATGTTCATGTCAAGGATGCCCAAAGTGCACTTAATCACAATGATTGGTGGCAGAGAAAGAGAGGCTTCAGGTTCAGGCTTAGGTTCAGAGTTCCTCGGACATTTGACAGAGCAAAATATGTTGATATGAGGCTATAATGGGAGAGATTATATGAGCATTTAAGCGAGTTATTGCGGCTGATAAAAGAAGCAGCTTTAGCTTGGAATTCTGTGAAGATTTCCGCTGAATTCTGGTAATCGAGACCAAATGTAATTATTTTATTCATTTTATTTATAAACCTTCTACTACGTTGATGATCCTAGAGGGTTTCTGCCAAGTTTCCCTTGTTCTATCAGTAACAAGCATTCAGTCTCCCAAGCCAATTCCCAGCTATGCTAGATGCTGTTCCTCTCCCCTAGGAAGATGACAAGAATTTTTTCTAGACATCTTCTAGCCCCCGTACCTTTTCACATCCAACGCTGTCCTTCAACTTGACCCATGTCTTGATATTTGTGGCATCATGCGATTTAATTATGATGCATCAAGCGTTCAGCGCAGACAGACAGACGCATTCGTCAATGTGACATGTGGGGAAAGCGACAAATTAGCAAAATAAACAAATGGCATGAGTTTAATTAAAAGAATTTGCAGCATGTTTTTGGCTTGGGAAGTTCAGGTTGAGGTCGGGGCTGGGGCAAGAAACTTGAACGTGAACCACATTTTGCACCGATGCAAGAGCAGAAGAACTTTCTCTGGGTCGGAAAGCATAGCACACATGGCAGACAGTGAGACAGTCTCGTTAATGTCGACCGAATCGTGTCAGAGACTCTACTCTTCTTTTCTGCTCATAATCAACTCATCTGCATTAGAATTTGGCAATTGGCCGAGTTCTTCTGCCCGTCTGCCCGTCTGCTCGTTAGTTGAACATAATTATTAGATTGCTGCTGCAGGAGCTCTTGTTGTGCTTGTTGCTTGTTGGGGGTGGCTGTTTTGGGTCTCATAAAGTGTGTCAAATTCTGCTCTGTTCGAGAAGATAATTATCATGAGATTTCTGGCTTGCTCCACTGACACACACAGACACAGAAGCACGGGGGGTGGCGTATGAGCAATGTTGATGCAACCACCGACTGTGGAGCCAGCGCAGCTTGAGACTAAGTGGCCCCTTGTCTCTCACCCTCTCCCGCTCTTTGTCTATCTCCCTGCCTTAACCCATAAATGCCCCGCATGGCATTAATTACCATTTCACATGCTGTGAGTGCCAAAAAAAAGATCACGACTGAGACTCTTCGATGTGGAATGAATGAAACGATTTTCAATGAATGAAAATCTCAAATGCAAATTGAATGAAAAGCAGGAAACGCAATCGGGGGACTGTCCCATGCAAATGTCAAACGATTTTCTAGCGGAAATGAGCTCATTTCGCTGCAAGCCGAAATGAGATGGAAAAATCGAATAAATCGTTAGACGATCTTCATCGCTTGAGTCATGATCAGCATCATCATCGTCTCGGGCTGTTTTTAATTAAATTCCAGACACATCAGCGCAGAATTGTTGCCCGATCAACGGCAATTTCTTGTAAGTTTCTCTGTAATTGTGCCCAGTCCATATGGAATTTCCATTCATTTAACGGAAGATCTACACCCACAACTCGGATCCGACTGGTCCCGTCGTCGCTGCCCCACTGATTATGATCTCAATCGCTCAGCTCACACAATGACCATTTGATTTAGTGCACCATTGCCTGGAAAAATACACACACAAACAATCACCAACCATCAAGCCCAGTACCCGGTTGCCAGCTCCGAGTCGAACCCATTTTAAATGGAAAATTGCGCAGCTTATCGAGGGGCTCTTTTGGATCGGATTAGCTGTCATTTTACACGATTAAAATGAACACTTAAACAATTATTCGGATTACTATTTAATAAAGATTGTCACCACTCTTAGTTTTAAACTATCCTTAATTTATCAATCAATTCATTCAAAGTTATTTGCACTTGATTGATAAAAATCCCAACACATACTCAACCAAAACCCTCAATGGGCCCACATATTACCCATTGTATTTGCTCTTCCACCTTGTTTATCCATCAGTCAGTATGTCGCCCGTCAGGCCCTGGTGGCCGTCATTTGTCGCCACTACAAATTCTGTTCTGTTCTGCCCGCCCGCCCTTGGGCGGCACAGATGAAGCGTAGAAAGTGGCACAACCAAAGCCAAAAGGCTGCACAATTGGGGCTTTTTTTTTGCAGTGCCTCTTTCTTTCGGTCTCGTTCAGCGTTCGACATCAAAAGCGGCACCAACTGACAGCGTTGAACTTGAGCTCTAATTATTTAATTAATTTATTGTGAAAAAGTTGCAATTGGATTGGATGCATCGGACTGCTGAAGTTGGCCGGGTGCATGGAGCAGACGCAACCCACCCAAATGCGTCCCCTTCGTCCTGCCCCGTGGCTGTGTCGCAGCAATCCCCCACCTTTTTTATGGTGCAGGTGGCGAGGCGATTGTTGACGCGCTCAGTTGCACATAGTTTCAATTAAAATGATGTAAGAATATTAGGGTATGCGGCAGTCAGTCAGTATATTCATTCGCTGTACCAATTTTCCCCTAAGTGAAAGAAACAGAATTGCGTCGATAAATGATAAATATGAAGCTGCTCCGACCATAATCCAAAATCATGTGTCTTACGTATTATTCAAGAGTAAAAATCGCCAGTATTTGCCACCGAAATCGTCATGCAGTCTACGACACGCGACGAAGACGTCCACGCCCTCGCCCTCGCCCTCGCCCACACCCGTTGGATGCTGCGGCGGAAAACGAAATCAAAATTTCAGCTTTCGTTGCCGCTGACAGCAACAATATTTCTACCTTTTCGCTGGGGTGGAGAGATCTCTTTGGGGCGAATTCATTGATGCCGCTTTGGTGGCAAATAAATTTGGCAAAGTGCATAACTTATGTGTGTGTGTGTGCCAGTTCCCCCTCTGGCGAATGATCTACCTTTGGGCAACACTTTTCTTTCTATTTGATGTTTGTCCTCCTCGGTTTGTTTATTTATTCATCTTGGACGTCTGCCTTTTCGTCTGTAATTTCGCGCATAAATTGCTCCAAGTGTCATTTGGTTTTGGCTTCATCATCTGACGCTGCTGCCACCAGTGCCACCTTTTCCTCTTTGTCGTTATTTATTTTGGCCACAAAAACCCATTGCAAAGAGAGGAAAATGCCATGTAATTAAATCTAAATCAAACGTCACATTTTGAAGGTCCTCCATCCGTTGACATCGAACGTTGGTTCGTTGGTGCGTTGGGTCGCCACTCGACACGCTCGATTGGCTCTGAATTTGGATTCGCATTAGCATTTTGACCATTGGGATCGCTTTTGCCGCATTTGAGTCACCAAGCTGAATATTTATTTTTGTGCTTGCACTGTGTCGCTCTACCGGAAGCTGTTACGCCAATCTCTATCTCGTAAATTGATGCGATTTGACATGAGCACAGATGGCAAAGCAAGAGCATTCGAGTAGCCATTGCATAGACCTCAAAGCGGGTGGTAATGGGTTTTTTGGCATTGAAAACATAACATAAATTGCACGTTGTACATGTAAAATCGATGGTACTTTGTTAGCCACATAACATTACATATTGCAGACTAAGACACGGCGATGAGTGATTTTGAATTTACTTAGTTGAATCTAGTTCAATTGTCCATCATATCAGATGTAATTAGGTGACTAAGGAAGTGCTTTACATTGCTACGAAGGTTCAACGCATAGAAATAATCTTCTATCATTTCCAAAAGCAAAACATCCAAATAAAAATTCTAGCAACAAATAAAGCATTTATCAATTTACCAATTAGTAGTCAAGATCAGTCAATACTTATTTAAATTTTTCCCGAATATTTTGTGATCATTCAACAAAGAATAGAAAATTAGTGTATTATTTTATTAAGATGTTTGGTATAAATGTTTTGTTTATATATTTCAAAAGAATGAAGCACTTCTTGTATTATCTAATGGTAATTACTTGTAAACAAACATTAAACTCGTGCGTTTCATATAAATATGTTGCTGATCTCAATGGGAAACTGAAAATTAACACGTTACATCTTCAACCTCCAATCTACGTTAAGGTTTTATCCAACATAATGAGACATCATTCAATTCTATGGCCGATCATCTCTAATCTAAAATCTAAAATTCTTCCCCTTCTCTACTTCGCTCTCCTTAATGACTCCCTCTTATGCTTAGATAAACCATTCTTGTTGCCAAAACACTTACCAGCCGAATCCAGTCATTGGCATTGCGAATATTAAAATTGCAATTACCATGAACAAACGCATATCGATTGAAGCCGCCAAATGCAGCGGCAACAAACCAAACTCTGGCCCGTTCGTGCTCGTATGATCTCTGTATGTTTCTGTGTGTATCTCTCTCTCTGTGTTTAAGTGTTATATATTTTTTTGGCAGGCAGTTAAAGTTAAAGCCGTTTTTATTGCGGCCACGATGAGTACACGAGATGCTTGTTTGAATATCGTTGACGTGTGCGAATTAATCAAGCGACTCACGGTGTTCTTTTTTGTGTTTTTTGCGTTTTTGTGGGTTGGTTTTTACTGGAACTCTGGGGGGAAGTCGGCGGTTGGCAGCTCAGTGCACTTGACGAGGTCAGGCGACATGATCGCTGCCTGATCCGATCCGATGTGAACCGATCTTTCGCCGATGATCTTTCGCTGCCTCTTCTGTTTTTTACGCGATTTCTTTCACTTTTTTTGTGGCAACTGGCTCAGATCAGTGCTGCTGTTGCCGGTGTTGCCGATGCTGCTGCTGTTGCTGCTGTTGCTGCGGCTGCGTGAGTCTCGTACGCACACGGAGAAAGCTGCCGGCGTACTGAGCAGCGCCCAAGGAGCCAGCCAGCCAAGGAGTCGTCGGGCCAGGTTCCAGCCAAACGAACGGCGTGCGAGACAAAGCAAAAGTTCAGGCCAAAAAGTTGAACAGCGAATCAAAAGCCTTCCGCCAAGGGTGGAGTCCCAGCCTGGCTTTCGGGGGGCAGGGAGTAGCGTAAAAAATGAAATTAAACGCGCGCTTTAATCAGAATCCCAGCAGCAGCGGCACCACCACCACCAGCAGAATATCCCAAGTTCCTGAGAGAGTTCTGCCTCATCTGTTCTGCTTCTTAAGATCCCAAGACCAAGACCAAGTGGAAGTCGAAGTCAAAGTCAAAGTCGAGGCTGATGTTGAGGTTGATGTTGAGGTTGGAACTGCGAGTCGCGCGACTGACTCCTCTTTGTTCACTTTTTATTTTGGCTTTTTAAACTTGTTCCTTTTCGGTTTCGATTTTTTTGTTAATTTCGTTGTAGTTTCTTTGGCGAATCCTTGGCGGCCGTTTTTCCCATGTTCTTCTCAGCACCCAGCCCGTGGCCTAAGGGAACCCAATCGAACCAACATTTCACACACACTGCTGATACTTATGTATATATTTATGTATGTTTTGTATATTGAAAAAGAATTGTCGACCGATCGATCCTCAGTGGAATCAGAATAAACACTCGCGCCGATCGCTTGACCGTTGCCCGCCGCAGTTCGAAATGCTCTGAGGGATATTTTTCCGAGTCATTATAGAACGTAAAATCTTCTTCCCCCCACGCCCCGGCGAAACTGTGGGATATGTTTGGGGTTATGCGAGTGGGGTAATTTCCACCTCAGAACGCGCAAAAACCTCTCGCTCGGGGAAACGCGAATAAATAACGAAACACTTTCACGAAAACGTTCTCGCCAGATCTCACTTGGTCTCGGACTGACTCTGATCTGCGTCTGGCCCGGCGTGTATGCGGGGGTTGTTTGGCGGCACTCTCCACTCTAGCTGAGTGGCAATGGGGCTATGAATGGACGGCAGTTGTCGGTTTTCGGTCGGTTGTCGGTTCGCTTCTGATTGTGATACGTCGCAGTCGAAAGAGTCTCGTCTCTTCCTCTGCTGCTGCTTCAGCTGCTGCCACTGACTGCTCTCACTCTCTGTTTAGAAGCGTGAAAATTTATTTCACTCATGCGCGCGCTTCGGGCACTCAAAATGTGTTCCTCGAAAGCGATCTCTGTCGCGTTGCTGTCGGCGCTGCCTCTAGATTTGTGTTGATTTTTGAGATATTTCCTAATGTATCTGTAAGATTGTGTTAAATTTCGTGAATATGTGCTCTACACTGCTTACGAATTGTATGCGCACTGAGTGGAACTTGATTAAGAAAACTTCCAGGACTAAAATTATAAATTATGTCTAACAATTTTTAGAAAAAGAAAACTTAAGTGGAATTAGAACTGGATACCAAAATAGGATACATTATTTATCGGCAGGAATGGACAACCTCTTTATGTCTAAATTTTCAATCCTCGTTTACCTTTTGCCGCACACTTTCCTCACTCACTGTGAACTGTCTTCCCAGAGCTCACTTACCATGGGCCTGACATCACTCCTCTTGATTTCCGTTTCAATGACATTGCTCCTCCCTTCCCTTCCCCTCCATCCATCCACTGCTCCAGAACTAACACCCGCACCCGTACTCTCTTTTTGGCCGCCGCAAATTGTTTACACGCGACAAACTTGTCATCTTTTTTCCTTCGTGTACATCTCCGATGATAAAAAAGGTTAGCTTGTCGCTGCGATCTCTCTCTCTCTCTCTCTCTCTCTCTCTTCTATTTTTCTCCAGTTGTTGGGCTAGGCCGGCCACGAGCTCAGGTAAGAAGATGAAGGCCCCACATGGTCGAATTAAAGAAGAGACAAAAGCGAAACATACTCGAAAAAGAAGAAAAGAGAAGAGAATTTGGATGATCATAAAAATTGTGCCACTTTTGTGCCCAAACACTGCCCTCCCACTGTTCGAGTGCCATTTTGTCCCACTGTCAAACCGTCAGAGTTTGCTGTTGTGCTCCGATCTATGTATCTGTATCTATGAATCTTCGTGGCTTTGCATAGACTTCATCTTCATCCCCAGACACGTTCGCGTACCAGCGCTTCGCCTGCCTATCTGTTCAGCTAATCATCCACAAATACCATAAAAATAAGAGATTTCACAGAGGAGCTCACTCACGGAGCAGTAGCAGAAGCAGCTACCAAAAGCTTAGTCAGTCAAACAGTCAAACAGCCAGCCAAAGTCTGGGCTGTGTATGTTGCGTGCTAATCTCGTGCTGCTGCTCAGAAGAGAGGGGTGTGTTCCCCCCATCCACCATCTGATTCCACTGGCCTATATTTCTGGAGATTGTATGCAAAGGTGGAAGGTATGGGTGGAAGAAAGTTATTGACATGGGAGTAATATTTCGAAATACATTTAGTACCCGATTCTCAGGCAGCAACCCAAACCGAGCGATGAGCGCTGTTGCATCACGCTCAGTATTTTCTGCTTGTTTCCCTGTCCCACTTCACTTTCATTTGTGCGTTAATTCATCTGCTAGTTTGTTCATTCTTGAATCTGTTGGTTCCTTTCCGCCCTGTCATGTGTCCACATATCCGTGGACTGTTTGCCTGTTTGCCTGTTTGCCTGTCCGTCAGTTTGTTTGTCCATCTCCATCACCTACTCAACTTTCCAGCTTTCCAAGATTAGGCCAAAAAGACTTATTAATTATGTTACTAGAAGTACATACTCTAACTGTTTTATTAACCTTCTAAATTAGTAGACATCGCTAGACAGCTCCTTATACATAGATGCGATCTGATCCGATGGCTCTCCTCGTATATGGGCCAATCGGATGATGATGATGCTGCTGCTTCTGCTGCTTGGCGCTTTTTTCTGTTTGTTTATACATCTCCAAGTTATTTTTCGTTGAAATCTGTGTGGGGCAGCTGCCGAGGGGTACTAGATTTCGGCAGCAGTCTCGGGATTGTTCCTTAATTGTTGTAGGGGATTTTGTGGTTTATGGTTTATGATACAATACCCCACCATGAGTGGAGTGCTTAGCGGAGGGTGGCGGAGGGGGAGGGGGAACTGATTGTTTCAGTCTAAAGTTCACAAGTTGTCAAAATGTTTGCGCCCAAGTCTCGGAGGCCCAGAGACTTATCTGCTCTGTTAACACATTACCCACCAAGGCTGACTGACGTTCGGGTTCGGGTTTGACGGGGCTGATTCAACAAATAAACAAAGCGAAATCCAGTCGTGAGGCAAATATGTCTATTAAATGAAAATAGACACTGACGAAGCCGCTGAATAGTTTCTTTCACTTGCTTAAAAAACAATAAAAACGAAACGATTGGACAGACGAAGAGTCAGACAGATAGAACCGATGGACTCATGAATCCAGAGCAATTGCTGCGTTCCATGATTAATGGATGCCAAACGCTTTCGAAATTCTATAAACAAAAATCATGGCTAGAACACAGAGACAAAGAAGGAGACAGAGACCGAACCAAGAGCTGCATTTGGCTTCGATCAATATCAGAATCAACTGTCAAACTTCAGTGCTCCACTCACCTGCCCTCCGTTCTGAAAGGTACGAGCAAAAGTACACTTTGTAGAGGCACTCCCAGAGTGTGCACTGGGATATAGTATTTCTTGGCACTATCAATCGGGATCGGATCATAAAAATGTTATGGCCCAAGCAAAAAAGTGGAGAACACACGCATACTCAGCAGCAGCAGCAGCAATTCATTTAAGTGCCTTCCTCGTAATTTTTCCTAAACTCAAAGTCAGCTAAAATATAGAGAGATCTACATAAATTGCTGGAGTTTCTATGGTCGAGAGGGCGCTAAATATTGTTTGGTATTCTTCAACCGAATGACCGATTCGAGGAAACAATTTTCGTTTTGTGCTCAAGCAGCTCAAAGATTCCGAAGCGAAGCAAAGGCAAAGAACAACAAACAAAAACGTCGTGTTATGAGCTATTAACGTAATTGGAAAACGGCATTGCAGAATGGGAGCACTCCAAGTATGGGATACCCTGCAAAGAGGCAGTCAGTATTGGAGAGTTTTGGAAGATATGAGTGCCAAAGGAAGTCTATAGATCATCGTTATAATTTCCATATCAGAGCCTCCACCTCAACCTGGAAATATGCAACAAAATGTCTAACATCTGAAACTGCATTCCCAAAAATCACAACCAAGTTTCTCTCTGCTCTACAAATGTATCTCTCTCTCTCTTGTTCATTCAATCTCCACTCGCATTTTGAGATATCTGTGCCTGAGTTTCTGGCTCTTTGTAATTAAAAACCTATAAATTGGAAACAACAAAGTAGCCACCGAGCAGCCACAGTGAACATTGTTAATGCTCCGCCACGAATACTTTTTTACGCAATGTTCTCTTCATAATTCAATTGTTTTTACTGTGTGCGCCGACACACGGTGGTCATAAAATTTTATTAATTTAATTGGATTTATTTTGGTTCCCTTTTTGTTGTTGTTGTTGAGTTGTATTTTTTTAGTCGTAATTAACGTAGACAGTGCTGAGTG
Organism: Drosophila subobscura; assembly: GCF_008121235.1. Taxonomy (NCBI): domain Eukaryota; kingdom Metazoa; phylum Arthropoda; class Insecta; order Diptera; family Drosophilidae; genus Drosophila; species Drosophila subobscura. The sequence goes on along the minus strand of NC_048534.1, from coordinate 12,757,679 downwards.
TGTGGCTACAGGAAATGATTCTTTCCCGCAAACCGCAAAGCCAAAAAACAAGAATAAGTTTATAAATTATTTTGGGCTTTTATTATTATTTATTTACCACTTTTACCACCCATTGTTGCCCAAACAATTAAAAAGAAATACCAAAAGGGTAGAAAAAAACAGACACAAAAATTAAATATATATTTCAAGTCAACTGCTTGGCTTTTTTACGAGCGATTCAGTTGATTTACTAGCCAGCCCCCGAAGAAGAGTCTTTAAACAGGTATGCGTGTGTGTGTGTGTGTGTGTGTGTGTGTGTGTGTGTGTGTGTGAGTATCTATGAGTGTGTGTGCTGACAGGCGTGTTGAAATGGACAGTCAGCATCAGAAGCGGCGGTGTAGTAAAAAAGATTTATGCACATTTTGTCAGCTGCTCACTCACTGTATACACTCTGCTTCAAAACTGTTTTAAAAAATTGATTTCAACATCAGTTCGACTACTATATACATATATTTTGGTAAGCCCATTGCCATTGCCATTTCCCATCCCGATCACCTACCGAAAAATAAGTGCCAAAGCTTAATTAAGCCACATCCAAAGCGAGCTCTGCCGTTCAGCCTCATCATAAATTGGTCTTAGTGTTAAAGCTGAAGCTGAAGCCGAAGTTGGGGCTCAGCGGCCGATCAAAAACAATGGGCAGGCAGCCTTGCCAAAGGACCACCAGAGATCACACACAGATCGGAGGTCTGTATAATTTGCCAAACAGGTTTCCACCGCTCTCACTCTGCTCTTCCTGCTCCCTGGGAAGTGTCCGAGTGTTCGACTGTTCGACTGTCCGACTGTCTGTTGCGGATTAAGCGATTGAACAAATTAAAACAAATTACTTTTTTGCACCCACCACGGTGACGATGGGTATAAAATTAATAACAATTTACCTGTCACGGATCGTTCCACTTAAGAATGTCGCAGCAGGTTTCGAATATTCAAGGGATTTTGGCAGTGGGCAGCAAAGTACAGGGCAGATCTAGAAATTAATGTTCAAATCAATTTTGAGACATTGAACTATTTTTAAATCATATTTTATACTTATAAACTATCCAAGAACTAGCTAATTCTATGGTAGATACATATGTAGGTGAATCTTTTGGGCTTATCGAGTCCCTTTTCTCGAGTATGTCCACAGCTTTCGAAGTTGTGAGAACATTCATAGAATATTCCACTAGTCTTTCGATTTTCTATTCATGGTAAAGTATGAATGGTGCAACACAAATACAATAGAGTACCGCTTCCAGTACAGGGTGCCTTTCCCCACTTTGCTTTCCGTACTGATCCATTCCATTTCACTACAAGCCAATCCGGTAAGTGCACTTCTGTTTGTATTTTGTCAGCCCATTAATTTGCTTTGGTCTCGACCAGAGCTCTTCCTGCCCGCCACGGCGCCCACAAATTATGATCGTCAAAATGGGCAATTATAATTATTGTTAACGATTTGTTTATCTAGCATTAGTTTGGCTGTTTAGTTTAGTTGCCTTAGTGGCCGGGGCCAATGCCGAAATTTATTTTAATATTTATGCACCGAAGTTCATTAAATTGCAAATTTATTGGCCCTCAAGGCGGCTGGCTGCCTTGTTGCACGGTCAATTGGCCAATTGGATTTCAAATGGAAAATGGAAAATTTTTGGGAAAAACATGTAGAAATTTATCGCAACTTTGCCGCCTGGCAATTGTGAACAAATTTACTCTATATATCCATCCGAATGCATATGGTAAATTGTGTATAAATGTGTGTAAGCCTCAGACGATATTGCGTATGCGCATTGTGAGTTTATGGCGAACGCGTGTTGGGTCCATACACCATTATCCATTGCTCATACGCAGTGATAGCCACACGGCAGCAGATTTCTATGAATCAGCAGCGACACTAATTTAGAATTTCCATGAATTATGTCGAGTTCCCGAGAAGATAAAGTCTTGGTTAACAGAAGGTTATTTTTATTATTTTCTGCTAATGTTTGGTTAAGTTTTTTAGTGTTTTTGAGATGAAAGTGTTTTATTCTTTCTTTCTTTGAAAGTATGATTCGTGGAAGGTGTGCAGCTTATGCTCTTCCTCCAGCAGATATATTTTTGCTGGAAAATTCTCCGTTAATGGATAGGACACTCACCTCAACAGATTGTGCCTTTCAACTCAAGATTTTTCCAGAAGGTTCATTCCACTTTGAGGACTATTTTCGTAGGATCGCATTTCACGCATGTCCAACCCCTTTTTTTGCTATGCTTAGAGATTTGATTACATCGATAATTACTCAACGGTTTTTAACCTGATTAAGCAGAAGCGGCAGCAAGAGGCCAACACGGGGCAGAGACGTCAACTTGCTGCTGCTGCTGCTGTTGTTCTTGTTGTTGCTGTTGTTGTTGGCTGTCAATGGCACTCAGCGCCGAATGCAGGGCATGTGCTGCATGCATTTAACTTTAACATGACAAACCGCAAACCCATAATACTCGTACACAACATCAGCGACAACAACGACAACGACAACGACAAAGACAACAACGGCAATGGCAACAGGTTTCCACAGAGCTGAGCAGCAACAACAACAACAGGAGGGAGAGAGAGAGACAGTTCAAGTACCTCCAACTCCAGCGCCGATTCCAGCTGAAAGTCCATCTAGAAAGACATGGAGGGGGAGAGCAGAAGAAACTGTCCCAACTGTCCGAGCGGGCGATTCATAATATCATATTTCACTTCCTTCAGGATATCATAAAACTTGGCGCATTGCGTTGTGGCTGGCTGTGTTGTCAACATTTATTGAAAAGTCGTGCCGATTTTATAGCCATTTTCACTGGTACTGGACACAGTACGAGTACCATCTCCCGAACCCGAACCCGAACCAAAGCCCAAGCCCAACCACAAGTCCATCCCCAACCACATCCCATGCCAAAGAGCAGAGTGGAGCGCCAGAGCGCTGACTCCGCGCTGACTTAGTTTATTTCGCAGCTATTTATCTCGCTTAGTTGGTATTTTGGCGTAGATTAAGTGCACTAAATACCAACCTTGCCTAGCGGAGAGATACGTACATACCCGCAGATGGAGAAAGAAACGATTTGACTCCCGCCGATCGCCGCAGACAGAGACCGACCCCAGACTTGAGACTTCGCAGTGAGACACAGAGCTGCAGACAGAGTTGCAGACAGTGGATGGGATGGGATGGGATGGGATAGGACTAGGACAACGTCTAGGACTGGGAGTTTGGGTTGGAAGTTGAAACGATAGCATGAAGTTGCATTCGTTTATTTATGAGTTAATATACATGAATTATGACATCAACGGCCCCACAGTCGGGCCATTCCACCTCGCTGCGCGACTGAAATCGAAAACGAAATGAAAATGGAAATGGACTGGCTGCCAGCCTCATGATCACACACATAAAGATGTAGATGTAGATGTAGATTTTGATGTAGATATGTGTGTGTGTTGAGGTCTGTTTTGGGCAACGTTTGTTTTGACACGCGGCGTTTTGTCTAACGGACGAGCGGCGGCTTAATTGAGTTTCATTTCATACTCTGAATTTGGATCTTGGCTTTTGGATTCCCTGGGCATCGGGCAGGCAAATTAAGAGGCCAGGGACCACACACGCAAGGTGTGCTCCGGAAACAAAATATATGTCTGGCTGTATGCTCGGGAGCCGGCCCCACAAATTGAAGGTTGTGTGAAAAATTGTTTCACATACAAAAAATATGAGAAGAGCCGAAAAAAGGGGCAACCGAGGGAACAGACAGTCAGACAGACAGAGAGACACAAACAGATACAAATAAAACGGAATAATATGAGCGCGCAGGCAACAATGGGAATACCTACGTATAACACCAACAAACTATTACCAAAAAAAATAACAGAAGATATACATATACATACAAATACATACACATGTACATATGTACATATGTATTTATGTATTTGTTTGAGCTTCTGTTGTGGCTTTGCGGTCGGAGTCGGTCCGCGGCTCATCGTTTGTCGGTCTTTTGCCTTTTTTGGCAACGCTTCTCCAACTCTGCGACTCGGACTTCTGACTCCTGACTCCCTCCGACTCCGACGCCGACGCCGATGATCTCCCAAGCTTTAGCGCTTGGTGCGTGTGGCATGTTGCCATTTGAGTTTTACATGTGTTTGCGGCCTTTTTGAATGCCGCTTTGGAGCGCTTGAAGCGTGTGCAGCTGCCTCTGCTCTGCTCTACTTTGGCGGCCCGATACCCAAACTCAACTCAGCGGCCCCCCTCGTATCGTCAATTAGTTACAGCTGTGCTCTCGGGCGTTGTGTCTCCCTGCAACGGAAGGAAGTATTAGTCAGATGCTCCGAAATTCAAGGGCGCAGAGAAACTAAATCGAATTTCGTGAATTCTTGAAATTGTATCGAGGTGAGTCAACGATTACTGCTGTGACGCATCGGATGAAAACTATAGCGAGAGACCTCCCCAAGGGGCAGTGGATTAAAGCAGAATATAAAGATCAAAACGGTAAGGTATACTTAATGTTCAATCAATAAGAATCAGTGGGAATTAAAGTGATCTTTAAGCTTGGATAAACGTAAATTAGGATTTGTTCTCATGGATATGGGAACATTAAAATTGGCAGTAAATATTCATTAATATTAATGATAATTACAACACAATTTGGTGGAAGATTTTTTAAACAAATTCGAGTATTTAATGTGTAATTTTGGTGCTGAAAATATGCTCTTCAGGATGGTTGATCAATGGCCAAAGGAGCAGTTAATACAAAGTCCAATTTATGTCCACGTTCCTCTCTGTGTTATTGAGTACTGATTTGGTTCATTCTTTTGATTACCGAATATAAAAATATATAACAAATGTAGACTGCTGAAGATATGAAGATATTTTAATAGTATTAGTAAATATAAATCTTACTTCTCATCCTCATTTACCACCAATACCTCTTGCCACGCTCCAGATACAATCCAATCGAAGTATCCCTCCCAGTCGGATCGCCATGCTCAATGCATTTGTCGGTGCGAATTTGCCTTGATGCGAGACAGAGGAGGAGGAGGGAGAGTAATGTTAACCGCAAGACGTCAACGTTAGGACAAAATGCAATGCGAGGTTTCTGTGGTGCGCCCAAACGAGATTGGGTTACAATAATTTCCCCATAAAAATGTCGAAAAATGCGCCGCCGGAACCCTTTTTTATTCGGACAAAGATTAGATCTGCCATGCGCAAAAACATTATGATGCGCGGCCGAGAGCCGAGAGCCGAAAACCGCAAACAAAATAAAATCGCAGACAAAAAGACAGCAAATTCAAAGCGAAATGAGACGAAGGGCGATTGGAATATAAAGCACAACCGAATGGTTTGCCCGAATGGATGGATGGATGGATGGCTACCAATCGGGGTGCTGAATCATAGAAACATAAGCGAGATCATAAGCGATCAGAGATCACGGAGATAGCCCAGCAAAAAACAAAATAAAAGCAGAGAGGGAGAGGAAGAAGGTTGAAGCCAAACCGGCAGTTCGACATTTTTGCTAATTTGTGCAGGGCGACTGCCAGGAGGCATTAATGTCGCTCAGCTGTCGGTGGCGGTGTGACTGACGAAAAATAAAGGGCCCCAGCGGCTGGACCTGGAATCTGGAATCTGTGATGTGATTTTGAACCTCAACCCTCGGGCTGAAACTCAGACCTGAAGCTAGGGCGATGGCGATGGCGATCCACTGTCAGATTAGGCCTCGAACTACACGCGAAATCGGTTGACAAAGCGACTTGGCTCCTCTGGCAGATGACTTCATTCCGCATTTTGTGTGCGTTTTGTCTTGAGTGGATATACGCTGCTCCTCATCACCGATCCTCCAACTGATCGGGGGATCCTCGATCTCCTCCGATCTGTGCCAATTTATCGATCAACACGCTTAAGCGCATTTTGCGATGACGACGACGACGACGACATTTGAGGGCATTTAATTTGGCTGCTCTTGCTCTTGGTGCTCCTTTCAGTTTCTGTTTCTGTTGCTGGTGAGCTTGATAAGCTTTATTGATGCGATTAGCGAAATGAGCTTTACCCTGACAGACCAGACCCCAGACCCAGACCAAGACATCATCTCCTGAAGAACAGGGGCACGGCAGCCAAAGAAAACTCAACTAAAACTGACAACCGACATTTCTCATTAACAGCAACTTATTCTTTTGGGCCATCGACTGGTTCTTGTTACATTTTGTCAATCGTTGGGCTTTGGATGAAGTCATTTCGTGGTCTGACCTTGACATGAAAGTCTTTTTGGTAGCAGGAAGCTGTTGACAGGGAGGATGATGTCTTAATATTGGAGGATCGTATCTTAAAGATTCAACAAAAAACTTGGAATATTGTAGAATATTTGTAAACTTATTGCATACCCTAAGGATTCGAAGAACATTACAAGAAATGCCACACACTGCACATAGATATGCAGACATTTACATTTCAGGAGCCTCACTCTTATCAAACAAATTCTCTCATTATCCAAGACCCAGATTGATACTAGCACATCCCCAGTACTTCTATATATTTATATGTGCAATCTGCAAAGTGTCACTAATACACTTTTGGGCCATCCCATCACGCAAGCGAACTGCAGCCAGAGGAGGAGGGCTAAAGCCAGATTACTTAATTCCCAAATTGGCCTTAATTCACGCGCCAAAGTGTGTTAAATTGCCATCGAGTGAGGGAGTGAGAGAGGGAGAGGGAGGAAGCCTTTGCATATGGTCGCCCACCCGTGACTGGAGCCGTGACTACCTGGGAGTTGGAAAACCACTCCAAGACCAACACCAACACCAAGAGCAGGGTCCAGTCGGCAGTCTCGAGATCCCTTTGGCCTGAGGGCACTTTGGATATCTGCTGTGTCTGTCTGTGTATTTTGATGACTACTATCGGGTGCAGTCGCTTAAGCCATAAGAGTCGGAGGCGCATCCGGAGGTCTCTCCTCTCTCTCTCCCGCTCTATCTCCCTGTGTATTGAGAGTATCTCTGGGGAACCAAGGCGAATGAAGACGTTTCGTGACGATGACTGAGGTCCAGTCTTGTGGTCTGTACCTTCCTTCATGCTTATTATTGAACTCAATTTGGTCGGCGCGTGTAATTTGACTTTTGCCTTGAATTTGGCATACGGATTCGATGCGCCACCACCAACCAAGCTAATATTTGCAGACCAGAGACCAGAGCAGAGCGGAGCTGCCTCCAACCCTAGACCAAAGCACATCCACATCCACATCCACATAGCTGCATGTCGTCGTTCACTTCCTTCCTCCATCGAACGTCATGTGCGATCGAGGATCGGCGATCGAATAACCCAAGACGGTCCAGCCAAACGAGCAGGCAACACAAGACACAAGAAGGCCCACAACATAATTAATAAATACCATCAACATTGATTAACTCAACTAAGCTAATAAAATCATTTGTCATCTGACTGGAGCTCCGACTAGTTAACCTGCCCGCTGCCTGCCTGCCTGCCTCTCTGCCTGCCTGCCTGCTAGCCTCCTCCTCTTTGAGGTAGCGAAGTACTCTTCGCAGCGCCTCTCCTCCCGTTTTGGAGAGTACATAAAAATCGCGTGACTAATTTTGCAAAATTAAAGCTGCAGCTAAAAGGCATCAACTGAGGCACACACAGTGGAGCACAACGGGCCAACGAGCGTGTAAATAGCGCAAAAATTAATCAGCGTTGTGGGTTCACATGGGAGTGAGGCGATGTAAGGAGACTGGAAGCAGGTTCCCTACTCCACAGCTAAAGATGTCAACGTGACACGGAAATAGGAAAGTGGGAGTGGAATATCGAAGGGGGTAGGTTTGAGAATACGATTTATACGAGGAGTCTTGGCCCGAACTTACTCTCCACACAATCACATCACACTCTCTCACTCATCTCTAGCTCTCCACTCCAGCGACAAAAATAAAGCAGAGAAATGAAAAATCTCGAAACACGCACTAACAAAGCAACAAATTGAAACTAAATACTTTCAGGTCGGGGACCATGGAAATGAAGATGAAGCCACAGGATGAGGAGCTCCATGCCCAACTCTGCAGCATCGGAGGCTGGAGGAGCAGTGCTCCTGGAGCTAGCTCCAGCTTAGAGATATCGTCGTTGTTGAGCGCTCTTCGTTCCATTTATTTAACCTGAAATTGTTGCAATCAGTGCGGAGACGCTTTTAATTGCCTCCCCAGAGAAAGAGAGGGAGCCAGATATATATCGAGGGCGAGGTAAAGAGGGAGAAGGAGTATGAGAATTGCGATAAAGCGATGTGATGTCCAAATGCCATAGATGCCTGGAAAAGACGTTCCACTCGAGACAAGGAGACGACTTTTGTCTCATGCGGAAATCGTTCTGCCTCTCCGCCTCCGCCTCCATCTTCCATCCTCCTCCTCCATCCGCTTGCATCGCTGGCATGGGGACAGAAAGGAAATGCCTTAAATCAATTAGTTGAGCACTAATTGCCCCAATACCTTGTGGCATAGTTTGCCATTTGCTCAGCACCTGTTTGGAGCACCGTCCTCTCTCTCTCTCTCTCCGAACCCTCTCTCCGTTGTCTCCGATCCTCTGGCTTAATCTCTGTCGAGGAATTCCTGCGGCCTTCTCATTGTTTGCCTTCGCTTTCTGCTGCCTTCTGCCTGCTGCCGGCTGCTGGTTGTTGTTGCTTTCGGTATCTTTCTCACAATCAAGGTGCACTGAGAAGATGCCGCCAAGTTTCATCGTCTTCTGCCTCATTTTCTTGCACAAGTGCAAGAAAAAACTGTCTCAAGTGCTGCGTCCAAAGGAAGTTGCAAGATGGATCGGATTTATATATACTTTCGCGTACACTCGTATATTTTGTGTGCTTATATTGTAGATATGGTTTCGGTGAGTCCCTTCCCTGGATATGATCTTTTGTTGTGGCAGATATGCGAAACTTCCTGTAGTCAAGTTGTTGTCTCGGAGAGGGTGTGTCTCCGGCGTACAGCAGTTCCTTTCATCTTCACATAATTGGGGGTAAGGATGTCCAGCCCTGCGCTTTATAAGTTGTATTATCAAATCGCACCCACCAACCAACCAAAAACATTCTCTTTAGTTGAGTGCTATTCGTGGATACCCTTTTTGGTGGTTAAGGGAAATATTGAGTGAAGTTTAAGTGTATTCAAATACAGATCTCTTCCTCTCCTGTTTTTCTGATGAAACAAATTATCTCCTTAACTGAACTACTCTCTAACAGTTGTAACTAAAACAATCTTTATACGATTTTAACTTCCCGTTCAAATGGCATTTCCAAGTTCCTAACTCAATCATAATACCCCATAATTTCCTCTTTAATTTTCGGCAAGGGCATCAGCACACAAAACCAACAACAGGAACAGCAACAACACAAGAGCAATAAGACAAAAATAAAGAGTAAAAAAAAGAACAGCAAACAATAAGCCAACGCGAACTTAAACAAAGTTGGCGCACCGACCGACTCACTCAGTCAGCGAGCATGGATCAGGAGAGCAGGGGTGGGGAGGCTCAGGCGAACGGAGAGACGCGAGAGAGAGAGAGAGAGATAGCACTAGGGTCAGGCTAAAGGGCCCGGACAAACAAAGGAGTGCGTTGATGTAGCGATGAAGACGAAGACGCGGCCACAAAAGCGCCCCGATGAGATGATCGCTCCAGTCCACTCGTACGTACTCCTCAATCTGGATTCAAAACGGTACAAGGCGAGGACGAAGACAGGGACGGGGGCAGGCACACTGAATGAGTAAACTACTACAAGGTGGAGGAGGAGGCGGAGGCGGAGGACTGGGAACGCTCGCATCCGTTGACTGGGAATTGTAGTGGGCACCCAGGCGCACCCTCTCCACACTCCACACTTCACTGTGTGCACCTCTGTCCACAGTCAGCCTTACTCCTTTGTTCGGAGGGAATATTTGTGTGTGCCCTCAAAGGAGTACTTTGACTTTTACAAGATGTTTGCGCATTTTGAATAATTTTGTTACTTAAATGAGAGGACATTCAAAATGCGAGTCTCACTGGTAAAGAGCGAGAGTCGCACTCTCCGGGAAACTTATTTTCTTCATGCTTTAAATAATAATAATTATTCCCATAAAAACAACGTGTCTACGAGGGTATCTACCTCTTCGGCTTCAGCTTATTTCTTCTTCTCTTTCTTTCGTTTCTTTTTTGTGCAAACCTGACGCCCATTCGCGCGCACCTCTGGAATTCGGTGGCCGCGAACGCTGCATAATGGAAGCCAAATGATGGGAAACTTTTTTGTGGCCCCGACCCGCGGACGCAGACACAGATACTGAACCAGGCAGCAACCTGAGAGAAGAGACAAGACCGGAGGACAGATGTAGGAAGCGGGAATATAAAAACAAAACTAATTAGGCATAAAGTGCGTGTAATTATAAAATAAATTAAAGTCGAGCACTGACACTCCACATCACCGTCGATCGATTGACCTTTTTGTAACTCAATTACGAACGTCAGAGCACTACTGACGGCCACCCAGATTGGAGATTGGAGAGCGGAGTGCCAGTGGATGCTGACGTGAAGTCGAAGTCAAAGTCGAAGTCCAGCCAGCCATCCATCCATCCATCCATCTAGCCAACCGGGAAGGCAACTGCGTGGACAGTCCAATGTCCAAGCAGCTGTCGCGTCTTTAGCCAAAAATGGTAATGTTTACATGCGTGTCGCCTTTAGCCAATGGGACACCCATATCCAATGGCTATGCTAGAGAGGATCCCCTGTCCCTGTGTCCCTGTCCACCAGTTGCATCCCCAACCCCGTCATACATCCCATAAATGCTTTACAAACACTTTTTGCGTGCCGTTAATTACATGGTCCAACAGTCCAGTGTCCAGTGTCGCAGTCTGTCTGGCTGGCCTCTGGTCTAGTCTCTGAGGGCATGGGGAGTCCGAGTCGCCTCTGGTGGTCTTTGCTTGGTCATTGCTTCCTGGTAGTGACAATCGCAGAAGTTGTCGCCAATGTTAACAGCCTTGGGCCGATGATTGATAGCCATAGGCACTAGGCCAATGTTTGCACCGAGTTAACCAAAAGGGTACCTCTACCCACACCTCTCTAGATTGTCGATTGAAATAATGTTGCGTTGTGGGGGTCACCAGTCGCAGTCTGTCCTTAGTTGGAACAGCATTTCCCTTCAGGGATTTGGGTCACTTGAGCTAGATTTCAAGTTGGTTTTGGTTTGGGTTTGGGTCACCAAATTATTCAGTGCCTTTTCCTTGAGGAATTTGACTGCGACACACCTGAGCTTAGTTCACTTTGCTCAGCAAATTATGCAGTGCCTCTCCCTCAGCGTACTTCCTTATTGAGAAACTTACACCCAACTAAGTCTTGTACTCTTTTGTGTGTTTGGTTTGGGTCACTAAAAAGAAACTTCTGCAAAGAGTTTTCGATCACTTCCTTAATGGGGAACCCAGCTCCTCCCTCCACAACTTGTTTGTGTCTTAGGTCACTTACATTTCTTTACCTAATCCGCCAAATTCTCACGCCTCGCAACAATTGCCACTTAATTAACACACCACACACACACACACTCGCACACCATGAGGCTTGCTGTCGAAAATGTTCATCTGTGGCCCTTTGTGGGCTCTGGTGGCACAGAGTGAGAGAGTGAGAGAGCGAGGGCTTGAAAGTCTTGTCATGCCAAGGCATGCGCGTGCCTGGAATGCCAAGTCAATGAGATGCCCCCATCGCGATATTGCCCATTCCGAGCCGATCTGTTGCAATTTCCAAATCAAACAGCGCGCGAAACGTGTGGCGTCTGCAATTACAACACAAAAGAAGAGCGGATCGGTGGAAACAAACCGGGCGGCTGGCTATACATGCACCAAACATGACGAACAACAACTGTCATTGTCACATCCCCATCAAGCCAACCATTGAACGCTCAACCGCACCACCGATCATCGATACATCGATCGAAGCAACGGCAGAGCGAAGCGACCGACCGATTGACGACTCTCGCATCGAGTAGGAACCCCAGATGAGGATCCTCGATTCAATTCGATTGGTTTTTGCTGTTTTGTTTTCTTCTTTATTGTATATGCTGGACAGGCTCCGGCGACTTGCAATTCATTAGGCCGCCTGACCATTTTTGGGATGAGCGTGCGCCGCTTTTGGTCTCTCGCCTCTGTGCGAGACGCTGCAACTGAAGCTGAAGCTGATGCTGAGCCTGAAGCTGCCACGGCAAACATAATCTTAATCCGCTCGTTAGTTTTATTGATTAGGAGCAATGTCTCTTTGGACCAGACAGCGACAGCGACGACGACGACGTCCAAGTCCAAGTGCAAGTCCAAGACGAAGACGACAACGACGACTCATTGGAGACAACAATTGTCGCCTCGCTGTGCCATAACATAACAACAATGGCACGTCACTCTCTAACTAGGCGTACTATGTGCCCCGTGGGGTTATGATGCTTAATAATGCCCGAGGATGAGGATCCAACGCGTTAGGCTTTAGAGATGGAGTGGAGTCTGTACGTGTATGTCGTTCGAGCCTTTGTGTTATATGAGTCTCCGCTGAGGCGTTGAAGGCAACAGCTCGTGAATCATTTGCCAGGCATTTTGTATCTATTCTCTAATTACAGCTGACATAATGGTCAGAGCATGGAGCTGTACAGGAGGATAGAGAGTGGACAGTAGGTTGATGATTCGAAGATTGGAGAATTTTTTAGAGTTCTTTTAGAATCTCTTTAGATGATCAATCCGATCCTGTTCTCTATTGGTTTTCATTTCTAATTAGAGTATCTTCAAGCTGCTCTCTCTATGTCGATGCTTTGTTGTTGATGCTCAAAACTAGGCCAAGCTGAAGCTCAATGAAAGCTTGATGATCTTCCATTCACTTCCTCCGATCGTATCCTTTTTATTCCAGCAATGCCAGTTCAAGGCCCCAAACACCCGGCTAATCAAACATCTCTGTGGAATCCCGTTTACCGGACGAAAAATTGTTTTCCCACCCGTATCAACAAAAAAACGGAAAAAAGAAAAGAAAAAGCGAAACAAAACTGTCAACCGCATTGGACACATGTAGCACGATCACTTTTTATATATATACAATGTACGATTGTTGGGTGCATAGCTATCCAGCTATCCAGCTATCCAGGGTCCAACTCCATCTTCATCTGCAGATCAGTAGCTGAAATCAGGATCAATGTAAGCCTCATCCAGCTCCAGATCTCTCGTCGCTCTCTCTCTCTCTCTCTTGCTCTGTGGCTCTCGTCTAGATCTGTCGGATGTCAGGTTGCATAGTTGGTCGGGCAATTGCATGTCGTGGTCCGATCTTCCTCGTCGTCGTAGTCGTCGTCGCTGAAACTTGAAAGCCACATTCGATGGCTTGCCGCTGACAGCGCGGAATTGTCGTTCGCATTGTCAGATGTGCGGGGAGCCTCAGGTCCGCTGACTTTTGCCGACGATATACAAAAGATGCAACTGTCGTCTGCTGTTGTTGCTGTTGCTGGTGTGGCCTGCCCCAGGTTGACAGTTTCTTGCAGTTGCAGCAGCAAAAAATGCGCTTGGGAAACTGCCACCGAGAGAGCTGCTGCGGCTGCTGCTGCTTTAAATCAAATATTGAAATGCCACAAAGCAGAAACCCTGACCTGCTGCGGTTGCTCCTTGGCCTCTGCCCGCCTCTGGCCTCTGGCCTCTAGCTAATTGCCGCACACTTGATCCAAATAATTGCCCAAAGCCACAGGTAAATAAATTCCACTCTAGGTTTTATTTTGTAATTGTTGTTTTGATTTGCTTTTTTATTGATTTGTTGTGTGTTTTCGGTTTGCATTTCGATTCGTATTTTTTTGCTGTTTTTTGTTTTTAATTTTTGTTGTTGTTTCTCGCTCGCATTAATACTTTACAAAATTGAATGTCTATCATCTAGTATAAATTAATTAAATATATTTATTTATAGATACTCGTGCGTATAGCTATTGTAAGCCTAGACATTATTTATAGTTCGACTAACCAGCCAGGTGCATTTTAATTAATTAGTAATACCTACAATGGGTTGGAGCGGGGCGGGGTGGGCTAAAAACACTTCCATAAATAAATGAGTTACCAAAAAAAATATATTTTATATGATTTTCTTCTCTTATGTGCAAAATTTCATAAATTCCAAGCAACAAAATGGGTGGATGATTCATTTGGACAAGGACTCCTACATTAAATTAATTCTTATTTATGTACACAAAAATTAGTAAATGGTTTTGGGAGGGGGGGAGGTAGCCAAGGTTCTTGGTGGAAATACCATCTTGGAAGATCCATTCCAATGTGTTTTCCAGCCTTGGCTCTTCGCTTACTTGCTAAATGATTTCTGATCTATTCCCGCTTTCCATCCGCTTTGAGCCCGGCCAAAGCAGCATGGAAGCAATATTCGATTTTCGAAAGATATAGACGACGGAGGGAGAGCGGCGCGATGTTGAATTTGTTCAGTCTTGTTTTTCGATGATTTAAAAATGATTTAAAACTTTTTTTCGTTCAGAGAAAGAAAGAGCAAAGATTTGTAGAGGGGCTAGAGGGAGGGGGACGCGCTAGTAAAACTTTAAGCTAAACTAAAATTAAACCCTAGACTAAGGGATGGGATGGGATGGGATGGACGTGCAGCAATTGTAATTTACAAAATAATTTGCTGGCTTACATAACTAAGAACTGGGCAAACATAAGTTGTATTCCTCATGAAATCTATTCATTGATTCCTCCCGTAATACTGCTATCAAAAGTAAGAGTTAAACATGATGTAGGGGTTGGAGAGAGTGTGGTGGTGGGGGCTTGGTAGCTGTATCTTTAACTAGGCTACAGTCTAGGCTCTTAAGTGGCTAATAACAAAGGCTAAGCGTAGACAAAATACATAACACGTACATAGAAAAGAGGGAGTGGATTTAGATACCTAGAATGAGGATGGATGGTGGGGTTGGGTGGGAACTACTTATAGACACGTGTAGATGACCTTCTTGGTTCGACACAGCTTGCACTTGACCTCGCAACACCAGTGGAAGGTGCAGGCGCATCGCTCCACGACGACGACCTCATCTCTTCGGTAGCCACGCCCGCAGCACATCAGGCCACAGCCATCGACACCCAGAGAGGTCTCATTGCACTGCCGGCCATGAGTGCCCAGTATGCCGTGTCTCAGATTCTTCTCGCAGAAGCTGGGCGATGGCTCCAGGTAGACAATGTCCTTGGAGCCAGGTGGCTTGTGCTCCGGATTGTGTGGATTCAACTGGAAGTGATATCTGCAGAGACACAATAAAGAATATGTAATGGTTAGCTGTGGATTTTGACTATCTTTTGCTGTAAAGTTCCCATTCATTTATTCTGTTTTATGAGTGATGTAAAGAGAAGTCTCATTCGATGCTTACCTATTATGTTTGCGACCCTGTCGACGTCCGTTTCTGGCTCTTGCTCCCGCTATGGGTAAACTGTTTGGCGATGGCATATTTGGATGGTGAATCTTGCTGCTCAGATGAGTGTTGTCCAGCAGCAGATCGGGCATGTGATCGTTCAGCATGCGCTCCTCATCCTCGTAGACGCTGACTGCAGACTGCAGCAGGCCATTGGAACCGCCGGAGTTGGAGCCCGCCGCATTCGGGCTGACTACGGCAACGGCGTTGGCACTCTGCCGGAGACTGTTGCTGACCTGGACACGGGTGGCGCCGTCGAAGCGTGCCTTCAGATTGTCACCGATGACACGGAAATTGGCGAGACGCATCCAGCAGGTCTTCACCGTACACGAGCCGGACATGCCGTGGCATTTGCACTCCTGCCGCATCTCAGCCTGGACATGCTGCAAGACAGATGTGGAGGGGAGAGAGATTGTTCATTAGTATGACTTTATTACGCTCCATGGACTCGATGGAGTCCCAATATGTTTTTCACTTAATTATTTTGCTGTTTTTTGCTTTGGCTCGGCTGTTGTTCGATTGGAGATTGGCGGCCCGCCTGCCACGTTGTTGCAGTTATTAAAAATCAATAAATGTTGTTGAAACTTGCTGTGCGCATGTTGCATGTTCCCCCTGCATGTGATGCTGCTGATGCTGCTGCTGCTGCCTCTTGTTGTAATTGTGCAAGGCCCCAAAGATTCCGTCGACTAAGAGTAAGAAATCAACGCAGTTGGGGGGCCCACAGCCACAGTCACAGCCACAGCAGCCAGCCACCAACTTCATCATCATCTCCATTATCATCGCAATGATTATGGAGATCGAGATGGAGTCGAAGATGAAGCCCATAACAAGTAATAAAATAATAACACAGATGGTGGGCCCCTACACTGGAGGAGCACTGCATCCATGGATTGGCTGGCCCCGGATCTACAGTTGTCTTCTCTAGCTGTAATGGATGTTGGCTCAGTGGGCTACTTTATACACCCCACTCGCAGCATCCATACACCACAAGAGCCACAAGAGCCAAGAGAGCGTCGCCGGAGGAGGCATAATTGGGCCACAGTGGAGTTGAATGCCCAAATTGGTCATCAAATATAAATTGAACAAATACAATTAGTTGGAGGTTGAAGTTGAAGCTATCGCTTCTATATGCTATCGATAATTAATCGATGTCTAATCATTTTACTCACTGTACGCCCCAAAACTAAAGGCCTACCATTTTTCCTGAAAGTGCAGGCGAACTGGAAGCTGTCAGCAAGCTAATATACGAGGCCCACAAGCGAAAACGAGTGCAGTTCCTCCCCCTGCCAATCCTACCAGTTCCAGCTGTTGCCAGCTTTCCCGTTCGCCTCTCTCCCATGCGCGAGAGAGAGCAAGCTTAAGCCTAGGCCAATTGGCGTTCGCCTCCAATTAATTACGGGAGCGTACGGGAAACTGTCGAAGCAATGCGTCGCTGGTTTTTAGTAGCCCAGTCGTAAATCGCAAACACAGGCCAGCATCGAACAGCAGCTGACAAAATGAAGACTAGGGGAAACTTACCGCTCGGCCCGCCTCGTTGTTGTGGAGATTCATCTTCTCGCGCAGATTGCGTCCACGCTCGCCAGTGTCTACGAACTCGCGGGAGAACTTGAAGCCGAATCCAATGTTGTCGGAGCAGCCGCCCCACTCCCAGTCCCGGACACCGGCCACGCTGCCCGCCTGATGGTTGGCCTGCGGGGAGCGCGACTGGTGGCTGTAGTCGCAGGTGCAGGACTCGATGGTGCCCTCGCTGCAGGCCCGGGCTATCGAGTGGGTCACCGCGGCGCTGGTGATGGCATAGATAAAGCCCGTCTCGCGGCAGCCTGCAAGTGCAAATGGAAATGAAAGCGAATGAGTTTTGAGTTTTGACCACATTTTTCTCCTCCCCATCCCCCTGGTGCTAGGTGCTTGCCTTCTGGGTGTTCCGTGGATGGGGTCCACGACAAGACAAGATCTCAATCTCAGCTCTCAAGTGATTGCGACGTGGGCAACAAGAGAGCTACAAATATTTCGTTGGGGCATTGCGTTTGCATGAGTATGAGTAATGGCACTTGTCCTCCAAAGTCTGGTCAATTATGACACTTCAAGTTATCAATGCCACAGGAGGCTCGAGCAGAGGTAGAAACAGAAACAGATTGCAGGGGGGAGAAACCACAACGCCACACAAACCTGACACAGATTAAACGCTCAACTATAAATTCCAACTTAACACTTTTGCCCATCTCTACACAATCCATTCGAGTGGACAGTTCTCCGTGTCTCTCTTGGGTACTGGACCGTACCCGTGCCCGTACCCGTACCCCTGCTTTACTTTTTATTTTTAGTATACGAAACTGCCTCTGTTCGCCTCTGTTTCTGTTTCTGTGTCCGTGTCCGTGTCTACTCTCCTACTCTCTGTTCTGAAAGACCAACCATCACAGATAAAGAACAATGAAAATTGAATTTACATGTTGCAGATAATTTTTCAAGTGGTTTCGCTTCAGTTCATAGCTCAAAAGATATGATATATTGTATGTCTCTGTATGGATGTATGGATGGTTGGTCTGTCCGTCTGGATGGATGGGTCAGGTAGCTGAAGATCTACAGAGGGTAGGGCAGAACTCGGAGGGCTCTGAGCGAGAAAACTGTCAACTGTTGTACTCTCATGGGTAAGAGTTTAGTTTTGGGGGTTCGTCAGGGTGTTAACTCTTTGAGATATTATATTTATAGATGATGTATTTAGGGTTTCCATTCAGTAACTCTGCCCCGTCTCTCTTTCTGTGTGAATGTGTGGATGGATGTATCTATGATTGACTAGCCTCAAGTCTCTGCTTGACGATTGACGAGGCACAACTTCCGCTTGAAGCACGCTACTCGTACATTTTGCCGCTTTTGATTTCCAATTCCTGGAATTCGACCAAAAAATGATTTGTTTTCTTGAACTACGCACGGGAGAGCCTTCCACCGATTCCCGGTTAATGTTTGCTTGTTTGTCGTTGGTGGTTTCAGTTTCGGTTTCGGTTTTCCTTAAATAATTTCACGTAAGTAACCAAAATTTAAGGCATGAAGAAGATGTGTAAATATGTGCAAGATGTTTGGCCCCCGATAACGATACAACGGGCGGCGCATGCGCAAACGTTCGGGAATAATACTGAACCGAAAGTTGCCACGGTATCTGAGGTATCTGAGAGCAGAGTCAGAGCCAGAGGCGTGACACAGTCATTGCGCCTGACATTTGCTTTTTGGGTGATTAGCTTAGCAAGAATTCGCGTTACCTTTTTACGAGGTGGGGGAGTGAAAGATCGAGAGTTTTTATGTTTGCATTTCGTATTTCATACTCTGCTTTTGTGGGTTTTCTTATGTAAATAGCGCTTGGTAAATGGTTAACGAACAAAAGATAATAAATTAAAGAGAATACGGCAATGGGAATGGGCAATGGGAATAAGAGCCCTGAGTAATTAACAAAAGAAATGCGAAATGAGTTTGGGAGGGTGTGTCGTTCCACGAACAAAATGGAGCAATGGGCCACCAAAAAAAAAAAAAAAAAAACCTGATAAAAAAGGAACCCCACGAACACATACGTGTATTTCCGCATGTAATATGAGAAGTTTTTGGTGCACGTAATTGCCACAAACGGATTTCCGTTGTGTGTGGGCGTGGCAAAAACTGATTGAAATTGAAATTGAGAGCAGGACCAAGAGGAGAATCAGCAGCAGGAGCAGGAGCTGCACCACAAGATGAGCCTCGGCTAAGCACAGCGCTTGACTAACGTACCTAGCGCACAGAAAGAGGGAGAGGGACCCTAGAGAAGGGCTCAGCTCATCTGTGGGATAAGCTGCTTAGAAGGAGACCACTGGCAGACTGACAGTTCCGGGAATAGTTTAGAGCCTTGATATAAAACCCACAGGGACCCTGAACCAGTGGCAACCCCGGGGTGGGTTCGTTCGTCACGACCGATGATTGCCAAAGCAGACATCGATGCTCGTTCCATGCAAAAAGCAAGTTGAAATCACTAATAGAGACAGCCTGTTAAACCGTGTGCCGTGGCAAATTGACAAGGTGTCACCAATTAGAAAACAAGTTAGGCTTCTACCCCAAAAACCCCGAAAAAATAACTACACAAAAAGGTGAATAATGCACAAGAATGTAGTGGAATGTGCCCCGCTGGCAAATGGGTCGACACGGACAGGAAGAGTCGTCAGTCGGTTGGTTTGAGAGCCACTGGAACTGCACTAGGGTTCGGTTCGGATCGGTTCGGATCCGATCGGTACCCCAAGTGTTAATGGTTTCGCTCTAGGTGTTAATTAGGGCCAAGGGCAAGGGCAGAGTAAGAGTCAAACAGAAAAGAGAGAGAGCAAGAGCGAACATTAAAAATTTGATTGTGGAAAGCGATGAAAGTGCTGCGATAAAAAGCTGTCACCACCAGCGGGCGAGGCAATTTTTTCCCAGCCTTTCATTTCGTTTTCGTTTTATGTAATCCATAAAATGTCAAGAGGGATTTCGAGAGGAGAGACTCATAAAAAGGATGTTAGCGGAGAGTAAAAATGACTTGATAAGGTCAAGAGCCTGGCTATAAAAGTCAGCTGCCGTTGACAGACGGACAGAGGATCGCCGAGCGCAGAGCGCAGAGGTACGGCGCAGATGAGCAGAGGCAAAGGCAGAGCCACGCGACGTGGGCACGCCCACAAATGACATACGATATAGATACAGAATCAGAGGCCAAGAGTGATCCGAGTGATCCCAGGTAGTGCGCTCTGGTGGGATTCAGGACAAAACAGTAGCTAATAAAACGGCAGGAGAAATGAAAGGCAGTGCAGAATTTCCAATGAAAACAGCAGCAGGACAGTCAGTCGCATGCGCGACTTTTGTTTATATTTATATATGAAAATCAGTTGACAGCCTCGCTCGGGGGGAGCTCTGCAGTCGCCGCTCTCCTGGGATCGGAGTCGACTCGCAGCAGGCGAACGAACGAGCGAACGAACAACTCCCAGAAGAGACGCAACGACACGAGAGCGAGACAAGCACATTTGATTGATTTGAATGAGCAATTGTGAGTGACACAGACGTGGTCTGGTGGTGCTGCCAACTTGTGCCAATTAGCATAAACATGCTGAAATGCAAGTGGAGCAAGTGCACTGGAGGATGGAGTATGGAGGATGGAGGACTGCAAGATGATGACAAGGCGAACCCTTTGTCTCCAACCAGCCAGGGAAAGTGCCCTCTTGAAGGGTAGTCAACCCATATATACAGACAGACATACGTGAGCATTGTACAAAGTATACATACAAGTAATACCATATTACCAAGTGCCCAGATCGTATTACAATAACAAACAAGCGCCACACACACTCCGCCAGAGAGGGAGGGAGAGAAACATACACGATGTCCATGTCCAGGGGAGTGACATTTCATAACATACTCGTAAATAAAGTGGAAACCGAAAGGAAAATGAGGTTGCAGTTGGGTTATGCAAGCAATTTGTTGATGCGTTTTTCTATGGTAGCTAAAGGAAAAACGAACACAATCGGTAGATCATATTTCCACAAGAAAGGAGAAGCAAAGAGCTAATGAGATTGAGAGGGGAACCTTAAGTGATGGCAAAGGAAATGCCATACTGCTATTTAGTTTCGTTTCTTGTGACTCACCTCGATCCACAATCTTGCCGAAGAGATTTTTGCCTCTCAGGAAGTTCCTGGTGGAGCAGTTCCATCGTCGATTGCGGAACTGATGCTGGCACTCGCTGATGGCCAGATTGGCACCCTTGACGAGGGCTCCCAGCACACCCGGATTGTCTCGCACCAAGCGACGCTGTTTCCTCCGCAGTGTGGAGTGTATGGCGGGATCCATGTACATAATGCCAGTGGTGATGGGTGACATATTGTTCGGTTCGCCGACCTTGGCAATGCCCCTAAAAAGGAGAGAGGAAGAGGTTGCAAGATAAACCGAAAGTTAATAGAGCAATCTTGGCAGTCACAGAGATGGTTTATGAGGAGTTGTCAAAACTATTTAATGGTTGAGTTGGTTCTTGCGCCTAATTATGAGTACAGGGATTGGGGATGAGTATGAGGACAGACCCTTTGCCCTGAACAAACAAACAACAAACATTTTCATTATTAGTTTTTGGTTTTTTTGTCATGAGTATTTTTCAGGTTTTTGTTGTAGGTTTTTCCACTTGACTTGAGTTTGAGCTGTGTTTTTGTACGGCATTTCGTTTTGCGGCTTTTCTTTTCTGTATTTTCCAGCGTTTTTTTGTGTTTCTGGTCGGTGCACGTCAATTGCCGGCGTTGCTCAAGCATAAACCACACAAAGATACAGATACATAAATGTGTGGTAGTATTTATCGGTACACCTCATAGATGGATAAATATTTGCAGACACTTGTCGGTCTCTTTGCTCGCATTGACCTGCCATCGTTTATTTTTCTTTTGTTCTAACTGTTGATCTTTATAATATTTTCCGCCGCTTCATTAGCAGAAAAGTGAAATATATTTACTTAAACAAAATTTATATTGACAGCCAGTCGCGCTGAATGCAAATTAATTGCCATCTCAATTGAATGCTGATTGCGGTGGGAACAAAAACCGCCTCCATTTGAAACAATTGCGTAATGCACAAAGCACACAAAAATTAATAAAGCAAGCACATAAATAAAACAAAAATCTTGATCGAAAGTGTAACATCTTGCAAGCAAAAAAGAAAGGGTGAGGAGGCAGACGGGCAGACGGGGGCATGGCATGCGATTGCCAATCGATTTCAATTCCCAGGCGGATTAAATCGATTCCCCATCGGAGATTTATGCGACGGCAATCCGCAGCAGCCACTCGCTCGCTCGCTCCAACAGCAAAAAAATCGTTCTGTATCTGCTGTATCTGTATCTGTAGTACGCGAGTATCTTCTGTGTTTATTTTTGTGTTGATTTTTTATTGTTGCGGTTGAAATTTATGCCGTTATAAAAAGTTATTAAGGCTTAGCCGAAGTTTTGCACATGATAAAAGTCAAACAAACAACTCATCAAGCTCCAAAGTCCCGGAATCTCTTCAGCAGCAGGGCATAATGGCAATCACAAACATCACAAAGTGTGTAAATATTTAAGTATCTACTATTTATGGCTAGTTTATTAAAGATTTGTCATTTCATTTAAGTTGAGAATAAAGATTTGTATAAAATAAAGCTACTGCTACTCTTTCAGAATTTAATTGCACCCAATAATGTTCAAATGAACAACAGAAGAAAGTTTTCTAAATTATTTATCTATGTGAAACCATTCACAGATTCTTTCTTACGAGTTTCTATTTATTTGTTTTATTTTTAATGCATTTAAAACAACTATTTAATTGTGATTAAATGCTTCTTATAATCTACAACTTTTCCTTTCCCTAACACACAAAAGACTTAAGCAACAAACTTGATTGCCCTGCAGGTGCCACAGCTCAAATGTTGCTCTGCGGTAGATCCCAAAAAGCTGACTTCCTTCTAAGACCCCCAACTCTGTGTCTGCCACAACTCCCATTCACATCTTAAACTGTGTCAAACACACACACAGAGGCTGAGAAAAGCAATCCAATGGCCATCTCGAGTAAAAGCTGAATGCGCGCTTAGAATTTTTAATTGCTTTCATAAAGCGCAGATCGAGAGAGGCTTGTGGTTTTTTTTTTTGATGTGGTGTGGATTGTGTGCATTTTGTAGCTTCCGCATTGTGCGTGACGCACAAGACCTTTAACTTCTCTTCTGTGGTTTTTTTGTGTTTGTTTCTTTTTGTAGGAAATGTTGCCCGAAAGTTATGTAGTGCTGGCGCGTGCCCGGCCGCAATAATACAAAGTTCTGCGGTTGTTGTTCTGTGACATTGTGCCCCTTTTGGGTTATTTGGGGTTTGTTTTCTTATTTTCGTATGCTGTTTGCTCTGATGGTTAAGGCCTCGATGCTAATTGTCAACCCCCACAAGAGACCACGGGTGAATGCTTTTAAATGCTTTCAATTGCATTTGAAATTCGAATTGTCGATCGATTGACTTACCACCACATGGAGCCTCGGCCCCGTCCAGACTTTTGTTTGCTCTCGGCCTGGCTGCTGCATAGGGCCAGCATCAGGGAGATCACAAAGATATAGCTTATATCCATTATTTGTTTGTTGTTTGTTGCTGCGACTCTGCGACTCACACTGCGTCTCACAAAACACTCACTTAGAGATTGGGTATTCGAACTATTTGTTTGGGTTATGGGCTGTTATGCGAATTATTATTACGTATATTTCTATGGCAATTTCACGTTCAATTAACGCACTATAAATGAGGCATAATCATCATTAGCATACGCGTATTGATATTGATTCTCATATTTGTGCAATTAATTTTCCGAACTCGAATGAATTCGATTCGAGGGTCGATCACACGGTAATCATGCGGCACGGGACACACTCTTTGGATTAATCATTAATGGTTATAAAACTTGTCGAGTTTTTCTCTATGCTCTCAATCTCTCTTTCTCTATTCGGGGAAAACACTTTCAATCTGCTCTAGTTGTACGGCTAGATCGATATGTACGGTAGATGTCGCGACGGTATCGAGCGACGCAGAGCGGAGGAGTGAAAGATTGTTGCCCGGTTCAGCGCTGAAACTCAAATGAAACACCGGTGCGTTCTTTGGCCCCGACTCTGCGTTTGTCAGCAGCGAGCGAGCCCGAGAGATCGCGTCAGGCGCTGGGGCGCAGGCGCAGTCGAACCTTCGGTTGACACACGATCTCCGTCTACATAATCTCTCTGTCTGTCTGCCTGCGCGCCAGTATATGCGAGTGTGTGTGCTAGAGTGGGAGGAGCAATCGCCACGGTCTGGCATCGCAGCCTGCGCCAGAAGAGTTCGGCTAGCTGGCAGTCCGAGCAGCTGCCTGCCTCTCTTCGCGGTCGTGTGTGCGCGCCTCTCGCTCTGTTCTCGTTCGTGTTCGTCTTCCGTCTCTGTTTTCGTCTGCTCGCGTGTGTTCGTGCTCGTGCATGTCTGGTGTATATATAGCCCGTATATATAACCATAGCCAATAAGAAATGGCGGAAATGGAAAAACTGTTGCACTGGAAATCTGCTCTCCACGCTCACATTTTTCGGCCCAAAAATCGATTGTATTGCGCGATTATTTGCCCAATTTGATGCAATTTCGCAATCTCTCGCTAGCCGTTAAGTGCATTTAAACATATTTATTTGTGGCCATTTTTTGGCTACATTGTGGGTTTGTTTTTATGAGTATTGTTTCAACTGATTCCAAAGAGGATAAAATAAAGTTTAAAGCTAACAAATTTGTGGGTATAGGAAGTGCTTTTTAAAGTTTCTTGCTTGGAAGAAAATGTCTCAAATTTAAAACCAAATTGTATCTGAATACAGTGTAATTTAATAATTTATTGATGTCAGATCTACAACTTTTTATTACAGATTTTTTGCAGATTTTCCAGATCGATTTTTAAATTTTAAATATTTAATGTTCATTTATATAAATTTTCTAAATTTTTGAGTAAAATTATATGAAAATTTCCTCAATTTCTACCATCACCTGCCCATTCACATAGATGATCTCCTGTGAATGGTATGGCTCCTCCAGAACGAGTTTTCTTCATTATTTCGGAGTAAATTCGGAGTGGCCTTCCGCTTATGTACTCGCAGCAACATCTCGCTCTCCACTCACTCACTCACACATACATTTCCAGTCGGGCATGCCACAAGGCAGAGCTGGCTTTATGTCTTACCTTTTCCTCCTGCTCTTCTGTGCCATTGCCTGGCTGCTTCCACTAATTGGACAGACCTGGCCATGTGTGTGTGTGTGTGCACCTCCAGAAACGAAGAGTGGAGAAGAGCCCCCGCTCTTTGGGCCCGTTTCGGTGGGATCTTTCGGCCATTTTCAATGAATTACACATTTGTTCGCTGTAAAGATTATGTCAAAGCTATTAATGGACGATTATTCAGAAGCATTACGCATTCAGAGTGGAATTACGCCAGAGATCATCTCAGTGGCGGACAAAATGGCGATTCAATGGGTTGTGCCGTTAGCTGCTTTTAGACGAAACATTCCTTAGCAAATATTAGCACAGTCTGGGCGCTGTGCTGAGAAAGAGTTAGAGGGAAAGCAAGGAGGAGTAGGAAATGGTACAAATACTTCAGTATTTGCTTAGGCACCGAGCCCTGGGCAAGGGGCAACGGGCCCAGAAAAATTAGCGCGTTCTTATTAATTTTATTGCTGCGGAAAATCCAAATGATGAGACACACACTCGGATGTACTCCCGGACTGGACTGGACTGGCATTCATGAAGAGTGAGTAAGAACAGAAGGCTGAAACGCAAACAAATCATAAAAATCGAGACCTCTCTCTCTGCTCGTCGCTGCTGTAGGTAGCGATCTCTGTACCATATGATGGGTGTCTCTCTGGGGTTGTAAAAGCATCAACTAAAAACCTGATGAGTACTACCATTAGCTAAGGAAAGCTACGGACATGTGGGATTTATGATTGATAAATAATATGCCGAGGAACATTTACGATCTTGCCACTCTCGCTCTCTCTCTCTCTCTTTATAATTGTCGTTGGCTCTGTTATTGCTGTTCGTATTTTGGTTAGCCACCACAAAACAAGTCGTAACAAATGCGAGGCTAACCGAAGGCCGACCTTCAATGCGATATGGCTAATCCATCAAAATATATAGCCGAAAACAACGCGCCACAACAATTCTAAACATACACCAAAAACCAAACCGAACCGAACCAAACCGAGAAACCCAAAACCCCCCGAGAGTTTCAACCTTGTAAGAGCATTTCTTCTGTGTCCTTGGAACAGGCTTCTTGTCTCTGGTCTCTGCACAAGGTCAACTGTCTGGTCAACCAACAAGGAGCCGAAGAGTATATTGTAGGTTGTGTGGACTCTCAGTTTTCCCATTCCCGTTCCAGGTGATTAGAGAACAAGTCGAGAAGTCAAACTTCTGTTGCAATGTTCTACCAAAAGGGGGAGTTGTCATATGGCTGTCTGCTCTTCCACTAAAAGTGTAAAATCTCAGCTCATAATTGCAAATAATCTGTGAGGATGAAGCGCAACTAAAACGCTGACTGACTTGGTGTCCTACGGGGCACGGGGGGCGTTGTCTGCCTTCAGGTAGGGTTTCTGTACTGCTGCTGCTTCTGCTGCTAATCAGTCACAATCGAAATTTATATGGTCGGCAATCATTTGGCATCATTTGCAACTTTGCGTCGTCTCACTCTGCATCGGCCGCTCACTCCCAAAACAGTTGTCACCGGGTTCCTGGTTGCGAATTCGCCACGCTGTGTCCTGTCAGCAGCTACACGATCGGCCATCTCCTGGCCAGGGGTCACTTTTGGCCCGGTTCTGTTCTGTTCTGTTCAGCTCTGTTCCTCCGTGACTGCGCTGCATGAGATTTTCGCCTGTTGTTGTCTCGCGCACACACACAGGGTGTGAAAATTGCTTCCAAATAAAAATTTGCAACACTCCGAGTCCACTGTCCGTTCCCGATGGGCCTGTGTTTATGGGCCTCCTGTTTCACTGCTTGAAAATTGCTTGTTTCCCCTGTTATCCCCGTTTGTTTCCCTCTCTCACTGTGTGTTTTTTCCAACAGCTAATGCGCCGTGCCAAAATGCTACGCTTCGACTCGTCCTGGGCCGTGATCATTGCTCCGATCATGGGCAGCTCGCGATCTCTGGTCCTCCCATGTCCTCTGATCCGATCTGAGACCCTTCAGCTGAGCGTGTCGTGTCCTTTGTTGACTTCAGAATGTTGGACACTTGCTGTGTCTGCCCCGGACACTTTATTGCACTCGATTTTATGCTTAAACTCTGTGCATAGATCACGGCAGATGATCGTCCATCAAGCGATATTGATCGAGACCTGATGGCCCTAATAGCCATGACATGAGACTATTAACTCGAGGCATTTGTACTGCAAGTTCTTATAGAGGATCAGCAAGAGCGTTGATAAGGAGTGATCTCACAGGGAAGTGCTTGATGTAGGATAAAAGATCACCTTAAATACAAGTGCAACTAAATCTTGTTCAATACCAAAGGGTGCTCCAAACAAAACGTAGAAACAATCAGCTGAATATCTTCAGAGACCGTCTTTCTGGGCTGCAATCTGTTGGCCATAACCACTAGCAATGGCCAAGAAACTTTGCGTGTGCTTTCCCACTCCCACAGTGCCTTCTCTTTTGTGCTACGATTCTGATGCGGGCATCGTGTGGCTTGTGGCTCCGTCTGTGGCCTGCCATTGATGAC
Organism: Drosophila subobscura; assembly: GCF_008121235.1. NCBI lineage: Eukaryota > Metazoa > Arthropoda > Insecta > Diptera > Drosophilidae > Drosophila > Drosophila subobscura. The sequence continues at coordinate 12,730,082 of NC_048534.1, read as the reverse complement.
TCCACATAATTTGCTTTGGCCACTTCCAAGAAGCAGAAAGAAGGAGGAAAAAAGAGATGAGAGATGTACCAGTTCGAACACATAGGTAAGATTTGAAAATAAGCCATAATCAACGCCATCATCATCAGCATCGGCAGCAGTCAGCGTCAGAGCCAGAGCCAGAGTCTCAGCAGATATTGTGGATCTCACAGCGATGATGGTGGTCGAGTATGGACCATCAGCCAATAAGGTAAGAGGTTGGGCTGTTCTCCTTCTCCTCTCACCTTTGTGAAAACAACAGTTACCACTAACCACTGCTTGCCGCTCGAGGCGTTAATATTTTCTGGCCAACTCTTGTGCCGCTCCACGTTCCCTTTCCCAAAATCGCTGGCTTCGTGTTGCGTGTCTTTCTCTTTCTGGCTCACTCATGGGGAGGTCCATTTTGTTGTTAACTTCCCTACTAAACAATAAATTTTGTTGGCTTCGACATGGTTCACGCACTTTAAGCCAAAATATGCCACTAATAACTACCGAAAATGGTTGTCGGACCCAAAAATTCAGGCCCGGGCCTTTACAAACCTCGCTGGTAGACCTCTCAGACCCGACTCGATTCGAAAAAGTTGAGAAAAATGGGCGTTTAGTTACGCTTTGATGACAGTGTAGAATTTCGGGGCTCCGACAATTTATATTTCCCGTTCCCGTTCACCCGCGAGTAAAAAAAAGAGAGAAGAAAAAACCCTAACAGAAATTACTACTATGAGCGAGCATTTTTTTGTTGGTCTCTTTTGGTCTGCTCAGGTTAAGTGCCCCTAAAATGTTGGAAATTATAGAGACCCCGAGAGCCCGAGCCTAGTGTTAGGTGTTAAAGTTCTCCTTATCTCGACTTAATAACAATTAAAAAACAGCCGGTGGAATGCATAATGCATTATCATTATGAGCCACGGTGGTCCGCGCTCCGGAAGTGCGATCGGTCGAGCAGCAGCCATCGAGGAGAGACTATGGATAGTGGCAGTATGGCGGAAGAGAAGGGGACTCACTGGAGCGTATGGTGGTGGCATGTGCAAAACATGATGGTGAGTGGTTTTTCGGTGGTGCTGCTACACTTTTTCGGTGGTAAGAGGAAGCCATTTTAGTGCTGACATGTTGGTAACAAGGCTTCGTAATGGGAATTATATTAATGGAGAAAATGAACACGGAAATGGGATCCATTGATACGCTCTTCAAGCTATTTTCCAGCTATCAAAGCTGTACAAAATCACTGCCTTTGAGTTAATTGGCTGAGTAAGTAAAATCAATGCTGATTAAACGCACTTCTTTTTGTACAGAAACTGTGTCTGGGCTCCCTGCCCAACTGTCAACTGACAACTCTTCAGCCGATACACGCCCCTAGTCATTTTTTTGCCACACGTTGGATGGCCCTCATTCTCAGTCAAAAGACAGGGCTTGGCTGCTCCTAGGCCGCCTCACTTGGGCGTGTCAGGTAGCCATCAACTACCATTAGCCTTCAGCTAAGCTTGGGGTTTCTTTTTTGTTTTGTTGACGTTATTGGCGCCATTTTGGAGGCAATTAATTTGAATTTTTCCTGGCGTTAATTGCACAATGACAAAGCTGTCGTCGCCTGTCGCCCATCGCCCATCAGTAGCCAGCCACCGCCTCGTCTTCATTATTTGCTGTTCAAACAGCCAACAGCCCACAGCCAAAGACAACTTGCTACCGCAAGTGTGGTGGCTGCTGCTACTTTTGCTTTTTCTTTTGCCTCTTTGACCCGCCACAAAAGCACACAAAAGCGAGAGATCTTAGTAGCAGAATCCAAAATACAAAGCACAAAAAAACAACACTAAATAGCAAACAACAACAAAAAACAAGTTGGCCAAAAGCCACTCAGCCACTTGGCTTGGCTTGTCTTGTGGCCTGGTCGCCGTGGCTTTTGGTCGCAGCTACTACTTGCAGCTGCTGTGTTTGTCTATTTGTTTATGGCCTTAAGCTGCTCGGCGGTCCGCCTGTCAATAGCTGTGGGAAAAGCCAACAAAACTTGATGCGCAAAGCCACCGAAGAAGCGAGAAGAAGCGGAATCGAGATTATTGAAGATCATTGGCGTTAAATGGCGATCGCAAGTGGGTGGCTCTTGTTCCAGATGATCATTCTGGCCATTGAATTTGAATGGAGTTTGTTCAGAAGATGATCCAGCTACCATAAAGAACATTTCATTTGTATTGGAGATCCTTGACACATCATGAAAGAAGATCACTCTCATGATGCAGGGAGAAAGCATTCCTAATTGGTTGTTCTTTTGGCGATCGTTAAAACATTCTATAAGATTATTGTTTCCTCCCTATTGAGGATCCCCATTGATCCATTAATATTCAAAGCGATTTAACGATTCAAATCACCCCTCGAGAACTTCCACTTCCCACCCGATTTCAACACCTCGCGATCCTTTCGCACGATTATCATCATCATCACGTAGCCGACCACCCAAAATGGAACACTCACTTCCTGGAAATGCAGACTTTGTTCGCTCTATATGACTAATTAATATGTGGCCTTTTTGGCACAATTGTTTAGCTACCGATCGCTGAGGATTTCCAGGAAGATTACACAAATAATTAAGTTGTTTAAGGGTTCATTATTTTTCACGGCTTTTGTCGGCCTCGACTGACCTTTTGTTGCGGCACAAGTCACACGTAGATGGACCCACACACAGCCAGAGCGGGACAGGGAGACAAACAGATTCGGCTACAGATACAGATACAGGAGGGTAACAGCTGGCCACTAAAATCAATTTTGTTGCGGGCCGTGAGGATCACATCGGATCCTTCAGCCATAGCGAATGGGGCCTGCCGGGATGGTATGGAATGGGATGGATGATTCCGAACGCTTTGTTGTTGATGATAGGAGACAGAGCGATGTCGTACGTGGCACGATTTGTGGCGGCACCGGGTCAAAGGGCAGCTGAAGCGAAGCGGAGGCGTCACCAGGTCGCGACGCAGTCTTGGCGCCAAAAAGAATGCCCTCAAGTCGGAATATGCCCACTCCCACACGATCCCATTGGATTCGCACTTCATAAAATGCATAATCTAATGGGGGCCCGGCCTCCCACGAAAATTGGATTATTAGGTAAAGTTTTGTTTTGGGAGAACAGGAAATGCCGCGACACCAAAGAGGCGCCCCGATCTACTTGGTATTCGATTTTCTATTTCTCCATAGTCTGACGCAATAATTAAGTCATTTAAATTATTAGATGACAGCCTCAAAAACATGCACACACACACACTCCACAATCCACACTCCAAGAGCCAGTCGAGACTTGTGCCGCCGCCGCCGCCACTGCCGCTGCTGGCTCATTGATGATTTTCCTCAACTATTTTTGGTATTTTCTCGGTCGCTCGCCAAATCCTCGAGAGAGTTTCGTTTCGTGTCGGAGTGGTGTGGTGCATGTTTTTTTGTTGTTTATATTTGAATTGATTCAGGTTTTTCACACATTCCTTGGCGTTTTTCCCGATGCCGATGCCGATGCCGAACGGATCCACCCCGAACAACTTTTGGTCAGCAGTTAATAAGTTTCCACATTTTATGCAAGTGTCGTCTTAATGGTCTTTCGTTGCTGTTGTTTTTGTCCATTGTCGCCATTGAGTAGTTTGGGAAATTTACACGCTTAAGTGGTTGGCACAGATGAAGTCAGTGGGTTAGGGATGCGATAAGATGGGAATGTAAGTGGAAATACTCACGTACACGTGCCGTGCCTTGATCAAGGACTTTCGGCTTGTTTTTCTAGGGTACATTGACTTTTGCATGTTGTTGATGTCTGTCTATCCAATCTCTAAGTAGGTCTTGGGCCTGGCTCTTCACTAAGCCGCTGTTTGGTTATTCTCTTCCTGTTTTTCCCCATTAATCTGTTATTTAAAGTGGACATGTCGTGTGTTCTGTCTAATAGCTAGAGAATGTGACTACGTGTGTGATTTGGAATATTCGAATTACGTTTATTCATTGAGACTTTTCTGTCATAAACCCATTCTGCAAATGCTAACTGATCTCCAATTGATTTACTCAATATCCTGTGTAGCTAATGCTAATCCCTCTCGAAAGGTTTCCCATGAGAAGAGTCAACAAAGTGCAGCATTAGCCAAAAACATTCCCAGTCCCAAGGCGAAAGACAACTGCCTGAGAGAGTGCTGGATTCTGTGTGTGTCTTTGGGTAATTCCACAGGACAACTTGGCCGGAAAGAGAGAGATACGAGATACGAGTATGTGGCACACATCCTGCAGCTCCTTTTGCTCCCTTCTCGATTACTTTCCTTCCACTCAATGAAAGTTGCGATGAGTGTCGGCACTTTCTCTGTGAGCAGCAACTTTTGGGTTCATAAAAAGATTAAAATTTGGGTGGCATTTTTCGTAGGAAAGATAAGGCCAAAAGGGAATCGGAATCGGAATCGGGTTTGGCTCTCTACCCTTGCCGCCGCCACGACCTCACCCATTGACCAAGCGCGCTCTTCCAGAGCACACCCGAAAGAAAAGATGAAGACATAAAGCGTGGCTAATCGAACATTTCGAGCAGCCTCAAGTCAGAGAGCCAGAGTCAGATTCGTGCAGGGAGAGGGAGGGAGAGAGACACAGTCAGATCGAGTCGAGTCGAGTCAGAGTCAGATTCACACCGGCGATAAGCGGCCTAACCAATATCTACAGGTGATAATTATATAATTTGTGACGGATGGACAAGCACATAAAAATGTTTCACTACAGAATATTTCACATAGATACTTTTTATAGTCACTTGTACCGCTCTTCGCTCTCGCTCCCCCTCCCTGTTTGTTGTCCGAATGCCTTTTGTCTTTGGGCCTCTATTTCTTTGTTTGCTGATGGCATGAGGTTCGTAGTAGGTGTGGCACAGGGCTGCCTGCCCATGGGAAAGTGTCGGCAAAAGAGTGAAAATTGTAGCACTGGGTGGGCCGTGGGAGTTTTGCAAACACACACACACACACAAACACACACACTCACACACACTTAGAGATACTCAGAGGGAACTCTGAGAATTCCCTGGGCTTTAAGCTTTGGATCCTCGCCTTGACTCGCCTTTTGTTCGTGCTTAATTGTCGTCTCGGGGAATTGTTGGTTGAGTCTTCGCGGATTCCGTAAATTTCGCATTCGTTCCAAGACACAGCTATGGGCTATTCGTCATTCGCTTGTCTGTCTGACCATCATCATCATGATGATCCTCCCTGCCTGATCATGATCTTGGTTTGGTTGATTTTTTTGAGATTTAGCAAAAATTACCTTTTGCCAGAGACTGGGGCCTGTCTTTTGGTCTTCTGCGTTCCTTGGACAGCATTTCACAGTTTTTGCTTCCAATATTAATTTCGAAAACGTTTTAAATGGCTAAGACGGAGGCCATAACTTTAAATATGTCACGATGCGAACCAGAACCCCGCCAGAAAAAACCAATCTCTCGAAAGTCCAAAAAATCCTTTTTCCCGAACGACGACAGTTTCGCATCGGCGAAAGCCGCAAAAAACTTGCACAAAAAATTGCTGTCTCTTGCTGCTGCTGCTTTTTGGCATTTTTGTGTACGCATTTCATTGGAGTTTGGAGTGAAGTGGGCCTTTTTTCGCTTGGGTTGTTGTCTTAGGGCGTAGCGTGCAATTCTCCGGAGACATTTTTGTCTTGGGCAGCACAAAAAACTAGAACCAAGTCGGAGATTTATTTCTTTCGTTAAGGATTTCTTTTTCTTGCAAAAGGGTTTTGCATTGCAGATCCTCTCCCAACGATTCGTCATTATCTTTATACCAAATACCCGATACCAACTCCAATTCCAAATCCAGATCTCATCATTGATGCCCTGTCACGTCAGTCGGTGTCTGGTATGGGGTTTCTCCTGCTCCTCCTGCATCGTTCGATCCTTTAAGCAGTCAACTCTCGTCATGGCATCGTGGCAAATGTTTAACATTTGTACGCCTGTTTTTTCCATTTATATTCGCTCTTTTTTTGTTTGTTTTTAGACATTTTTTACTTCTCCAGGGAACAGCGAAAAAACTTTTCTTTTGTTTCTTCTCTCTGGGCATTTTGAGCAATAATAAAGAAATATTTTTAATAAGCTTTCATTCATTTTTAACGAGGGTTCAAAATTGTGTAGCGACAATCGCATATTCTTTTTTTTTTTGCTAGCGATTGATTTGATTCATCTAATGGATTTTTCGGTGTATGGATGCCTCGAAATGGACCCCTGGGATCCCCACTTGAATGATCTGTACATTCAATCAATTTGCAATTAGAATGATGAGTAAAACGCGTCAATTTCTGGAAGCCATAAGTAGTCCCTGGTGCTGGAATGTTCAGTGAATCATTGGGAGTTTATGAAGTACAAATACTTATTCCTGTAGCAAAGTTCTCTTCTACATTTTTTGCCCATTCGATTACTTAATCTTGTGCCGCGGGAAACACTCTCTTTGGCAGCAGCTGGAACTCAAACTCAAAGTCAATAACCGACCCTCAATTTAATTTGCAGAGAGTTTATCTTAAGGGGAGTGAGTGAATTGGAATGGGATTGTATCTGCAATGGGGAATGGAGCAAATGGAGCTGCTGGGCAATCTGAAAATTGCAGACTTTGAGGCAGACGCACACGGGCCATTAGGCCCGACATTATCATACACGTTTCCAGGCATTTTGCAAAACATTTCGAAATGGAAAATCGAAATGAAAATTGACATTGAAATGGAGTCTAGAGAGTGTTGTGTGTGTGTGTGTGTGTGTGTGTGTGTGCATGGGGGCCATCTGTTCCTCCTCCCATCTGTTCAGCTTAATTGACTCTTTCCACATGCAAAAAGCATTAATGAGGAAGTTGGGCGAGGTTATGGATGATAAGACAGATGGATGGAGGAATGATCCAAGAGAATGGATTGCTGAGGCAGGCCACTTGTGGCGCAAATCGTTTAAATAACATTTGCAATTGGTTTGGTCGGTGGATGGGCCACCCTCATCGATGAAGGACCCGAAGGATGTGCCGCTCCCATGGCGAGAGCGGAATCACCGACAAAGGAACTAACTGTTCATCGCACACGTTGCAGAAGATGAAGAGGAGGACACAACGACTGACTGACTGACAGAGGCGTTTGTATGCCAGCAACTGACAGCTAAAGAATGTCCCAAAATCCTAGTCGAAACACTGCGATAAGGAGGCATAGACCCTCTCTCTCTCTCCCTCTCTCTCCCCTCTGCGTGTGTGTGTTTGTGAAAGTAAATGCTCGTCAGCTGCGGCAGGGCAGGAAACACAACAACACACAGCCCACGGACACGGACACGGACAGAGAGCATCACCCAAAAAATAAAGAAACAGAAGAGAAAACCAAATACCTCTCTATGAAGTAGAGAAATACAAGTTAATAATGTCTTCATTATTGTTGAAGCGTAACTAACGCGGTTTACACATATTAGCCAGCTCGCTGGGAAAGGTGAAAGACAGCGTTGAAAATTGCCATCTAGGTGGGCCCAAACTCTCAGTCCCCGAGCGATCAATGAGCACAGCCCAGCCTCAGCCAGATCCACAATTGTGCGATCATCTTCCATTCTCACTCTCTGCTCGTCTCTCTGCCTGTCCGATGGTCTGTCCATTCCTCACTCTCTGCATCTGTGGGTCTCCGTCCCCGTATCGCTGCTGTGATAAGGCGTCCGGCCCCTGCCGGTTGACATGACACAATTTTTATTCAAATGGCCAGCAACATGAGGCTGCATTATCGCTGCTGGGAATGTCGCACAAGAAGCCAAAAGAAGGCTACCAAGTGGTACAGTGGTGCAAGAAACGATAAGAAATTCAGTGGTAAAAGAAACACTTTGAAACGAGAAGAAATAAAAGGCTAAAAAACATCTTTCTGTTATTTTTACAGCATAAATTGTAATCAAAATATTCCTCATGGTGATCCCATTCTTCAGTTATTTTCACACCGCTTTTCTTTTGATTTTGAACCACTGTAGTAGCTCTGCACTTGGGCTCCCCTGGCGAGCATAACTTTATCACTTCATTTGCTGCCGCTCCGCTGCAGTTTGACCATCACTTCAGTGCTTCCACTTCTTTGATTTTGTCTCCCTTCATCGAATCTTCATACTCCCCTGCCACATATCCACGTCCACCGACCGACAGACCGACCGCATGCCGCGTGTGGCAGTAGCCAGAGACAAGACCAGAGAGTCCGCTCGTCATCATCAACATATGCACAAGTCTATGTCGGACCAACCGCACAGCAGCCCAACAAAACAGGCGGCCAGGCGACCACCCAGATCCAGCTCCCGTAGCCAAGCCAGAGACCTGGGATTGTATGGACCGCTCGTATGGGAATGGCAATGGAACTGAGACTGGGACTGAGACTGGGACGGAGACTGCCCGTTGCGTATGGCATTCTTTGAGCTGTCGTCGCCCCTGACTAGAGATAAATGGGAAGAGTGTCTTTGGGTGTCTCTCTATCCATCTCTCTCTCGGTCGTAGTACTCGCAAATTGGCAGCTGGTCGTCAAGTGCTTCCGTTTGCTTTCCCTTTCCCTTTCCCCAGACTCGATCAGCAGTGTGGACCCATTGGTCATTTGGCAGTTCCGGCGCCGCATATGCCACAAAAAGTTACAAATGGAGGGGAAGGGAAGGGAGAAGGCGATCCCCGGCCCAAATTGATATTAACAACTAAATGGCCTTAACTGATATCTCTGTCGCTCAATGGGAATATATTACGAATTACGAATAAATACTATCTGCTGGATGCAATGCGGAACAGTTGGGCAGCTGGCTGTGGGATGGCTGGGCTGCGCTGGTATCGGGCTGGTATCCGGCGAGATGTGGGACAAAGTAATGCGGGATAAGTCGAGCACATTTAGTGGGTTTTACGAGGAGAGCATAAAACGAGAGCAAACGACTAAAAGGCTCAGCCTGTCGTCGTTGTCCGTTCGTTACCCGATAAGATTAAAAACAATTTTATTGCAGCTCTTTAGTTTGGTGGACTCCACGCTTGGCTGCTTCGAGTCTTTCTCCACTCCACTCCACTCTACTCCACTCTCCACTCTCCTGAGAGCCTGTAATTTAATTAATTTAATTTTTATTCAAAAAAATGCCTTTTGATAAGCGCAGACAAAGTTGGCCTCTGGCCGGACGGCCGAACCGGGCTCCCACATTCCTGTTGGGGTTTCTTGCCTCGGAATGAGGGAATGATTGTGGCTTAAATCGATTAATGCTCCTAATCAGCAACCAGCATCTCTGCTCCAGCCACAATGGTGCTGTGGGATCTCTTTGGCTTTGGCTTTGACTCTGACTTTGACTCTGACTCGGGGCTTCATTCATTCCTCTCGCTCTCTCGCTTGCTCATTGATTCATTAAAGATTTTTATTAAAAGGTTTTAATACTCACATTAACTCCACACGATCTCACACACAGCCAGACAGAGAGACAGACAGACAGACACACTCCTCCTTGGATGGATGGATGGATCATTCGTGTTTCCATTGGTCAAGTTTTAATGGTACTGGGACGTTGGCTGGCGCTTCTTTTTGCGCTGTCATCCATCGTATCAGGCTTTGTGCTTTTTCATGCCAGCCTCTTTCTTTTCGGGGTTTTTCGGAAAGGTTTTTGTATGGAAAGTGTGAGAAAGGAAATATCTTCATTGCGCGATCAACGATCGTCGATCAGCGATCAGCGTTCGACACAATCCACAACAAAGTGCACACCAGAGGCAGAGCCAGAGCCAGAGCCCTATGCAGCATTAATTGTAGCACAAAAGATCAACAAGTCAAGTCCCGCCAGCGGGCGTTGATGATTGGCTTCATCTTCATTAAGATGGGATCTCTCTTGGGTACGAATCACCACAGGAATGTTAAGAACTCACATTTAGTTTTCTTTCTTTTCCGTGTTGGGCTCGAAACACAAAATATTGTTTTGTTTCCTAATGTTTTACAATTTGTTATTGGCTCGGGCCTAAGAGGTTCTAATTGAGATGAGGCCGTGAGCAAGAGCAACGTGGTCAGGTCTCGGTCCCGGTGCCGGTCTCGGTCTAGGCATTAATTGAATTGACATCCCCCTGCCCTAGCCGAAAACGGCAGCAGCTGGCGCTATGCCAACAGCAACAACTACGCTCCGATTCGATCAAGGAGTGGTCTCCACCTCCAACTCCATTTCCATCCCCAACTCCATGTTGGACCCGACCATTAAGCGACAGCGGGCCACAACATGAACACGGAAAAAGGTTAAAAGGTTCAACATTTCATTGTTGCTCTTGCCTTTGAATTAATTCTTTTTTTATTGTTATAGTCTCTCTCTTTCCATCCTTACATTTTTCGTCTTCGTTGGGCTGTGAACTCAATTAAATGAAACGCCAGTCGATCAGTCGAGATCGGAGATGTCATCAGTTTTGGGCGTATGGAAAGGAGCAGCAGCGGCAGCCACCAGCCACCAGCCAACAGCAGATGGTGGCGCCTCCAAAAGGCGATGCGGAATCGCTTCGTTTGGTGTGACATGTGGCGACAAATTGAGGTTACGTATGTGAGAGCCCCAAGGGATCCGGCTGGGGTCGTCGTTCCGCGGGAACACATGCTGGGGTGTTGATGTGTGGCCTACTGTGAGAGCGATGGCTGAACAGGAATTGCTTTACGAGTGAATTAATTAAGGTTAACGTTTGGTCAACCATTTGGGTCATTGGGGTAGGTCATTGGTGGGGAAATAAATATAGAATGGATCAGTGGGGAGAATGGAACTTACTTTTAATAGAAATACGATTTTATTTGATATTTCCAATGAGTAATAAATGCCAACAAATGACTCACGGGTGAATAAAACAGGAATAAGTTGTTCCGTGGTGGATAATCAATATCTAATCCATCTAGAGTGGAAACTCACTGGTCGAAAGCCCACGCTCACCATCATCTTCATTATCATGGGAATAATTATCATTATCATGGATAATGGGCCATGGATCTAAGTGCTGTGTGCTCCACTAGCATAACTCAATTCATGCCATCGCGCCATCGCCCCTGGGTCAATATCACAGCAGAAGCAGCCACAGCAGTCAAAGCATCTATGGATGTGGCAGTGGCAGTGGCCACCAAGCGGCAAACCCAAACCCAAACCCAAACCGAACTAAACCAATCAAGCGATAAAACATCCAAAACGAAGCAAACAGAAAGAGACAACAGTAGGGGCATAGAGATCGTGGAGATCTGTGGATGTCGATGTGGATTTGGATGACTCGCCCAGGGCGATCGAGGCCCGTCTCCGACTCCATCTCCGACATCGCTGAACGCTGCTGTGAACAGTGAACGGGTGGAGAGATCTTGGCGATCGGTAAATTTGAAAGAAAATTAAATCCGTAAATGAGGAAATCAAATATCGTAAAGTGCGCAGCGCTGGCTGTGTGCAGTCTCTTGGTGGCAAGTGGATTGCGACGAGACCAGGGAGAGTAGGAGTACGAGATGCTTCCATCTTCCCATGAATGTGAGCAAACAGAGGGAGAGAAGGCAAGAGATTTTAGCGTTTTGCCGCTTAGACCTAAACTCCTTCTCCACTGCGCACTGCACACTGCGCAACTCCTCCTCCGATTCCGAGGCTTCCTCCGTCTGGTCTGGTCTGGTCTGCGATTTGTTTGTCCAAAACATTTCCCAATTCGCTGATGCATTTTATGAACGCGTGCAAGGCGCAGTACAAACAAAGGGCTAAATGCATTCTTAACCTTTTTCTCTTCCACTCTCCTCCTACCTGTCGCTGATCCCAACCCTATACATACGAGCACATCCCTACCTATAGCAAGTCGTGGCGCGTGAGTTCTTCAAATTGACACAACAAACATTCGGGAATTTGAGAATTTGTTAAAAAAACACAAAATCAAAATGCACTTTCAGAGAGCCAAAGCCAAGAGACGGGAAAATGGCTTAATTACTTGTCGGGAGATGGAAAACCCTTGAAGACTTTTCCAGTTCGACGACTGACAAAATATTTGCCAAACTCTTTTGACAGCTGTCAAGTTGTGGGCCCCGAAAATGAAACGTAGCATTTAATTTCCCTTGTCCTTTTATTTTTTGGGGGGGAATGCTATGCAAATGTACCGAAACACTTGGAGTGCGGTTGTGCGGAATGGACAAACGAAATGTACCGACTCACAGGAAGTACAAGTCCAGACTCCATTTTCAATCAATGCCCCAGGAGCAGAGCACTCGAGCGGAGAGTTGCAAACAACAAATAAACAAACAAACATGCGTATGAGCAGATCCTTTGTATCTTTTCCTCTTTTGGAGTTTTCTGCAAATGCAATTTTTGCCTAATCTTGCACATACTCCTGAGATGCTGAGATGCTGAGAAGGAAGTGATTTTCCAATGATTAACTTTGATGAAAGGAGATCCCTTTCGGCAACACACGATCGATAGATAGGCCAGAGCCAGGACCCACACGCAGAATATCAGAGCGGAAAGATGCTCTCCCTGTTCTACCTTTTCCCTGCTAATCACAAAGCAGACATCGCCGATCTGCTTTCATTCATGAAAGTGCACAAAGTTGACAATCCCACTAGACTTCTTCAGATGCATAAAGATAGCTGAGATATTAGATTTAATGAGTGTCTTTCCGAAACGAGTTCCTCTGCAACTCTCCCGCTATCCCTATCCTGTTTACTCGCACTGCAATCCTATTGCCGGGCCAAAAGTATCGATTGCACTTGGCTAAACACGGCTCAAAAAAAAACTGGTACATCAATGATGATCTGGGACGGCATTTCTTTTTCATTTCTTTTCTCACACACGCCGCCTGGGCTTAGCGATGGGCGCGTGAGGCAAGCGTGATGGGAGATGAACTGCAATATCTTTGAGAAATATACAGCTATCCATGCCGTACATATATGTACTTCCATCTACATATGTCTAACACCATCCTTCTGTTATATAACCAAAACTTCTTCATTCTTTTGGTTGCGTGACTGAAACTACACTCACGTGGCCATCTCTAGCACAGGTACACGTTGTGCAGCAGCAGCAGCCAAAGAGGAAGCAAAGATGATGATAGCAGCGCAGGGCAAAGCAGTGCAGCGGCAACAACTTTGGCGGTCCTTTTCCGGGAAGTTGCGCCTGGCGTGCGCGCTGCTCATCGCAGCTGCCAGCCGAACGAACGAACGAACGAGCGAACTCTCATTCACGCGAGGCTCAAGACTCGTCTCTCTGCCCCACTCACTCAGCATATCACTACACATCTGTAGCCTCCTCTTCCCTCTCCCTCTCTCGCACTCTGGAGTATCTTAAGTTGTATGCAAATTAAGCAACAGCAGCAGCAACAGCAGCAGCGTGAGTTTTTAGCCTACTTTATGGGCATTGCTCAGTGTCAGCTCTGCCACTGCCTCTTACCATGGCTGTGGCACTTGTCGAGCTGTCCAACTGTCGAGGAGGAGGTAGGTACTCGCGGCACTTAAGCACTGCCAGTGCCAGTGCCAGTGCCTCAGCAGCAGCTCAACTTCAGTTCAGATCGGTTCACCTCGGTTCAGTTGTGTTCCCTCTTTGCTCTTGTATCTGCATCTTGTGCAGATTGTCGTGTACCTTTTTGTTGTCTATTAGCGAACAGAAGTTCTCTCCCGCTGCAAACGGCTCGTCGATCTGTGCGCTTGAGCGGATTTAGCTTAATTTAAATCCAAATCTCTGTACACGTTTCCGATCTGTTTCTGTTTCTGTTTCTGTTATGTTTATTGTTTTCCTCTCTCTCTCTCTCATCTCTTCCCATTGTCTCCATCAAGTACGCGTGCATCTGAGTATCTGCTAAGCAGGGGCCTGCCCTAGAGGCTGATGCAGAGGCAAAAGGGCGTTAGGGTAATGCCTGGAAATTGGACTACATTTCGTAAGCATTAAGATTAGACCCTCCTCAGGCCTTTACCCAAACTGCGCTTCAGTCTCTTCTCTCTCCTTGCAAAATCTTTCAAGAGCAAATACTCTTACTCGCACGGAACTTGACATCTTTTCCCAATCGCCTAAGCAAACACTTTGGCGTATCGATTGCGCCAGAAACAATTGGATGAAATGCAAACAGCGGATCCTAAGACGTTTGTTAATTCTTTATACTCTGCATTGAGGAGAACTTCCTTAAACATAGAGTAGAAGATGTCACATTATAGTTAATAGTTGTAAAGTTTATGCAAATTCTTGATGCAATTCCTCTCTCTATATCCCAGTTTTATTAGTGTTAACAGAGCCTAAGTTTATCCCTCATCTGAACCACAGAAAGATCCACTATTTGGTATCTGTGAACCATTGCATTCTCATTCATAAAGCTTACCTCAAGATACATATAACCATGTAATACCTTGACCGAAAAGCCATTCCCTTTCCCCATTCTCTGTAGCTTTCACAATCCCTGAACAACTCTCATGGCGTGGTACCACACACAGCCCATTCAGCTCTTGCAACTTCCTCGCACTTTACCAAGAACAACAAACAAGAATCAATAAAGGTTATTAATAAAGACATGTGTACCGAGCCATAAAAGACGAGGACTTTCAACTGCAGGCAAAACTATAAAAAGAGGCCTGATAAAGCATACTTACCCATACAATATCTTGGAGATAACTTTGACTCGAGTTGTGTGGAATGCGCCATTGCTATGGGAAAGAGACGACACATCCGAACCACACCCACTTTCAACACAAAGCACCCGTCTCCCAGCCCCAGCCCCACAGATTGGAACATGTGCTCCACCACATGTTGAGAATCTAGAGAACCGCACACCAAAAAGAACAGAACAGAACAGAACAGGCCCAACCTCAGGCAGCCAGCCAGACAGTCTGTCAGTATCAGTACGAGTGTATCACAATTCAATTAAGATTTATTTTTTGTTGTTTAACAATTTGTTGTTGGCTTGTGTGTTTGCCCTGGCCCTGCCGGAGAGTGCTTTATATTAGGTACTTTTTTCTATATTTATTTCCCATTGCGATGGGAACGTTTCGTTCGTGAAATTTGTTTGACTTTGTACGTAAAAAGGAGAGCAAGCGAGCAAGAGGAAATTCCTGGAAATTGCATTTGCGGCAAAGATCTTTACAACCTGACGACAACCTGTTGGTCGACCGACCACCGATGTTTAATGACAATATCTCTCCTCCTTTTCTCTCTCTCTCTGGCGTGGGAGAATAAGAGAAAACGCTCTTAACGCTCTTATCTGCAGCGTGGGAGTATCATTACTTGCTTAACCTCCACTCCTCTCCTCTCCAATCCGATTCGTTCCGCACCCTTCACACTTTACGTGTGGTATTTATGACAAAGCGATTAATTAATTAGCGCAATGCTAATTATAAATTTAACAAAAGTTCAGGCAATTACGCAGGCTGAGAAATAATTATTGAAAAATTATTAATCGACCACTAATTTCGCTGGGCAATTGAACAAAGTTTTTACATTAAACAAAAGATAAAGTCAGTGGGACAGACAGACAGCCAGACGGACATTCTGTGTCTGCTGCTGCTGATGATGATTTTTTGTTGCTTTTCCTTTTGTGCAATAAAAATTCATTTCAATTCGTTTACGCGTAATGAAATGGAAGTCGTATAAACGTTTCCACGCACAAGGACTGTGGACAGTTATTGAATATGTATCTGTATCTGTAGCTGTCTCTGTAGCTGTATCTGAATGCCAGACAAAGTTGTTTCCCAGATGCTGCTGCTGATGCTGTTCGTGGGGTATCCCCCATCAAATCACAATATTACGAGTGTTTTGCCATTCAACTTGCTCTCAACTGCTGCTGCTGTCGCTGCTGTTGGTCTTCATCTTTCTGGCTGCTTTGTTTTTGCCATCGAAATTTGCTGTTAGCCCAAAGTCGCCCCTGGTCCTGTTCCTCACGTCGTACATGTATCGCGCATAAGGCACATATTGGGTCGCGTCTGTGTACGAGTGTTGTGAAGAAGCTTTAATGGAATCTCGTCATAAATTCAAATTTTATTACTGCTCATATTACTGCCGTGCTTGCAGAGAGTCGAGCTGCACAGAGCCACAGTCCAGAGCCAGTCCAGTGCCAGACAGGGACAGGGGCCAGGCAATATATGGCAATGCGTTGCGAGGTACAAACAGATGCCAATTTGGTCAAGAGAGAGTGAGAGAGTGCTTAAAAGAAAGAGAGAGAGGGAACCACAGTGGTTGCTACATTTCATCAATGGAAAATGCCTTTGCAGTGTTTGAAATGTGTTCCCTGTGAGATTAAATATTCATTATGAGGCAGTGAATGCTAATCGTACTTTTAGGGAGCTAAAACAAGACCTCTAGATGATGAGAAGTTTACAAAAACAACTTCAACCTTCACTGTAACTTCTCATTTTATATCAGACTCATATTCCCAACCCATTGCTCATCTATCTTACATTTTGTTTGAGATCCTCATTGACTATAGACTTGTATTCATTAATATATGTACTCCTTAGCCATTTCTTTCACTGCAAACTCTCATTAAAAGTGTTTCCTTTCCTTGCGCTTCTCATTTTGTTCCCCCTAGTCAGGCTGGCAATTGTCTGGCAACCAATGTGCCCCTCCAAAATCACACACAGAGACAGAGACACTAAGCAGCGAGCTTCAATCACGCGCAATTAATCTGCTCGAAAATCCTTTTATAGATAATCGTGCACGCAAAGCTGCTCAGTTGGAGTTTGAGACACAGACACAAATACAGACACAGAGGAGTGCTCTGTCCCGGAGTATCCTGTGCAGTTTTACGACAATTGTTATTGTTATTGAGGCATTTTCGAAATGAACAATTTCAACGCTGACGACCAACTTGAATGACAACAGCAGCTTCGCTTCGCCAAGAGGCTGGAAAGAGAGTTTGAGGATGAGGAAGAGGCAAGCACCCAAGCACGAGCGAGCTCTGGAGAGGAGCATGTCAATGATGATGATGACAACGACGATGACGGCGACTGCTCCTGCCAAACGTCTCCTGCATGCATCATAATAATAAAACACATCCACACAGACAGAGAGAAGGACAGACAGATGGAGGGACAGGCAAATAAACAGACAGACAGAGAGAGAGAGAGAGAGAGACACTTGGACGGACAGGATATGGAATGTGGCAGATCCCCTGACTGACTGGGATGACTGGGGAAACTGGGGGATAGCGCCCCAGGCGGTTCTAAAAGCGTCAACGCAAATTAGCAGCAAAGTGTAAATTGGAAATGCTTTTTTTGGTGCACCCCACACACACACCACACACACACACAACACACAGAGACAGACCCCGGACAGAGTTTGTGGACAGATCTGCAGGTGAGGATTCGAATTGGAATCGGAATCGAACCACACCGACCGAAGCCATGGGGAGCTGCTGCCTTTTAGGGCCTTTAATTAAGTTGTTATTTGGCCTGCTGATTAGAGGAAACATTTTTTGTTGCCTATCGAGGTGGAGATCTTTGGAGATTCTCTCATCCCATCATGCTGCCTGGGTTTGTTGGCGTTTAATGGATTGCGAATCGTTTGCGGTTTGATCAATGGCCAGGGCAGCGTCTTCTTCCTACTTCAGATGCTTATAGACATAGCGAGAAAGCTGTAAAAATGTCAAATTTGTATAAGTTACGATCGTGTAAGTAGGGAGGAAAGAGTAGCAGCAGCAGCAGCAGCAGCAGCAGCCCCAAGACAATTTTATGATCTACAAATTGATCGAGCGTTTTTTGTGCGCGCTCAACCTCGATAAATTTTCAAGTTGCCAATAATAAATTAATTGCCCATAGCCAGGGCTGCTTCCATCTATAGATAGTCGGATAGTCGGATAGTCGTGAAGGGGCAACAAAAACTTGCCCATCTGCTTAGGCATTGGAGTAGCAATACGAACACCAATGCCAGAGATCAGCCGATGGATCGATCGATCGATCGGTTCAACGATCCAAGTGTGTGGTCTGCTATCTGTATCTTTGTCTTTTTGTTTGGTTTTGTCTCTGGCTTGGGGTTTGTGGCGAGCTTTGGGCCTCTGGTTTTTAGCATTTTGCGTCGCATCCGAAACTATGACAAATTTATTTCAAGTTGTGCTGGAGATTCCACTTATTTCTATTTCTTCATTAAGTTTTCATCAGTGAAATTAATTATTCATGTCTCAATATCTTCACATCACATACATTTCGATGCTTCGTTTTGTTTCTGTTGATTTGTTGTTGGGTTTCTATTCACTTTAATATTTATAATTTAATCTTTTTGGGGGTCCAAGCGTATGTGTTGATATTTCACGAGTTAATAACTTGATTAAACATATGGATGTCCCCTCTCCACTCTACCCTCTGGTGCTCTTCGAGTTCTCAGCTGAGCAGAGCGCTGTGTGTGGGAAATGCCAAGTCAAAGACATAATCTCCATAAATTAAATTAAGTCGAAAAACGGTGAGGGTATCAATGGGAAGGAATGGGATTAGAATATGTTGGAGTTTGAACCATTTCGCTGTGGTTACAATATCCATATCCATCCATATTTTTGGCTGTTTCTTACCTCTCTTCAAAAGCAAACTCCTCCATCGGCTCTTATTAAAACTCCATTAGCAATGGCCATAAAACCGAGAGAGAGAGAGTGCGATCTCAAATAAAGTAATTAAGTCATAAACACACACAAAATTGATTCATTTTCGTCAGCCACTAAAAATATCTCTGGCCAAAGGCAACGAAAATATCTCGAGGCCTATAAAAACTGTCGGAAACTTCAGGGAGACATTCGAAAACGGCGAGCAATAATGAAATGCATACAACTTAATAATCAAAATCCAAATCAAAATCAAATAAAATTCCAAATGTTTTTATTTCAACAGCTACGCTCATTTGGTGGCCACTTTGGCATGCCTCTGCCTTTGGCAGCCCAACACAAAATGTATTTTGAATGTAAGCCAAATGTATCTATTAACACACACACTATGAAGCTGCACACACAGGCAGCCACAGATTGAGATACAATTGGGAGAGAGATAGCCGGCAGATATCCGTTAGCATATTCATCAGATGCAAATGGCCAACAAGAAACCTCCAGTCGTTGGTGGCCCAAAGCATTTGTTTCATATTAATAAGCAATTTTTTAAAACTCTGCTCGACATCTTATGGTAGCTGACGAGTTGCCCCTTTTGTAAAACATATCATCATCATTCGCTGTTATCTCTAAAATATGCTAAATATTTTTACAAGATTTGTTTTCTGTTTTGCTCGGCATAGGGTTTCATTGATGCCCTGTAGGCTGAAGGGAGATTGAACTATTTTCGCACAAAAATTAGAGAATTTATTTATTTTTAGTGCACATATAAATTCTCTAATAGCAATTTATGTGTTTATGCGGTAACAGTTTAGAATGTTGTATGGCAGTCTGCTATATTTCCATCGATTTTCCTTTGTGGAAAAATGATTATTCTTTCTCATTGATGAGCAAGATCTGTCATTGATATTTCGTAAGCTATTACTCATTATGTAGTGCATTTTATAGGCCTATTTAAACATAATCAAGCAGCCTCTTGGTCGACCCAACCCTTGGCTTCATTCCCATTGCTTATTTATTTCAGTTGAATAATTTTTAGATATTTTGTTTGTTTTTGTCTACGAGTATTTTTCATAAACTAATGGGGGCTCTGCGAACGCCCCACGTTAGTCAGAGAGCCGATACATCGATGAGGGGGTTTTGCTAATTAAAAAATGTTCGTTGACAGTTATTGTTATTTGGCCATATATCAGGGCATTTCATTGGGAATTCCGCCCGGCCCCGTGGCCGTGGCTACCAAATTCGTGACCAAGAGTGCCCACCAGTTGCGTTTTATGCTTAATTGAGTTATTTAAATATTTTATCTGGCCAAAAAAGAAGAGTTAACAGACAGATAAAGCAGACAGACGGACAGACGGAGCAGAGCAGAGCAGGGCAGAGGTGGGTAGGCCAAGAGGCCTGTTTGGCCGTTGGTCTTTGGAGATCGCTTGGCATGGTCGATCTGAATTAATATCGCGTTGTCACACAAAAGTCAAACGTCATTTAACAAATGTTGATATGTTAATACTCTTGCCACCGGCGAGAATGCAAATACACATCTCGTAGATACAGATACAGAAACAGATACAGATACAGATGCTGGCACACATTTATTTGACTGCATTTCCAGAGTCTGTGAGTTCCAATTTTAAAGCGATTATGTTAATGGTCAAACGAAAACGAAAACAACAACAACAGCAACAGCAACAACGAGCACGAAAACTAGTTTCCAATCAGCCATTATCAATTAACCGTTTTGGCTTCTTGCTGAATTTATGACCACCTGCAAGTCCCCTGCCACAGTCACTCTCCATCCCCCAGCTACTGCCTCTCGATCCCCGTGTTAACCCGACTTTTCAATTACCACCTTTCGAACTTTCAAATTCAAATTAATTTTCCGTTTTCCCCCAAAACTTAATTGGCAATATGTGCGCCCAATTACTGGAACCGAGCGTCAGCCAGCTAGGAAAATAAAAAACACTTCGCTCAAGGCTGTTCCCGAAGTGAAAGAGGAGGCATCGGGGGGGAACACTGTTGCAATTCCGGCGCAAAAGTTTTTACCAGTTTTGCCAGCTCCATTCAATGCCCCACCTTGGCGTATACGCAATGACCAGGAATTGTTCTTTCGCCTACGTTTTTCCGAGTTTGTCAAAACATCACGTAAACAATTGAGCAGAGCTTCTGGGGGAAAGTGGCAGAGCATTCGGTTTGGTTCGGTGATTGGGCAAACACACGGAAAGGGAGCAAGAGTGCGGCCCAGGTAGTTCATCAGCAACGGCCTTGGGGGCACATCAGCATCGAGCCAGCCAGCAGTGCATTCAGTCCAAAGTTCATGTTGCAAAATGCACTCAGCGTGCGGAGAAGGAATGCTCCTCCCCCGAGAGGTTCCCTGAATCCATCACCACCTTTTGGAAACATGAGACAGAAATTACACGAGCATTAGATGCTCTTCTGGAACGAAAAGAACCAGGGGAATATCTTTAAATGGAGCTCAATCCTCATACTCTTTTCCCATTGATAGAAGCACCTTTCGGTTACTTTATTCTCTCTGTTTAGTCCACCCAATTGATGCCCCAAACCATGATACTCTCTCCGGAAGAGCATCGACAGCTAATTGTTTTGATATGTAAACCAAAAGCAGAACCAAAAATCAACACGCAACATGGGGGCGTAGCAGGGTTAGGACGAGGGCAGAGCGAAGCGGAGCAGTGGCGCGCTCAAGTGCAGCAGGAATGGGGCGTGAGGCATGGACAGAGGGAGAAACGAATCCATGCCCTCGGCTCGTTGAGCATACGACGCGTACTGCACGCCCCTCGCTGGGGCAAGCGTTCTTGTTGCTGTTGTTGTTATTGTTATTGCTTTTGTGCCTTGCCTTGCCTCACTGTACCTCTGCTTCTGGCACTGCCACTGCCCCAGCTTTGCTGTGCGCTGTCGTACGGTGTGTTCAGTGTGTTCCCTGTGCCTCATTGAGCATGGTTATTGCCAAGCTTTTTGTGCTAATTAGCCACGCTGCTTCATGGTTATTAAGATTGCGTCAAGTGTACCCTGCACCACTGCATCCACTCCCACTCGCACTCACTGTCCCACTCCCACTCCCAATCCCTGTCCCATGCCCATGCCCCGCCAAATGTGCTGGCAGCTGCTGCGGGCGTTTCGCATTTTGGTGCAGCCGCAGACCTGCCACAAGGACGCTGCTGCATAGATAGGCCTTATTATGGCGCACGCATCCTTCAACTTCAACGGCCGTCCTCGTCATCGTCATCGTCGTCATCATCATCATCATCGTATTCAGCATTGCAGCAGCAAAGAGCGCTTGAGAAAGCGAGAACCGCATCCATATGCAACATTTCTGGTAAATAACGAAACGAAAAGAGTGCCAAGCAAAATGCATCCAAATGAAACTGAGACTGATATCTGCAGCATTAATGGGCTGAAATGTGAGGTAGGGAATTTTCATTCATTCACAAGAGCTTATTTAAATAATATAATCCATCAGTGCGTTTTACACACATATAAGGGTATGCATTCGATTTGATATATCCCTAATAGACGGTGTGACTCGTACATACTGTGCCGTTATTATTACAATACGAATATGTTTCGATCTATTTACTATTTTTTAGAACTCCTTTATCAAGGAAAAGTTTTGGTACCGCTGCACAAAGTCAAATGTCTGTCTCTGGACTCAGAAAGTGCAGATGGGCATTGTCCATTAGGCACGCATAGCGCAGATGTGGCCCTAGAAGAAAACAATAGAATTATAAAATTACCATGGTGATTAAAATCTTAAATATTAAATACGCCATCTAGGCAATTCAACGCACATTTTACATTTCCACACAGGCGCCATCTAGTGTAAGTTCCTACCAATTCGCCGCACTTTGATTGCGTCCATAAATCGACAGATGGCGCCATTTATTTGCAGGCAAAACTACACCTGGGATTCCTCAAAATGTAGCCTCGTAAAATCTAGTCGTGAATGTTGAACTTCAATAATTCTAAGATTCTATGTCCGGAACTCCAATGGAACGTTGGCAACTGGCTCTTTAAGTGTGACCAGAAGCGAAGGATCGGTGATCAAGTTTTCCTGGTGAACACTCCAGATGAAATTTTGCAATTTAACAGTCAGAACTCAATAACTTTAAACAACAATTTGGCTTTATTTCGAATAAAATCTTTATGAATAATGCCCACAATTGTACATTCTATAACTGCAACTCAGTGCAACGTTTGTTAAAGTTCTCGAGCTGCATGCCTGGCATTCATTCATTGGCTTGCACTTGATAATTGATTGTGTGTTTGTTCGGAAGTCTATAGAAATACGTGAATAATATAGCACAGCCCCATCACCTCGTTTTCGCAACCCAAATCGGAAACCAGCACGCGCCACGCCACTTCTTGAATGCTTTTGAATTGCCGTTGGTTTGGGGCAACATGTTGCTGGGCTCCGTTTCGCTAGATTTTTTGTTTGTTTCGAGCGATTTTTCCCCCCCATTTGCATGCCAGCCACGCCACCCTTTTTTCATGGCCCGCAGGCTCTTGACTTGTGCTAATTAACTGTAAGCAAAATACGCTTTAATTGAATTGAATAAAAAATACAAAAAAACAGCAAGGCGAAACGAAACGAAAACTGAACAACATTTAAACCATATTACAAATTCCGTTGGTTTGCCGTGGCTCAGATGAGGCAAATGAGGCAAAAGCATCCAAAGCACTTTTTCTCTTTCCGCTTTTCGGTGTGCGCCACATTAAACACACTCGGGGTCTGCAGACCCCGTTGGAGAGATTGGGGTAAGACTAACCATTTGACAACATCATCGCCGAGTGCCAGTGCCCCTTTCCTTGGGGCGAGCTGATTAAATTGCTACTTACTTCAGACGATGAGGATGACGACGTAGCCATCGTTGTCGTCATCGCCATCGCCATCGCCATCGTCGTCGCCGCTGCCGCCTTTGTTCCACCTTTTCAATAGCAAGCGGTAATGTACCCTGTAAATCGTTGGGTTTCAAAGGGTATGCTGTTTGAGAGGATGCTGCTTTGATAAGTATCAAGTGAGACTTAATGTGATGCAAAGTAATGCTCTGATTTCTACTATTTAAACCTCTTCTTTGGTAATAATTTCAATGACTGTTAAATGAAATTCCTTTTATTTTCATCTTCTCTTAAGAAACTTATCCAGTGTTAGCGGGGTGTCTTATAGTCGCAATTCCCATCATTACATTCTCACACACTCTTTATCCCCCTTCTCTTTATTTTTGGCAAATGTGTCTAGCTGCCGCCTTGCCTCTGCTGCTTGGTTACCTTAAGTGGCAGCAGCAGCAGCAGCAGGCTCGCTCTGCGTGTATCCTTGGGCTGAGAGTCCTTTTGCCGAGTACTCGAACCCGTAAGAGCGTAAAACTATTTATGGATATTTGTCGCATAAACATGTTGACCCGAAGGAATGGGAAAGCGGATTCTGTGTGCCCGCCCGCGTGCCTGTACGGCTGTGTGTGATGAAAGCTTTAAGAAACAATTTTCTCGGCTCCATGTGGTCCATGTGGGACTACGATTTGTGCCTATAAATTGGGGACTTATCCTGTAAGGAGCTTAAAGAGGCTACCACCAACTTATCGCATGTTTAGCAGACTGAAGAAGTTGGAGAAGTTTTAGTTTCGTCTTGGCCCCTGTGCCCCACGCGAGAAATCGCTTTCAATTTTAATGATGATGGGTTTATTGTATGATTTCTTTTTGCCTTTGTTTATGCTGCTGCCGCTCATAACTTGTCATAAATTTGACAGGCAGAACACTCCATGCGGGTCCATTATGTACCATGTGCATATGGAGGAGCACTCGTACTCGTAATCCCAAATGCGGGGAACTCTTCCGACGATTCCCACATAGTTTTCGAATTGCAAATAATAATGACGCACTAATTGCAGCGAGTTAAAGAATTCTCCTCGTTTCCTTCAATTGAAGAACCATAAAACCAAGCCGAAAAAAGAAGAAACCATCAGCCAGTAGCCAGTAGCCGTGGTGGAAGTCGAAGATGTAAAAGTATATTTTATGACGAAGCAATTGGCTATGAAATTAATTTCAGGAGAGGACACGACTCCAACAGAAGCTGTGCGGCGGTGGGGGCAACAGAGGGGCAGCAGTTAGTCGCAGTTCCCTGGCAGGAACTGAAATTAATGTCGCGTGCAGCAGCAAAATGAAAGGAAGCAGCAGCAGCAGCCACGACCCCAACCTGTGTGTGTGGCATGGTAGTGTCGTACCTGTGTGTCGGCTCGGCATTTGGTTCATTCCCTTGGCACAACTCTTTGAAGTGGAATATCTCTTTGAAGTACACTCATAATCATACACTCGCAATAACTGCACGGCACTCGGGTGGCGCCCCGTTCCCAATTAAGAAGTTTGAGAGCCCCCAAAGATCACTGACCAACAGCGGTGCCATCACTTGACTCCACATGATTGAGCGATCCAGGCCAACAACAATCGTTGGCAGACACCAAAAACAAGACGTCATTGGTGGCAGGTGTCTGTAAAAATGTTTAGACTTCTGACCAAAAGCTTGGCAAGTGTTTGATTTACGCCCGAGTGTTCGTTCCCAAGAGAAACACCAAAAGTTTGTTTTCCATAAACAACGAGTTATGTCTGAAGTAGATTCGACAGAAATGAAAATTTCTTTCGTTGCCCAGTTGGGAAAACACAGGAAATCGTCTACACACAACAACAGTTTTCAAATGCAGTTTTAAAGGGCAGCGCAAACACAAAGTGGAGTTGCCACTTCAAAAGGCTTTTGGGTATTTCGGCGACAATTAGCGTACAGCTTAAACGGTCCCCAGTCATGCCATTGTCGCATTAGAGTGGGCATTACCAGGGGGGAGGTGGTGGTCTCATAATGGAGGGGTTCTTGATTTGCACAAAATGTTTTGACATTGCAATTTTACGCTCCATTTAACACGGCCACTGAACTGCTTTGCACAGAAAACGAAAGGGAGAATGCATATTTGCATTATGCTAGATAATTGCATTTGAAACAAGTCTAAAATGCATTTGGTGTATGAGTTTGAAGCGTTTCACAATACAAACTAAGAGAACATTTCATGGGAAATAATATACAAAATGCAAAAATCTAAACGTTCAGGAAATTATTGATAAATCAGTCTGACAGATGTCTACTATCTCAACTTTAAATAAATATGCAATAGTTTATAAAAAAATACAAATTAATCTGATAAGTAGAAAATCAAAGTACGCAGAGACACAAAATTCTATATTTAGGTATAACCTTGATGCAAAACAGAAAGAGAAACTCAAATAATAATAATTAAATCAACCACAAAAGCCTGAGATAGTAAAATAATCAATCTAAAATCTCAAAAAATTGTGGCCACGATGATTATGCTCGTACAACCAATAAACAAACTAATGTTTTTCGCAGATAAACTTGCACAAACCCTAAGGAGATAATTGTGTGACTCATGCCGTAGATAAACCTCTAGGGATACGAGTATCCGACGCACAGCCAATACATTATAAAATCCCAGATATCGAGTCGTGGCTTGACAGCACTTCAACGGAGCAGATTAGCAGATCATGGCCAGAGTCGAATCATCGTCAATCGTCAATCACTTCCCTATCAGCAGCTTAAGTAGTTCATTAGAAACCATTAGAATGGTGGAATGGGGGATGTTGGCTGGAGAGATGCGCCCGAGGCTGAGGCTTCAGCTAGACGCCGTCTCTCCGCTCCACTCCTCCACTTAAAGTACCGCAATCAAAGGGCACTTGAACAACAATTCCTCACCTTCTTGCCCAGAGACACACACACGGGCCCATTGTCAAGCCAATAAAACTGGTCATCAGTCCGAAGAGCGGGCACAAGTCTGCGTTCGTGTCCGTGTTCGTGTCCGTGTCGTTGTTGGTGTCCCATTCCCATCGGGCAGATACTTATCGGATCACCATGGTACACGGAGGGGGGCGCTTGTATTTCGGAGTGTAAGTGTAAGTAAAAGTAAATTAGATAAACGCCGAGAATGAACAATCATGCTTTATGTCGTTCGTTCGGTCGCTTGTTCGTTCCCTCTCTCTTTTGGGGAGCGTTAAAATGAATCTTAATTGAACCGAAAAAGTCGACAACAATGTCAGAGAGAGAGAGAGAGCGCGAGAGGATGGTGCGATCAAAAGCACTTGCCGCCGCCTTCGATCGCATGAGGAAATATGCCTGGTCAGAGCTCAATGAAATTGACAAATGTTTGGACAAATAGACAAACCAAATGATGATTCTCTGGCCCAACCTCCGACCCCCAACCACCGACCATCAGGAATGTTGTTTTTGTAATTACCTTGTGCAAATATTGGATGCCGCACGGAGTGAGTGCTGTACGAGTATCTAAGGGTTTTGGGTCAAAAGTTGTGGCTGCAATTTTTGACTCAGTTAAGCCAGTGTCCGCGAAGTGAGTGCCTTGCCCTTTCGGGAATGTGTTGACGCTGCGACCGCTGCTGCAGAGGGAGAGAGAGAACGGAGGCAGAGCCAGAGAAGGTAAAAAACAAACATCCCAGAGTTGAAGACAAGTGGAAAGGTGAGCTGTGTGCCATGCCATGGATAAGCCCAAGGAGGAGAAAAGTGTGTGAGAGAGAGACTGCCTGATGGATGGCCACAAGCGAGCAAACAAGGAGAAACCTCGGCTACCCAAACAGGGTTTATCTGAAAATGTTAGCTAGCGCCCAGATAAACTTCCCAAAGAAGTTGCAGCCAGAAATGCTCTTCATCTCTCCATAGTTCGAGACACTTGCATGGCAATTAGCTGCGGGGCAATTACAGCTGACAACTTGTCGTCATAATTAATGAAGTGTTGTCTATATATTGTGACGGCGATCAATTGGTGGCAGTGCCACAACTGGCAAGCAAGGGCTGCAAGCTTCCACGGGCATATCCACTGGCACCCACTGGCTGTGCACGCATGCGCCAACCACGACCACGACGCTGTGCCTATCAGAACGGCCACAAAAAGCAGGCAACAGCAGAACCAGCACCATCGGCAACGGCACCATCGGCAAACGGCAACGAATACTTCGGCACTGACGACGTTCCCCGATGGTTCAGTCGAGTTTCGAGCGAGCTGATGGACGCACGTGTGCCGCGGTGGTTGAACAAGAAACTGAAACAGAAGCAGAGACAGAAACTGAAAGCGAAATCGAAACTCCAGAAAACGAGTATTCAGAATTCAGTGTGTAAAAGTGTGAAAAACTGTTTATATCCGGCAACCAGAAACTCAAACTGTGAGGAGTTTTGAATTGGGAAACACCCAAAGTGATTGAACCATTATCGGTGAGAGACCGAAGCGCGTCCTTGTCCACCAAGATCTTTCTGTGCGTGTATGGCTAGTGGCCGGCCGGCCGGCCCACAAGTGTAGATGCCAGGCGGTGTCTTTTTATGTGCATCGGAAAACCCTTAAGCTACTTAGATGGATGGATCGGTGTGAGGAGGCGGTGGCGACGACTGGGACGGCGTCGGTGGCGGTAACTGCAACATCGACGCTTCTTTTCAAACGGGTTTTCGATACGCCCGATCCGATCACTGGGCAGGGGCCAAATCGAACGCCTGCGTGTGGCGCGGCCTTTTGATGTTCCCTATTTGATCAGCGAATGAAGCAAGCAAGAGCCTCTGGCTAAACGTTTTCCAGGAAGCCAAAAACAAAGAAACTAAACGAAACCACAAGGAAAACTCAGACACAAACGCACATCACAGCCACATTCACATCGCTTAAATAAATAAAACATCTTTTGCCGTTTGAAGTGCCAATGTGAAAATAATTCCAACGAGAATCGGTCCAGAAAGGAGAGCTCTCAGCGTCGGCAAAGGAAACAAAAATGTAGGAGCGAGAAAAAGAAACAAAACCAAGTGGAAATCAAACGAAAAGTATTACGAAGTCCAAAATAAGTTTACGAACAAAAGCAAAAACAAAAGCAAAATTCATTCAATTATCAAATACATAATCTCAATTATAAAACGCATTTCGGCATAGGGAAATCGAAAATACAAGTAAAAAATAGAAATTTAAACAATTTTTATACCACAATTTTATTACCCAGTTTTCTATTACACGAACAACAGAATCGAATCCGAATATTGACTATAAAGTAATAAATATTTAATGAGGTAGTAATCTAGAATTTAGTAATTTATTAACTACACAACAAGAAAGTACTTACGACATAGCATTCACGACATCAATTCAACAAAATATCAAACGACAAACACGCCAAAAAGTAGACTATAGCAAACGCATTTAGCAAATCAACAATCACCAATACACACCAATAAAAATAGCAAACAAACCAGTGAAAATGCCAACAACAGCGAATATCTTTGTGGTGCTTATCCTCTGTCGCCTGGGGCTCTGCCAGGTGCGGAGTGAGGATCAGCTGCTCTTGGGCAATGGCAACCTGGACAGCAGCTCTAATCTGGGACAGCACAGCCAGCACCAGCACCAGCATCAGCACCACCAGAGCAGTGGCATGAACATGAACCACAACAGCACATTGCTGAACACCCTGATGGGTGGAGGTGGTGCTGCAGGTGGTGGCGGCCAGGGCGTGGGATCGGGCTCTGGCGGAGGGGCACTGATCAATCAGTTGGGTGGACTGGCAGGCCTCGGCAGCAGTACATCGAGTGCTCCCTCCGTGGCGACAGGTGGCGGAGGCGGTGGAGGTATTTCTCCCTGGCATGCAGGAGGAGCGCTGCCAGGAGGAGTGCCAACGCATGGAGGTGGTGGACACCCACACGGACATGCCCTGGCTGGACTGGCAAACCTTGGCATCATTGTGCCCGGAACCAAAGGATTGCCCGCCAATCTGGGATACGGCGGAACAATGCTCAATGCTGGAGTGCCAGGTGGAGTGGGCGGCATTGGAGGCATGCTGGGAGGCGCTGGGATGATTGGAGTTGCCTCCAGCAACGGCATGGACATGCAGAGCCTGTACAAGTGAGTCAGAACACAGTTATTCCGCATCAGCATCTTAATTGAACAGAAACCTTATCAATTGATGAAGATCTTTCACTCAGCCATCAAATTGTTTTGTCCTACGACCATCCATGTGTGCAGAGCGAACACTTTATGGGCGTTCTTTTTTATGGCGTACTCGTATTCTCCTCCCCAACTCGCAATTTTCTGTTCAATTTGTAGAGCCCATGGGGCCCAATGGACAGAAATCAACGCACACAATTATTATCTTTGACTGCAATTATTAAAACTTGGCTACATGTTCCATTATTAACCCACGAACTGAACTTTGGTTTGCTTGAATCTCGAATTGCTCGACCTCGCTGAACTTTGATAACATAAAAATTAAGAAATTATTCGGTCAGAAGTTGGTAATTAGGTGAGTTTAGGGCGCTCTCTGAGGGCGTTTAGCAATTAAAATGATTACATGTAGATTGAGGACAAATTTGAGCTTGATTAGAACTTGGAAGATTCTTGGGCAACATCTCATTTTATTTTTAACAATTATTTGTTTGGCTTTCTCCAGATTTCTCCTCCAAAGAAATATAATATTTATATTTCAATTTCTATTCACAATTCATTCCAGATATAAAATTAGAAATATTTTCCGTATAAATTGCCACTTATTGAGCTGTCATCATTCTGAAAACTCTTTGGTGCTGAGCTTTTCTCTTGAATCTGACGAGATTTGATTTCATTTCCGGAGATCTCTGCTCTGTGGCTGTGGCTTTGGCTTTGCCAAGTCAAATAAATAAATATCACTCGAAATATGCAACAGTCGGCAACAGTCAGACAGACGGACAGAAAGACAATCGGATGGGCCACACTCTCCTCTTGGGGGCCTCTTGGACCTTTGCTAAAGTCTGCTGACAAATGCAACAGCCATCCAAACACAGACAATGCTCCGTAGCAGACTGTTGGGGCGGGGAGTTAAACAATAAAGTAATATTATTTATATTTGTTTTTGTTGCTCAGTTGCTTTATTTTGCGGCTGTCAGCCAAAAAAGGAAGCCCGCTAATGGGAAGGCGTGGAGATGGCTGTAGAGACGGGGTTGGGGTATGACCATGGATTGCCGCTCGTCTGTGGTGGATGCAGCGGATTTGGTGGGGAGGTTGCCTGTTGTCAAAATGCTGCTAGCCGCCTTTTTTATGATTATTAGCAGATGGGAACAGCGTCGGGCTGGGGGATAGACCGAGAACTGCCTGTGGTGGCAG
Source organism: Drosophila subobscura (assembly GCF_008121235.1). Taxonomy (NCBI): domain Eukaryota; kingdom Metazoa; phylum Arthropoda; class Insecta; order Diptera; family Drosophilidae; genus Drosophila; species Drosophila subobscura. The sequence continues at coordinate 12,699,469 of NC_048534.1, read as the reverse complement.
AGCGTAAATTTTACTTACACTTCACCATTAATTTGCGCACTGACATGGGGAACACCAGCACAGGGAGCAGCAGAGGGAGTGGAGTGCAGGCAGCAGCGACTACCGGTTATTATTTGTCATTACAAAACCACCCAACAGCATGTAACGGGGGTTCGGCTTGCTCTGGTATCGATGCTACCCTGGAATCAAATATTTTCACCAATTTCAGCCCACTTTTAAGCATCAAATTGTTATAAGAATGCAATTTTTATAAGGTTGATGTTGAAGCAAAAGATACAGTCATCTGGTTGAAGGGGCCCACACCTGATCTCAGCCATAATACCCCCTCCTAGAGTATCAAAACGGAGAGCACCCACATCCATAATATCCCCGCTGGAGCATTGTGTAGTGCGTTCCCATTTGAATTCTTTTTTATTACACAAAACTTCAGGAGTACTTCAGGTAGCAAGTGGGGGTAGAAAGTGTTTTGCCTTTCCTTCGTTTTTTTTCTGGTGTAATTTATTTATTTCTTTGCTCCACGCCGCATGCATTGACCCAACGGGCTAGACAACAGAAATCGATAGACCAGGGGGCAACCATTAAAGAGCGCTGCCATCTACCATGAACATCCATGAAGTCTATGCAGTTCCGTGCGATTGAGAGGGGAATAGAGATTGGGGGACACAGCTGGGTTCAGTCAGTGTCCATTTGAGACCTGCTTGATTACAATTAATCGGCTTATTTGAGGAAGACATCGTCGTTTGCTTGCCATTTGCCTGCCTGCCTGCATGATGGGATGCGTGTGTGTGGGGCTCGACTCGCTGTCTTTACATGCCCGATCCCCTGAAGTGGATTGCGGCACCTGCAGTGGCAGTGCAAAGTGCGATTTTATTGATTCGAAATGTCAGCACACATCGCAAAAGTCAAATCAAACACAACACACTCAAATGTTACACAAGATCTGACGAAACATTTGAGGGCTTTGAAGATGGTTGGCCATTTGCAGTGGCATATCTTTGGAGTTAATATAATTGCAGATTCGTGAGATCAATTTGCAGCGCTAATAATCCTAATGAATGTTACGGAATGTGGCATAATTGAATGGTTTTATGGCATGTGAAAAGCATCCATTATGCCTTCAACTTTATACAAAGTTATCACAAATTGCATTAACCAATTAACCCTTCAATCGAAGCTTGAATCAATGGCAGCCCCTTTTCCATTAAGACCACTACTTAGACACTTCAACACCTGTCAAAAAGCAAATCACATCAGTATTCAAATGCGAAAACCCTTCAACGACATTAACAACTCAAATCTACCCGAACAAATCGCGGAGATTCGATCACTGGCAGAAGGACAGGCCGGACTGACGCCTGTTTGTACAATTAATATGCACAAAATGCTGATTAGGGGATGTAATGAACATTTAATAATTGCCGTCAGGGGGCACTCGATAATGAAGTTACTCCAAGTTCCCTTTGTGAAAGGAGGGGAAGGAAGGGGAACTCTTTTCAGTCGCAATTAATCTCCGATGTCGGGGTTGCATTGGCGATTCAGTGAGTAATCTAAGAACCAGAAATCCCAAAATCACGAGACGAGCCCAAAAAGCAAATAGAAACAAAAACCGTATAGACGATGATGGCTGTCGGTGGAAGGGGGGGAGCTGAGACTCACGGGGTTGGTTTCAATTTCAGCATTTTGACAGACCAGACCAGACCCCAGACCAAACCCAAAAGCAAAAGCAAAAGGCAAATAATGTAATAATGTTTGACAGTCTCCCGGTAGCTGTCTCTCTGTCTCTCTGCCTCTCTGTCTCCCCTGTCCTTCTGTCCCTCTGTCCCACTCTATGACGTCTGTTGTTTTGTTTAACAGACATTTATGACATTATACGGCGCAAAATTATGTTGTTACAGGGTAACAGAAGCCAACCCCACCCGGAACAGACCAAAAACCCGACCCCGAAACTCCCCTTGGTCCCACCGTGATTTCATTCGCCTTACAAGCGGCAAATCTGTTTAATTGTGCGTAAGACAACGATGTCTCTGGTTCCCCCTGCTCCCTGACTGCTTCTCACAAAAGTTAAATATTTGTCAAAGAGTAATTAAAACTTACTTACCGTTTCCTTGGCTACCGCTGATTCCCTGCGAGATCCTTCGGCTTTCATGTTCCGCTCATAACTATGAGTGTAAGTTGCTCCATTGCTCCATTGTTGTTTGGATAAAAACTTTCTGGCTCTACGACATTGTCTATATCATCTCTCACTCTCTTGCGGTAGTGTCTGGAGATGGAGTTGAAGTTGATGTTGAAGTTGAAGCTCCTTCTGCAGCCCTGGCGGAAGCATAAAAATGTTAATTTCCACAACAGAAGAAAAGCTTTTGTCGCCGCTTTTGTTGGCCGCAAATTATGGTCGAGGGTCCAGGCCCAGTGGGCTTGCCTCTTGGCTGCTTTGGGCTCCTGAGAGGGTAGCAGCATTGACGATAACGATTATGTGCAAAGTTTTGTTTTTTATTCTCTCCGCAAAATTAAAAATATCCAGGGAAAATTCTGGATCCCCTTCAACTGCAGTCGGCAGCGCCATGTGGCACGAAACACCCAAAATTTATTTGTCTCAATACGACGACAAGACGACACGAAGACAATGAAAACGTCGACAGTTCTGAGGTTGGAATACAAATCAGAATCCGAATCAGAGGCTGAGGAACAACAGCTGGACGACTTCTGAACCTGCCGGCTGCCCCTTTGTGTATTCGTTTCTCTACATTTGCGAAAATATAATGAAATTGTTCCCTTTCTTGTAATTATGGTACTCAGTGTGCTGGCATTTTCTACATTTCATTTCACATTGATGGTAATCAGTTGTTATTTGGTGTTTGGCGGAACTGGTGACTCATGTAATAACACTTAATGAAAGATATTCTCTGCACTCAAACTGATCGAACCTCTAGCTAATATTTCATCCCATTTCAATGGGAGTTGGTTAAAGATCCACACAAATGATTATCTTGAATATTCCTTCCAAGATTCTCCTTCCTTGCCGCAGCATCTTCCGTTCGTCGTGGTTTTTCAGTATTTTTATTTAGAATCTGCTTTCTCGTACATTTTTCTTCTAGTAGCTTTGCTGCCAACAATTTGCTGCCATTTGCCATTTGAACTTTTTAATTTTGTCGTTTTTGATGGCTGCGTTTTATGAGGCCGTTGTCTCTCAACTTGAATTTTTGTCTACATCTCCAACTCCTGTTGGCGTTTCCGTTGCTGTGGTTTTTTGTCTCTTAATGATAAACTGGGGTTCAGTTTTCTTCGTTTTTCTTTATTTTATATTTTTTCCCCGAGTAAGTTTTCCCCCATTTTGGTAAATTCCTTTATGCCGAATGTCCTTTTGTTGAATTTGAATGGAGAGTCCGAGGAGCGGGGGAAAAGCTAAAGCTGCGCCATAAAAGTTTAAACAAAAAGCAGCTGGAAGACGGAAAACGGAGCACAAAGCAGAGGATCAGAGTCATAAATTGGCCCATGATGAAACCCAATAAAAATGCCAGCACAGAAAAGGCTGGCGATGATGAACCACTGATGGGACGGAGAAGCGGAAAACTGCAGTACGACTACAGGAGGGTTGCAGCCCCGAACCGAACAATGGAACTGATAGAGAGCCAGCCGATGGAGGAGCGTTCCCATGACATAAAAATGCATTTTCATGTAATCGACGAAAAGTGCGTAAAAGGAAAACCCAAATGAGTTAAACAAATCAGGCGGCTCTCCGATGTTGAATGCCTCTGGGAAGCAATTCAAGCGTGAAGCCTAAAATCAAACAACAAAACAAATTTTTAAAGGTGTAAAAAGTAAGACAAACTCTGCCTGAGGATCCCAAGATGCAGCCACACAGATGCAGATGCTGAGATGCACAGATACACAGACACAGATGGAATACGAGATGGCTGCCAAGTGCAAGATGCGGCTGCCACTTCTTCAATCTTTTGCTGCCTTTGCTTTTTTCTTGGAGTTTTGCCGTGTTTTGGTCGTGTGTCTAAAAGCGTGATGGCTTTTCGAGTTCCCTTTGATCTTATATGTATTCCTCTTCTCTATCTGTATCTGTAGCTATCTCTCTCGCTCTCTCTCTCACTCTATCTCTCTTTGGGTCGTCCAAAGTTTTGTCTGTTTGGCAGCGCATTGAGGAAGTTGCATCAAAGACAAACAACACAAATTTCTCCACACACACACACACACTCCGACCAACTCCCGCACACACACACACACACACATCCCACATTTACTCTACGTTGAGACCTTGAAGTTTTGTGGACCTTGAGGCACGCACCACACACATCAAAGCGCGAGGGAGATCAAAGAGGGGCAGGCTAAGCGTTTGCCACACGCAGTTGGCGACTCAACTCGACTCGACTCCAAATTGCAGTCAAAGTCTCCCCCCCTTCAGACAAATACTCGTACATCCTGCTTAAACGGTTTAACCCAGAAAATCTTGACGTTTTTATCTAACCCATTTTGGGATAGCTTCACTTTTAGATGGTGTTTGGCATCAACGGATTGGGAGGGTTTTTCTCACACATAATTATGAACAGATTTATTTCCTATTAACTACGGAAATTGTACATGCATCGTATTTATCTGTAAGGACAAGGTCAATGATTTCTTAGGGCTATCGAAGGGACTAAGAAACTATATCTTGGCAGATTTGTCACTTCATTTGCAGATGGAAATTAAATTAAAGTGCGTGCAGCTAAGGAAATAAATTACAAGTCTATGAGATACTACAGAGATATGGCAAACATTGTATTAAATCATAATAAATATCTAATATTTAAATATGCAGTTCCCTTTGCATTCCCCATTTATATGTGGACATTTGTTAGGGCATGCACTTCGGTACCTTTAGAGCCAGTCTTATCTTCCCATATCGTATCTTGTCATTGTTCGATTGTCACCGAAAGATGTTGCTGGCAACATGACCATGCCCACCCTTAGCCGCCTTTCTCCCGCGGCAGAATGTTGCCTAGATGGCGGCAGCCCATGCACTTTTCCGTGGGGGGTCGGAGTCTGGAGGGGGGAAGCTGGGTCTAAGCTTTGATGTTGCGCCTGTTGCGGTTGCTGTTGACATAATTGGAGTTTTGGATGGCTGCTGCGGATAGCTGGATGGCTGGATTGTTGGATTGCTGCCTGGGCCTAGGATCAGTTGGCTTTGACTCCGTTGGGTTGGCTTTGGGGGGAAGGCAGAAGAGGCTGGGGGCTGGTGGCCCGTTGTCACGGCTCGGCACTCACTTTGCGGTACTTTAAGAGGCCCGGCACATAATTTGCGCAAATTAGCGACAAGAGTCATGGCATGCCGTCAAACATCGTCGACGGGGTCTTTAAACCTAATTGATGCTTAGGCCATGGCCTAATGGTTTTAAGTCAGTTCTCTTCACTTGGCTTTTATTTGCTTTCATCTCTCTCTCTCTATCTGAGTGGGGGCTGGGGACAGGCGGATGGTGCTGGTGCTTCAAAGGTGTGACCAAGATGCTGGCGATAATGCCGCACTTGTTGTCAAGTCCCCTCGTGCTCCTCCTCAAGCGTAACACTCGACCGCATGCAGTGGGGCGTAGGTGTTAATGCGCATTTCTTTTATACTCCACCGCCGGATACTCGGGGGCGTGGCACTATTCAGTAGCTCAGATCGATATAAATTGGCAATTTGACCCTGGAAAGGCAGACCGACAGCAGATGCGACAACACTGGCGGCGACACCAAAGTAGCTCTAAATATCTCAACAGCATCCAGCATCCCAGTCCCCCAACCAGTGTCAACCCAATCAGACGGAGGAAAACAGTTATGGGAATGAGCAGCTAAAGCTGTGTAAGAGCAGGAGTCCAAAGAAGCCGCCAATAATGACGACAACGACTGAGACATCACCCAACAAAAAAAAGAACTTGTTTGGTATTTTAATTCAATTTGTGCGTCGCGTCGAGTTGAGGGATAAAATGAATGGAAATGGATATGCGCGAGGTTTCTGTGGGAAAAGCACAGGAACTGTGGTCTAGGAAGGGTAGCTAAATTGGGTTATTCTCGGAGCAGGAGAAGTTTAGGGAATTAATGAGCTTACATAAGAAAAAGCATAGAAAATGGAAGGGGAGAAAAGAAGCCCGCGGCTTGAAGCTACTTTCAATTAACATCGATATGGAAATGCCACTGAAAATGTTGAGTATAATTAAGAGTACCCATAAGTATCATATTTTAATCTAATCAGACCATTTCTGCAACTGATATTTTCAGTATTTGTAATAAGAAGCTCCAAATATTTTTATAGATTAACCCAAAATCCCACCCTCTGCACCCAGCCACCACTCACGCCCCACAAGAAGTGCTCTCATTAGATGGTATCACTTTCCCCATCCACAAATCACTAAATCGCGCCACCCACTTGACATCTCAAGATTTTCGAGATCATTTCTAAGAACATAAATATCCACTTGACAAAGCGCTGTGGATCTCCACAGCGATGGGCTGCCTGCCACAAACAGATCTTCTACCCCACACACTTGCAGCAGCCGGCATCCCTTCCTCCCCTCTCTGAGTTTCACTTTGCACAAGCGAAATTCAAGAGCAAAACTATCTGTGGCAAGGGAGAGCAGAAGAGATGATGGACCTTGGAGGCAAAGGCAAAGGCAAAGTCAAAGAAAATGCCACAGACCGAGTAGACCGAGTTTTCCCCATTTTCCCCATTCGCTGATTGACAAATGCAGCGCGCTGTCGGGTGTCGGGGGCAGAGAGGGGAGTGAGCAACAGAGCGATCCGATGGATCGGAGCGTTGATGGATGGACAGGAACACGGACGGGTCGTTTACCGTAAATGTCTGCGCCTACCCCCGCTACCCCATCACCCTCCACTCTCCACTCTCCACTCCTTTCCATCGCTGGGAAAGCGAATCGTGGCCCAAATTAAATGAAATTAACACGCGTTTAATGTCAAGCAAGGGGAAACTCACCTGCCACCCGCATGGCGTACCATTTCCCTGCCTCTGCTCCCTCGATCCAGCCAATTGTTTGCTTAATGACGTTCATGTGTCTCTTTTGTCAATCTGTGTGTGTATCCACTGTAAGTGTGTGTGTGTGTGTGTGTGTGTGTCTTGTGTCATTTGTCGGCGAGTGGAGCGCGCACGCTCAGCTGTCATAAAACGATTTGATTAAAGCGATTTTGCCGCCGCCTTCGAGGCTCAGAGGAGTCTCGACTGCCAATCGGAGACCACAGCGAGATACAGGGAACAGGGGGGAAGTCGAACAGCTGGAATGGGCTCATGGTGCTGGGAACCGAGTTTGCATGCCCAACCTCCCTCCCTCCCGCTCTGGTCGCCTGCGGATTCCCTCTGTTTTCCAATTAAAACGCAGTCGGAGGCAGCGTGCAGCGAGCAGCGAGCAGAGTCCTGTGTCGCCTCGAGCAATGCGCTAACATTTATTTTCGGAAATCGAAAAAAATACGAAAGGGGCACAAACGGAATCGGAGAAGGAGCATGGAGCATGGAGCCCCAGTAGGGAGCCAGACGTAGAGCACAGGAGCCAGAGCTCAGAGGAGAGGCACAGAAAGTGAGAGTGAGCTGTGGGAGAAACGGAATGTGGGAGGCCAACGAATTCCGAATGCACTTTTCCAGGCAGTCTTTATCGAATAGGAAGCAAAGAATTGTAGCTGGAGGATGTCAGGAGGAACCAATTCAAAGACTTTTAAAAAACTAACTGAAAGATCTCCCTCAGTAATTAGTCGTCCTCTATCTGTTGTAATTTCAATAGGATTAAATCACACAGATTCGGATGCATTATTCCTAGGCAAGCATTCAGTGGCTCCACCCTCGGGGAAAGGGTATCCGTACCCGTTCGAAAAAAGCAAAAAGTAAAAGTGGCAAAACGGCGGCGGCACAAATTCTTTGTAATTAGTATTAAAATGTTTTCCGCCACATTTTCACTTGATTCTCTGGCAGTGCGAGGCAGTGGCAGTGTACCGGGGCAGGGGCAGGGACAGCGCACAGTCAGTAGTCGGGCAGGCAGTCAGTCAGGCCTCAGTGCTCATTCAGATGCAGATGCAGTCAAGCAGCCAGCCAGTTAGTCAGTTAGTCAGTCAGTCAATTTGTCTATGTGCCCTGAGGGCGCTTTACCCTGTATGCCAATGTATTCCTGTCTCTGGTATGGGATGTGGCATGGGCATGAGTATGGGTCTGGTTCTGGGGCTGCCGCTGCTGCCACTGCATCGCGCATGATTGAAGGCAACATGTGTTTCGGAAATTATGCAAAATTGCCTTCTGACTGTGTTTCTGGCCAGCAGCAAAAAGCAGCGGCAGATGCCAATGAATCGGACTGCATTGAAGGCTTTGCTTACCCATCCCCATCCCCATCCTGTTGCTGCTGTGGCTGCTCTTCCCATCCATTCATCGGTTTGTCAAACTCTGCCGCACTGTTGCATATTTCGCCTCTCATTATCATTTGCTTAGTGGCTGAGGCGCAGTTCATTTCAAAAACGATTAATAATGCTTAAGCGCATCTTGGCGTTGACAGGCCGATGGCGGAAAATGCGACACAAAATAGCCAGAAAAGCAGGCGAATTGTGTGGTCACGCAGCAACAGTTTGTCCCCCCCAAAAGCGCCCGAGGAACATTCTGTTTTCAGCTGAAATTTTCGGGCTATGTTTGGCCATTTGTTTGGCTTACATTTGTTCGAGTGCCGAGTTAGAGTGGGAATGGGGCAGGCCAGGCGGAAGTTGTTAACAGATTGGGCATGAAATTAGTTTTGATATTTGTTTAGCCATTTCTTTAGACAACCTCTCGCTGCAGTGCCCCAAAGAGCGACAGAAGACTAAAAAACAGATGCAAGATGCTCAAAAATATATTATTTACGATATCATAATCGCTGGCTTTACTTCTTTGGCAATACAACAGAGTCCAACACTGTTTTCAAATGCATTTTGAATTTGTTTTTGAATCTCTGAACTTCCCTTGATTTGTGGCTGAAGTTTTGTATAATCCCATTGTTTATGCCATTAATTTTTGTGTGTTTTCTGTGGAATCAATATTCATTAACTGGAATGCTTCATATCCATGAAGTTCTGAGCTCTCACTCGATTAATTGGCCAATAATTTGATTTGTAAACTCTGCAAGCCAAACAATGCCAGCCACAAGATACATTAAGGGAACGATCTATGCATCTGTTGCCTCTAGTCTCTGGGTCTGCAGCCGTTTCTGTACCAGCCTGAACTTGTTCTATCACCTCCAGAGCAGCAGCAGCAGCAGCAGCAGCAGCAGCAATATGTATCGCAACGAGTATTACGAGTATTTGTATCTACAGCAAGTGAACTCTACTGATTGAATGCTTTTCTGGCAGCATTTGATTTGTTTAGAAAATAAAGCACAGCACACAGACCTTTCCATGCCATGAATGTATATGGCTATACTATATTGTATGTACTCGTATCTGTATATATGCCTAGTTGCTGCTGGCTTGCTGCTGCTGCTGTTGGTTGTGGTATCTTTTTGTGTATATGGCGCCAACTTGGCCTCGTTTTTGTGGGGCGGGATTTTTCTTAATTAGCACTCAATGAACAACTTGAAGAGCTGAACAAAAAAGAGAGTACGTTTATGAGTTAGAATTGTTTATACGACTAGGATATGCCCTGCAATTGGGACAGAAAAATCCTACTTGGAAAGTAGCTGGAAGTAGTGCAGAAATTATTTCTATTTTATGAACATCCCACAGCCCAAAGCTTTTATCCGACAATTACTGGGTATTCAAACAGTCGAGGAACATTCTCCCACTCTCTCTCACAAAACACACTCCACCTCCAAGGCCATTTATGAGCTGAGATGACTGTTGGCCATCGCGAGGGTTGCTTGTAAAAATCTTATGAGCTCTACGTGACCGTCCATTAATACATCATTGCGGCAGTGTTAGCTACGGTGCTTTAGCTTTTCCGCCCCACACGGCTGCCAGTGTGTGTGTGTGTGTGTGTGGGGTTTCCTTCCGAAAATGAGCTGATGATGGTGTGTGGAAAGTGAAGTTCTCATCAGAGTTCTGCCGCCTGTTCGGGGTGTGATATCAGGATCGCTCTTTTTTTCTTTTTGGTGTCATAAAAACGCATTTTATGCGAAACGCATTTGAGTGGATCCCACAATTGACGGAGTCTGAGGCACTGGCTGTGGGTTTCTGGCTTTTGGGACAAACACAACATGGGCTGTGTGGGGGGTGCGGGTGGTGTGGGCTGTGGTCCGCCTCTTATCGGTTTATTCTCGTACGTTTCTCTTTTATGGGAAAGTAAATAAAATGTAAGCCGTAAGTCTCGCTCCCTCGCAAACTTTTAATGTTGATTGCGTTTCGCGTTGATGTTTAATTTTTATGCCAGTCTCTTGTACAAAGCTCTTCCCCAGTCGCAGTCCCCTCCGCACATCTAAGCCAAAACGGAAAATTAATCATTAATAGCCAAGCTTAAGCTTTGTTTCCCTGCTCGGTCGCCTTGGCGAAACACCAACAAAAAAACTTGAAAAGAAAATTGCCAAGAAAATGAATTTAAATCTATTTGCTGCTGCTCAAATTTGATGGGAAAACTCTGCAGACTGAACAATTCCAGCCATTAAAATTAATTGCCAAGCAAAAATAATTAGAGGTAGGAAAGAGAAGTCTGAGTTAATGTTATGACAATGCGGAAGCCGAAATCCATTTGAGTCTCTTAATTTTGGTTGGAATTGGAAGTCAATTTAAGTAATCGAATGGAAATGGCGCCCGTAAATTAGTCAAAAACTCTTTCGAACAATTCTTTTCACATTCCAACGAAATGCCTGATAAATTTATCCGCCCTCCACCCAAAAGACAGGAAAAGCATGGCATCAATGGGCGTGGCAAAGACAACAGATCGCTGAAAAATACAGATGCTGCGATGCTGGCCGAGAAAATGGAAAGAAATGCAGACAAATTGCTGGAATGCCGCTGAAGCATAAGCGGGAGCAAAATGCCAGAAACAGAAGCAACAGAGCCACAACATCGTCTAATATTAGCTGGAAAATAGTTTGGCAATGTATTCCATAAGAAGAGGCACGGCCACGGGCACGGGCACGGGCAGCATGCAATGGGATGTTGCACGAACAGCAACAGCAACAACAACAACAAGCGGAAGCAGTCTCAAAACTGAAAACTGAAAATCAGAAGCACTGCAAGATTGAGTGGCAGTGCATGGAGTTGGAGTTGGATGGCTAATGAAGCCAATTCCAGACATTTTGAGGCGGGATCGAAGATGATAAATGTCAAAAGGTACATACGAGTAGTTGGATGATTAATTGTGGAAAAAGGGGTTTGCCAATAGCTACTCGTATTAGAGTGAAACTTACTCACCATCAAGCCTTCTCTTCCTTTCCCAACATTGTCTAAATCCAACATTAATACGAATATACAACAAACCCTTCTGTTCCTCGAGTAGCGGGTGCAAGAACACACCCAGGTTGTTGCTGTGGCAGTGGCATGTGGCATGGTAGGCGTGTAAATTGGCGTGTCAAAAAACCAGTTGACTGCAAGTCTTTACAGCAGCCCAACCCTGAATATTATCAGCTATCTTTAGGCTCCTCTGGAGACATTGCTCTCAATCGCAGACTGCGAATTGCAGTGCAACATAAATCCAGATAAATCTATTAGAAATTCATGGAACACAAATGAGGATATTAATCAGAGGCTGCTGCTGCTGATGTTGCATTATTGCAACTGGCAATTACAATTCAATTTTTATGCCACACAATGAAGCTGTCAAGTGCATGGGAAGGCTGCATAGAAACTGGAAAGCGGAAAGAACGGAGCACAAGGAAATCGTTGCTGATGACATAAACAGCGGGTGTCAGTGGCAGCTACAATGATTTCCATTGCAGCAGCAACACGCAGGTGGGGGCGTGGCAAAGGTAATGGCGTTAACTGCAGTCGGGCACGGAGCAGCCAGCAAGATGCCTCCGATGGCGTGGCAAGGTGTGAAGTGTGGCCAGCTTCCGTCTAAAATTATATATATACAGATATACGTGTCCGTGGCTGTGTGTTGGTGCGTGAGTGTGGCCCTATGTGAGGGTTGCAAGCGAAATGTGTCGTAAAGATTTTTATTGCATTTTTATGGCGCACACGCAGCAGCAGCAGCAGCAGCATTAGGAGTAGCAGCAGCAGCAACAGCAACATCCTCCGCTGGAACCAGCAACATGGCATTTTTGGTTGGCTTCTGCTGCTTAATGATCAACTTTAACGTTGCTTTTGCATTTTCCGATTCCTTGTTTGCCACAGAAATCATTTTTGAGTAAATAAACGGACAGACGGCTGCAACCACAGCAGCAACAACAGCAGCAACAGCAACAGCAGCAACAGCAACAGCAGCAGCAGCACAATGAGTAGGAACCTTCATAGGAGCAGCAGCAGCAGCAGCATCATCCACAGCAATGTGAGCTAAGTAAGCCGTTAAAATGCTTTCAATATGAAAATATCCACAGCTACACAGAGAGAAAGGATAGGGGGTTTCTTGTGGATTTATTGGAAGGGAAAATCATCAATCAATAATCTCTGAAATCTTGGAAACTTAAACTATTTTTGCGAGTGCACATTCATAGCTCTAGAGAGCATCAGAGAACAAAGCAAGTGGCATAGCGACCCTCGCCACCGCCTGGGTGGTCATAAATTGATTGCTTCTCTGCCACTGCCACTGCCACTGCCCCAGCCACTGCCACTGCCGTTGCTACTGCGCAGTTGTTGTTGCTGGCTCCATCTCCATTTCCATGCGATGATGTTGTTGCTTTTAATCATTTGCCACAAACTTTTATTAAAAATCCAAAAAGTAGCGACGTCATTTTATTGTCTACTTACTGCCCAAATCCAAAATCCCATGCACAAATTTTATGAGCCAACCCATAAAAATGCCTTTTACCGTTCTTCGTTTTTGTTTTCGGTTTTATACCCTTGCTGGAGAGAGGGTGTTACTAATTTGGAGAGAGGAAGGAACTACAATCTCATAAATTATAAAGCGAAACATTCTTGTTCGGATGAAGAAGGAGATTCGGATGGACGGTAGAATTGCAGTTCCTTCCATTGAGAATGAGATTAATGATAGAATTCCGTTGGAGTGCGTTAAGCTCTATCCAATCTGCAAGCGTATATACAATTCGGTTTGTTGACTTCTTCCTGCTTGAATTTTGTTTGTTGTTTCTTTTTTTGGTGTTTCTGCCAAACTCTCATGGGGCACATTTGTTGTTGTTGCTACCGCTGCTGGTTTTGCCACTGCAAAACCCCACAGAGAGGGCAGCCAGCAACGGGGGCGACAATGTTTACGGTTACAACTGTTATTGCTGCTGCCTCAACCGCTGCCGCTGCTGCTGCTGCTTTTGTTGGATGATGCCAAAATTGATGGCCATAATCTTCAGGGCGGCCACCAGAAACAGAAACTGCTGCGTGAAGGGGTCTGCTGCTGCCGCTGCCGCTGCTGTTGCCGCTGCTGAAGGGAAGGAGCACGGCAAAGGATGCGCTTTTTATGATGAAGCGCCGTTGCAGCAGTGAGAAAACAACCACCGACTGTTGTAGCTGCCACCACCACCCACTCGGATATTGCCCCTCTCTCTATCCCCCCTTGCGCGGAACATTATTCATGAGGGGGTCGGGTGGCTGGCGGTGTTGGCGGAAGCCGGAGCGGAAGCATATTTTATGTTTTAACGCTGTCGAAATTGGGCAGCAACAACAGCATACAGCCCATACATCAGCATTTAGACTCCCCCCTCATCCCTCATCCCACATCCCTCATCCAGCGAGCAATTTATAGGAGGCGGCGACAGCGGTGGTGTTGGGGGTGCGTGTGACTGGGGGGCGGACGTATGTCTTGTGGTTTCACCGCTTGCAATTTTGTTGTCGACTCTTTTTTTCGCCTGCCACAGCAATTGTTGCTGTTTTTACCGCTTTGGGGACGCTTTGGGCTGTTTCAACCGCTGTTCCCCTCGTCTCTGCAGTTTTTACCGCTTAGCGCTGTTCCTTCCCATGTTCCTCCCGCTGCTGCTTGTTTTTATCACCTCTGCTACTGCTTTGCCGACGCTTGCAATTTAGCGACTCAAGCGCGTATTTACAGCGCATTTCGGAGTGTGTTTCGTGTCCCATAAAACAAATGAATAAATAAGCTGACAGGTGCAGTAAGAGCCGCAGAGGGACGGCGAGACAGACAGATATTCGGACAGACGCTGCAAATGACAAAAGGTGGACAAAGTGGAGGGAAAGGAGACGACACTGTTAAGCTCTCTTAAGCCAAACAAATGGGAGCACATGAATTATCGAAGATGAGCGAAAGAGTTATGGAAGCAGCCGCAGGCAGAGTTAAAAATCTTGTGCAAAGATTTACAAATGGAAACTGTGGTTCCGCTCCACTGAACATTTTAGCATTCAGATAAATATTACAGACAGATTGTGCAACAGTTTTAAGTTTTATCTACTGTTCCTGGAAGTTGCAGCAGCAAAATCTAATCAAAAAACATATTCCGAGAGACAACTGACATTAATATCAAGAGATTTGAGTATTCCTAGAAAATTCATGGGGCAAATCAACACACAAATGATCTCCACTATTAACGATTATTCGTATGTATTTATGTGTGCGTATTTCGTATATATAGAGAGGCTGCTCTGCTGCTTTCATGACAGCAAATTGCCCAAAGAGCAAAACGCCTCATTGCCCCCATTGTTTTCAGACAAGCGAGAAGCCCAGAGCCTTCTATTCTGCTGCCTCCGCCTCTGCCTCTTTTGGCTGCCATCAATTAAAGCAAATCGAGCGAGTCGCGTTTTGCTTAAGTTCATCAATTTCCTCTCCCTCCCAAAGGGCCACAGATTTACACTCTACAAAGCTTGGGATCTTCAGATCCAAAGATTTTCCCTGCCAAGCAACTTGGCAGCCAGATATCCAACGATTTTCCCATTGCCTCTGTGGCCCAAGAGTCCGATTGGGTTTCAATATTCGCAAGGGGCACTTCTCCACGTACTTCTGCAGCGATCGCTTGACCAAATGCACTCGATTGGGGTGTCTTGGGGCTTTTCGTAAATTATGTGACAGCTACGCCAAAAGCAAACAAAAGGAAACCAAAATAAACCAACCAACCAACCAACAAACAAATAAACAATTAGTTGTGCCACCAGAGAAGAATCAAGAATGGGAACAGACATCGAGATGATTATGACGCTGGCGATGGGAGTCGAGTCGAGTCGAGTAGAGGCGGGAACTGGGTAGCCCAGAGAAATATCTAGAATGGGGAACATAAATGGAGACTGTGGCTGCATAGCAAGAGTTTTCATTTCTTTTATTAATAAGAAATTGTGAAAGTTGCTGCATTTATGTTTTGGCAATAAAACGCAAATGGTAAAAAGTGCCATAAAGAGGCCAAGAGTCGAGGCATTCGATATGCTTATGCTGCCCTCCTCCCGCTCTGCCCGAAACGATTATGCGCCGCCCCTGGAATGATTTCAATTTTCGTCTTTTCCTCTTTGTATTTTCGAACTGCTGTTGCACATTTACTATGCTGTTTGCTGCATGCAACAGCAGCAGCAGCTAAAAACTGTAAAGTCCATAAAATGCTTTTGCCGCACATCACAAAGGGATGGGATTTATGCATGTGTGTGTTCATAGGTATACTCTCACGTGTGTGTGTGCGTTGAATATTTTACGTTTCTGAAAATTTGATGAATCTCCACAAATGCACAGGGAAAAGCAGAGACCATGAGCGGAGCGGAGCGGAGAGGGAGCAGCACTCAAAGCAACTTCATCGCACGAGGAAAATGTCCATCAACACTTCTTTGTTTTACGGCGCTCTCTTTCTGCTTGCTGTCTCTCTCCCACAATATGGGACTGTCTCATTCGCTCATGTTTGCTGGCACACATCCGTCCATTCGTCTGTCTGTCTGTCTGTCTGTCTACCAATTTGTTGTTTGGCCCAACAGCAACTCTTCACATTTTGTTTTGCTTTGTGGCCATTTTAATAGCTTTCCTTTACTTTGTTTCTCCAAGATACAAATCTATCTATAGACTGTGTGCAGTATATTTAGCTGGCGGCTAAGATTTGTGAAATTAAAGTGCATGCGGGCAAAAGAGAATGCAGGGGAAGACCCCAACCTGATGTCTGGCTAATTGTTTTAGTCATTTTCCATGCCTTGCCCCTGCTCCTGCTAATCGTCTCTTGTCCATTGCTGCCCTGTAAACGTTTTGTCAAAAGGATTAACTCCAGCCAAACTACCTTTGAGAGCTTTGGGGCTATTACGCAGGTCCCTCTGGGCATGTAATGCCCAATGTTTTCAATGGCTAAGGCGACACACATTATCCAAACTTGAAATGGGCAAAAGACCAAGAGGTGCGAGGTAGGGTAGGGCCCTAATGCGCTTTGCACTGCACTTGCCGTAACGACAGCGCATGTGATAACAATACAAAGCTTACACGACGACTTACACGAGATTAATGTTTTGCCATCGAAGAACTCGATACTGACCCAAGAGCCGCAGAGCAATGGGCGTTCGATGGAGCAGATCATTGGAACATTCGACACATGTCAAGTCACGTATCTTTTGGAATATATTTAAGGAATTCCAGCCAAAGATATTCCCACACTCCATGCCAATGTACATATGATCATCCACTTCCAGGGCCACCCATGTTTAGTCGTAAATCGTAATCCCCTGACTAGTTTTCCGTCAATCGACAAATGATAATTTAATCAAGTCCGAAACTACGTCAAATAACGAAATAAAACAGCGGGAGCTAAACAGATACAACAAATTGGCCTAACCAGCCCCCATCCACTCCGATCGGAGGTGGATCCAAACAAATGTTTGCAAAAGCAAACAACTTGTAAACATTTCAAACATTCAATTAATTAATTGATGGCGAAAATGTGGCAAATCGGAGGCGAATATTATTACCAGACGTTTGAGTGGCGAAAGTTTAAATCAAAATCGGAGGGAACCAATCGGAGGCGATCCACAGAGGTGCACGAGGGGAGATACTACTACTCAGAGGTGGATGTGGAGATTCAAGATACGAGATACTAAGAGCAAGAGATGGGAGGGGAGGGGGCCTCGAGGCGAAGACGGAGACGGAAATAGTCGGAGGAGAGAGAAAGAGAGAGATATGTATGCTGAGCTCGTTACTCATACGCCAATTTACGATGCACTTAAACTTTATGAGAATTTAAGATTTCCTGCAAATCAGCAGAGGAGAGTGTGCGCACCAGAGGGGCAGTGGGGGGGCAGAGTGATAACCGAAGCTGGACAGGAAATGTGAGGTGCAGCCGCGCGTCGGCATTTCAACACAAGAAAAGCGCCTCATAATAAGCTCTCAAATAAAATAGAAATAGATGGAAACGAGCCGAAACGAATTATTTCCACTGAAACGAAACCAAACCCAAACCAATTCAAATGAAAAGAGAATTTTCGGCTATTCCCAGAAGACTGCCTGGCTGATAAGAATGTTGTAACTAAAAAATCAAATAAAAGAGCTTTGGGTGTGTTTTTTATCTCTGAGTGGAAATTAATTGTTAAATGTAGTAAAAGGGAAGGGAAATTTAAAATGAAGAGAAATGGAACACATTTAATACTCGCGCCTAGAGAAATCGATATCGCTTTATCGAACTACACTCTTTCAAGGGCTGGCTGGTATGAAACTGATATGTAGTTCGAAATATGACATAATGGAACGCCACTGAGCGGACAGAGCACTTTATTTATTTGTAATCTTATTATTCATATTCTTATAATTATTATCTTCCTTTCTTCCAGCGAACACTTTATTTCGGAGCACACGGTAATGGCTGTCTTCACGTCCCAGGGACAAGTGGGTGGACCCTGTCGGTATATGCCTGCCACGAGGCGGCAGAATCATCAATGCCGCAAGGAGACGGGTCTGCCGGGCACCCTGAGCGAGGCCCGTCGTTTGGCCACCACCCACTGCGAGGATCAGTTCCGCTACGATCGCTGGAACTGCTCGATTGAGACGCGCGGCAAGCGGAACATCTTCAAGAAGCTGTACAAGGAGACGGCGTTCGTGCATGCCCTGACAGCGGCTGCCATGACGCACTCGATAGCCAGGGCCTGCGCCGAGGGCAGGATGACCAAGTGCAGCTGTGGACCGCGCAAGCAGAACCGAGTGGACCAGGACTTTCAGTGGGGCGGCTGCAACGACAATTTGAAGCATGGCAAGCGGGTGACGCGCAGCTTCCTCGATTTGCGTGGCGGCGATGGAGACGAAGTCAGTGAGATATTGCGACATGACTCTGAGGTAAGCCAATACAATAAAATCTGCTAATTTGGATGCATTTAAATGGATTATTTGTACCTTCAAAGGTTGGCATTGAAGCCGTCTCCTCGCTGATGAAGGACAAATGCAAGTGCCATGGCGTCTCCGGCTCCTGTTCGATGAAGACCTGCTGGAAGAAGATGGCCGATTTCAATGCCACGGCCACGCTGCTGCGACAGAAGTACAACCAGGCCATACGCAAGGCACCCAATCAGCGGACCAAGCGCCAGATGCCCTCCAGTCGCATGAAAAAGACCAAACAGCGACGCAAGAAAGTGAGTTCCGCTCCCAAAGGGGCAGATCGCTGCTCTCCTGTAGCTACAGCTCCAAGTTTAACTCATGCAGCCCTCTTATATGTATTCGAAACAGCCACAGCAATCCCAATATACGACACTGTACTATCTGGAGACCTCGCCCACCTACTGCTCGGTCACCAAGGATCGCCAGTGCCTGCATCCCGAGAACTGTTCGAATCTGTGCTGCGGCAGGGGCTACACCACGCAGGTCTTCAAGCAGGTGGAAAAGTGTCGCTGCCGCTTCAACAACGGACGCTGCTGCCAGCTGATTTGCGACTATTGCCAGCGATACGAGGATAAATACTTTTGTAAATAGGCAACTCCTCTGACTCCTCCTCTTACTCTGTCCGTCTCTTTTGCTATCCTCCTCCTGCCTCTCTTTCTCTCCTCGCTGTCTCTTCCCCTTTGTGCTTTTTGAAAATGTAATTTGTAAAGTTGATTTCCATCAATGCTTGTAATTTTTTTCCATTCCTAACTAAGCAAAACACAACAAAAATATTCACGAAATGATAAGCAAAATGAACGAAAATGATATGTAAAACGCGTGTTAAAGCGCACCAAAAAGTAGGCTCCACACCACACCACACCACACACACACACACACACACACACACACACATACCCATGCAAATACATACTCACATACATGCATACATACATCTATCTCTATATATATATAAAATCCCCTATATAGTAACAAAAAAAAAAAATGTAAAAGTTAGCTCTACCGCCGCAAAAGAAAATCTCAAAAAAATGGCAAAAACTTCATTTTAGCAAAAAGGAAAATCCAAAAAAAAATACTACACACACACACTGACACACAAAGAACAACAACAACAAAAACAATGGAGAAGCTAACAAACAAACACCAACAGACACACACACACACTCTGCAACAAAAACGAGAGATGAATAAAGAAAAGGATTTGGTCACCAGATCAGATCATTTTAATAAGTATTTAAACATACAAAACAAACCAAAAAAAAATCACAAAAATGAAATGAAATAAAAAGTTTCACATAAAAATAAGAACTGGGTCCAGTCTTATCAAAGACCTTTTTAAATCGCTTTGTGTCCCAAATGCAGGATGTCCTCTCCCAAGTTTCATGACAGATCTGATATTTCCAGGTCCCAGCAGAAGCACTCTTGCCTTTCACTCTTGCCCCGTTCCTTTGCAGCCCAAAAGCCCCGAAAGTTATGTTCAGGAATCCTTTGTTAAAGTAATTCCTGATTCTGCTCTGCCCACTGGAGGCCAGTGTTTGAACATCGCGCTTACTTTTGAAGTGAATCGGTTCAATCGGTTACGGCTATCGACCGATAGGGGGCGATATCGATATCTGTCAACAAACTGGGTGTTGCGGAAGCATGTTGCTAATTTGATAATTTCATACATGTTGCCAAGACTGTGTGGCTAAAAAAGTTTCCAAGCAAAGTAGCGAATTTGTGAACTTCTGGTTTCATTTTTCGCCGTTTTCTGTTGGCGCAATAATTAAATTAAATATTTGAAATGTTTTCCACAGTTATACAGTTGTGTTCAATGAAATAGTAGTGCCGCGCCAAACATTTTTCACAACTATTTTTGAGACCCTTCCAGTCTTTCGAATTTAACAAGTGATACCTTTTTGGAAAGCCTGAAATGTTCACATTAGAACCCAGAAAGAATCCTGGAACATTTGCATTCCATCTTCTTGTTTTACATGACTTAAGAAAAATACCTATACAAAATGCTGTTCAAAAAAATAGTAGTGTTTTTTTAGAAAATTAAAAAAAACAACGAAACTGGAATTAGTGCATATGTTTCATGTTCTATATGTTTCTTGAGGTTTAATATGTAGTTTTTAATCAAATTTGTTTTCACTATGGCCTTACGCCTACCTGTCATGTGTAAATAAGGTACTGCCCAAGCTTAAATAAGATCTGAGACTATAATTCTTAAACACCTTGGTAAAACTGTGCTCTGGTTGACGGATTTGTAATAGTAATAACACATTTCACATTTTACAATAAGATTTCGTTGGGATTTTGGTCTAGAGACTGAGCAAGACATGGAAAAGTGTCGACCTCTTCGGATAAAATTCCATTCCTAGCGAGCTTTCTTGCGTATTTCAGACCATTATCTTGATGACAGATCCTTTTGATAGGCATTTTTCAATAGTAATATTACTGTATTGTATTAAAAAGTATGTTGGCACACACAACTTTATGAAATACGTCAGTATAAGGCTAGGAAGTAAGAGTTTATATGGGCTGTAGCGCATAAGGGTCAACCCAACATGCCCAATGTTGTTTTTTTCAAGAATTTGGTCAGTTATCAGATATCTGTGAACACCAAACATATTCTTTTGAGTCTTCCTTACCATATAAAGCAACTTTACACTCATTTGTCAAAAGTATTTTTCGGACTGTGACACGGCCCAGTCCACATGCCTCATGTCCTCATTTTTCAAAACATGAGTCGTGTACCCATGTGCTTTTATTCTCAAACGCGTAGCTTCCGGGGACCTCTTGCAACTAAATAATGTGTAATCAGTCGTGTATTAACTATCAAAACACTTTCAGAGCGATATAAAATTTTTTTCATAACTTTTGAGGATATTGAAGACCTTGGTCTTGCCTTCAACCATCTTCGACTATCTACTAAAAGACAATTTTTTCGCATAAAAAATCATTTTTCAGGGTGCTTCTTTTAGTTTAAACTATTTAATATAACAGTAAAAGCACATTCAAATTAGTTTTGAATTTCATTATACCTCCTGATTTTAGTTTTTAGTCGAATTCTAAAGTCTCCCATATTGGACCGTTCATTGATTACTTCTACGCTCCAAAAACAAAAGTACCGCTATATTCAAACATTTCTTTCATCAAAATATTCAATATATAAACTAAGCTTACTGATGGTAACTTTTTTGAATTGATTTAATTTGTTTTTTAATTTTTTTTTAATACTTGCACCCAGCACTACTATTTTATTGAACAGCATTTTTTATAGGTATTTTTCTTAAGTCATGTAAAACAAGAAGATGGAATGCAAATGTTCCAGGATTCTTTCTGGGTTATAATGTGTACATTTTAGGCTTTCCAAAAAGGTATCACTTGTTAAATTCGAAAGACTGGAAGGGTCTCAAAAATAGTGGTGAAAATTGAGTGGCTCGGCACTACTATTTCATTGAACACAACTGTACATATACTTATGGGCATTAAGACGCAAGTGTGATAACAACAGCAGGATGAAATTCTGGGAATCGCAAAATTTCTCAAATAAATAAACAAAAATTATCAAAACATTAACTTAAACGAATGTGAGTCAGAACTTCGATTTCGATTGGACGACGTCGACCCAGAAACAGAGCAAAGAGAGATATGCACACACATTTCGGCAATTAACGTATTCCTGTCATAAAAAAATGTCGATACATCACATTATTTTCGAGCAATCGAGTCAATGACAAAATGGCAAACTCTTATCAACTTTCGGTGGGTTACATTGATCGCAGACATCAGTGTCACCAGTGTGTGTGCCTCGTCCCACCTGCGGCCGTTTCAACAGCCTCAAACTTGACAGAACCGACGGAGAAGTCCAAGTCCCATGCCCAAGAAACAACAGCCACAACAGCGGCCCACAGCGATAAGTGTTGTTAGATAACTGGTTTCCATCGAATTGCCAAATTGAATGCTCACGATGTCCACGCGACATTGCTTAACACGAGACAGAAGACCTCAGACCTCAGAGCTCAGACCCCGAGCCCTAACCCCGAAGACCAGGTGTCAGGTTAAATCCTCTTCGAGCTCTAACCAGAATAACATTTTCCCATAAATTAACTTGTATATGTCTCATTTCCATTATTGTTCCATTATTTGCCTGGAAGTCTAGCCATCTGTCATGCCTCACGGGGCATGCCTCACCCCACAGCCAGCCTGCCGCTAAACCACTGTGACATTGATATGCTTCTGTCAACATGGTTCGTGTTGCGAGCCCAAAAACTGTTTCATGTTCGGCATGACAATAGCAAAAAGGACTATCTTCTTCAAGACACATTTCAGGGTCGCTATCCTGCGGTTTCTATTTAATAATCATTTCAAAAACAATATTTACAAAGTACATATATTCGTTTTTTGGTTGCCATTTGATTGGAAAACGTTTTGCCCAGAGGCAAATATTGATTGACAAAGAGAGAGGAAAGCGGAAAAGAAAGCGTTTTCCTCTCGCCCCAAGCGCTCACATCGTTTTACGTAAAGCAGCTGGAAAATATGTTGGAAACGAAAAATTACACACGAATTCCATTTGGTAATGACAAGTCGAGTCAAGAATTCAACACGCATTGCTCTTCCTCTAAGCTCTGACATTTGGGAATGTGACAGGCAACATCCAGACTTTAAACATTAATATTAAAAATATTTTGGATTTATGTACCTTAATATATGCACACATGATATGAAGTAGGAAAATAATATCTAAAAGAATGTCAGGGCATCAAAAAGCGAAAGTTAAGAACACAATCCCATTCGTGTTTTATCATCACTTTCTCCCCGCTCATATTTGCCCAAACAAACAGTCACGAACAATTCAAAATGTAACCTAATATGATTGTTCTAAGCCAAAACAGTCACAACAATAACTTAGTCACCAGATACTTACTTGGCCATAGTGTTTCTTATATTATTTCTTTTGGTATTTTCTATGCCATCCGAACAGTCACCGACTGCTTTTCAAATTGAACAGATGTTTCCCCTGGAATACCGCAAAAATAAACTGAAGCCTCAGCCGCAACAATTCTAAGGGTATTAATTACTTAGTAAGAGACCCCCAAGGGCCCAAGGGGCTCCCTCCGTAAACCTCCCCCTAAGTCTACACCCACTTGGCTCCTCCCAAAACGAAAGCGATGATAAAAGCAATTAACATAAAACGGAAACAAGTCAGATGAGATGTTGAATCAAATGGTAACATTCAAAAACAAATTAAATAAAAAGCGAACACAATACGACAGTAAGTGCAGAAAATTAAAGAGAGAAGCGACTGGGGAATACCCTGTAAAGAGATGCACATAAAAGTCCAACAATCCCAATACAGCCTTGTATCTCTAGCCATATACACCCTCTACGAGCTGTCACCTGTAGGGTAGGTTGCCCCTAGGCGCCAACAAAAACGTAAAGCAAAACACACAAAAATATTGCCGATCTCAGCAGAAGTCACGTACGGAACGAAAGTGAAAACAGATCAGACAAGACAGAAATCCAGATGGAGAGCGCCAGCGCGGTTCGTTCTAATGAGAAAGCTGATCACAAAATTATGAACTCTTTACAGATGGTAGGGGGAAAGGGCAAAGAGTGTTCGGGTGGGTGCTTACAGATGGGCCAGAACGATGTCTCAATTGGCAGAAAGTGAGAGCAAAAGCTGTGTGATACGTGTGCCGACGACCATTTGACTTTCGACACTAGAAAAATGGTCAACAAAAGCCAAATGTCGATCGAGCTGGGGCCACAGTTCCATGGAAACCATCGAGAGAAGCACTCCCCCGACAATGACGATGATGCTGCTGCTATTTGTGTTGCTTTCTGGAACCTCTGTGTTAAGGTGAGTTGTCAAGCGTGAGTCCAATGTTGCCAAAACTAACCCAAAGTGGCACTTAGTTCCCCCATGGACCAAGAAGATATGGAACTGCTGGAGATGATGCTCCGGGATGGAGATGGATACCCGAATAGTGGACGCATGCTGAGGGACATCTCCGTGTTGCCGGCTTCATCGATTGGCTGCGATGAGAACGATTCCGAGGAGGACTTCAACATGTTCGGCGACGTCGAGGAGAGCGTAGAGTGTGATGACTTTCTACCACCCTGTGAGCCGGCAGTGGTGCAAGATTATTCCATAAATCATCCCTGCTTTCTGCGGCTGATCCTTCTGCGGGCTCCACTCCTGAAGCATGATCCATGCGCCAACTTCACACTGGCACAAGAGATGCCGAAAACAACTGAGAAGCCAAAACCCAAAAAGAAATGCGATCCCAAGGCAAAGGCAAAGAACGCCAGGACTCAGAGTGAGGAGAAAGCGACGCCCAACACTGGCCAAAAAGAGGTGAAAGCAATGCCCAATACTGAAAATAATGCAACAAAAATACTTGCCAACGCTGTCGAAAATACAACCACAAAAAGTGATACAACTTCCACAACAATTTCGACTTCAACAACAGCGGCAACACCCACTGAGACTAGCAGCACCACAAAGAAAAGAGTTACAAATCGAAAGAACAAAAAGCAAACCACTCCGAGAACCACAACTAAACCAACCACAACTACAGTCGCAACAACGACCACAGAAGAGGCGGCTACAACAGAGGAAGAAACAACAACAGAGATCAGCACCACTACCGAAGCGAAAGAAGAAACGACAAGCACAACAGAGCAGCAGAAAACGCCAACAACAACAACAACAACAACGACAACGACACCAACACCCACCAGAACAACCAGCAAAAAACCGAAAAAGAAAGCAGCCACACCGCGCACCACCAGGGCACTGCCACTCAACGAGGACCCCGGACTAAAGTCCGCAAAATATGGTGGCCATCCTACGGAGAAGCCCACAACCACTACTCAACGAACCAAAATTCGAAACCAAATGAACAAAATGAAAGGCAACCCATCAAAGACCATTAACATACCATTCAAAGCCAATGGCAAAGCGAGTGTTCCAGACACGCCCAAAATCAAGATCGATGGCCAACCCAGCGAGGTCATCCACGTCGTTCTACCCAAAGATGTGGGTGAAATGAGGCTGGCGGCGGAAGAGACTTCAACAACCACAACATCCGAGCCGGAAACGACAACTGAAGAGAGTTGCGAAGACGAAATAGACACCACCAACGAAGCTGAAACTGAAACTGAAGCAGAAACAGAAACAGAAGAAGAATATTTCCCAGAAACCGAAGAGGAAACAGAAGAAGGTTGTTGGTTCAGAATGTTGCAGTGGTTGCAGCTGAGTCTAAACTGCATTTCAGATCTCTTTGTTTCAGCAACAGACATGGATGGAAGCTCAACCACGGAGGAGCCCTGTGAAGACACCGATGATCAGGACACAAATCTCTGTCCGCAGTTTATGCCAGCCTACAGCAACTGTAAGTATGATCTAGATAAATCCTTTCTTTTCATCATTTTCCTATTGATTCACAGCAAACACCAGACCTCAGGCAGGACCACGCTTTCGGAAACCCGTCAAGAACTATGTGGAACCCATTCTGTACGAAGGTTCCTTTGCCAAACCGCGCCAGAGAATCGGATTAACGCAGCCCCAGCCGCAGCGTCGCGACTACTTTGTGAGCAACAAGCAGATTGTGCCACGACTCAGGCCCAAGTACAGGCAGCGTCTGCCCCACTCGATCTACATGAATAACATTATAAGGGGTGTGGACTGCGTGGACGATGTGACTGCGAGTCCACCCTATCCACAGGTGGGCCCTTATCCACCGGCTGGTCAGTACCAGCAGGCACCCACCCAACCAGCTCAGGGGCAACGCAATTGGCCACCGAGACGTCTGACAGGAGGATATGGCTCTGTCCAGAGGGCACCTGGCTATGGTGCGGGACCAGCGCCAGTTCAACGCAATCGTTCCTCTCCGCCACCACGATATCAGGGATGCTCAGAGGAGGAGCAGCAGCAGCAGCAGCAACAGCAGCAGCCCCACAATCACAATGACAGGGAGAGCAATGAGGATCAGCATTACTTCGAGGAGGAGGCAGCTGCTCTGATGCGAGCACCAAATCCCACTCCCAGCATAGATCCCTGCCAGGCGGAGCACGATCATCCACTGTACGGACAGCGTCTCCAGCAGACGGACCACGATTATCCGCAATCCAAGAATTTCTTTACCTAAATCATAGGCCCCAGGGCTGTAGTTTGTAAGCCACAACCAGCACCCAGTAACAAAGTTAACCACATAATAAACAAGTGCACCAAAACACAGACAAGAGACACATCAGTCAAGTTGGAGCGGACGCAGGGCTGTCCCATGGTAATTAGGGAACCTCTTTGATCCGCATGCAAATTGGACAAATGAGCTGGGGACGACGTCAGCAATTGAATTGCTTTATAAGCAGTGTGCCTCAGTTCAGGGCCGGGACGGGGCCAGCTATCAGTCTTCACAGCCGGAGCTCAACTGGGGGACAGAGGCACGCGCCCGTAATGAAAAACCCATGAGCAACCCAGGCAGGCCACCTGATGATGGCCATCGCAAGGGTGCAGCAAATGGGGATCCATGTTTGCCCTTCGCTCGCTCACACATGAGTGGAGTTTGAAGAGAAGGCTTTTAATAACAATTCGAGTACAGCATCTACTTGGATGTGTATGGAAAGTGTATTTACAGAAGGATTACAAGGTATTTAATCTTTTTGTAGGCCATGCTTAACGCTTTTTAATCCACGGAAAGGTCAACTTGAACAGTACACAGCTCACACATTCCCAATTCCCTGTAGGTGAACCCCAAAACATATGATTGCGGAATGTCTCTACCAAAAAAAAAAAAGAAGAAAAATAAATGCATGTGTTCCCTCACTTAAAAATCTAAAGAGCGCGTAGTAACCCAAAGGTGTTTCCCACCGGAGTGGGAGCGTGATGCCCAACAAATAAAGCCGAAAACAAATTAGTTTGCCCCAAAGCCAACCCACTCTCTCACATCACTCAAATCTCACTCTCTCTCTTGTTCTCTTTCTCTTTGATTTGAGGCTTCTGACATTGTAAATGTCACAGACAGGACAGCGCTGGGCGGCGGCGCCAAGAGAATGAGCGAGGAAGAGGCAGAGTGCAAAAGCGCCAAAATATACGGTAAAAACAGAGAGCCAAAGGCACGGCATGCCCTACCGAAAGAGAGCGAAAGCGTGCCTGTATGTGCTTGATGCGGGGGTGCGGGCAAGCCCAAGGCAGAGAATCTTGTAAGGTGTGTACACTTCAGCTAAGTTACTCTCTCGCGTGCTCTTCACGCTAATCTCTAATACGAAAAGAGGCCTGTGACCGACTTTTTCCTACCCCATTAGGCTATACCCTGGTTGGGACGCATTCGCCCCGCTGGCGATAGCTGTACGACCGTGTACTGAATTGTAGGTTCTCCTTTCTCGTGTACGGACGTGTTTTCCTATTCTGTTGTTATCGTGCGCTGCGCTGCGCGGTGGCGGAGAGTCGAGGGAAAACTGCAAAAAGGGAAAATCTGCTACCGATGCGAAAAGGGAAAAACCTCAAATACGAAACCCAAGCCAATTAACCAAATCAATTTTTAAACAATCTCTCTCAACGGGGAAATAAGTGAGAATTAAGTTTTGTGTCTCAGCCCAAAAGTGCATTTAACTAGCCCCAAAGTATCCCCAAAACGAAAGAGTTCGCAACTCTGCAAAAGGTTTATATTTAGATAAAGTCGGTGTTTATACGATATAGCCCCATAGTTAATCAAAAATGTGCTTGTCGGCCGATGCTAATGAGTCGACGGGGGCTCAGGTAAATGGAGTTAACTGATTGAGCAAAGAAAAAGGTGTGAACACAGCCTCAACAACAACGGACCCCTCACCCGCCACAGCGATACAAATCGATAAAGAATTTAAAAATAAATATTGTATCCCAACGACACCACGCTCTATTGTTGCCGCGTAATCATAGCGCGTAATCCATGCGATTCGGTAACAAAATACTGCCAAAGTAACCCCCAGAACCACCGACTAAGGGGCATCTACGGTCTATAGTCTAGGCAAAGACCAACCTCAAGATAACCGAAAGCGAAACGTTAACGAGCATTTAAGAGGCAGTACAGCCCCCCAGTAACCAGTACCCAGCGCCAGTAACTGGGTCAGTAGGCAGGACCAGTTCCCCGCCGACTGCCTGCCAAGCCACTCTCCATCGAGGGCTTCATTCTTGCATCCACCTTCATTGCGCTTCAAAGCGGTAAGTAACTGAATCCTCCACTAAGTTTCCACTCTATTGCTGTCATGATTCGAATTCTGATCAAAACAGGGTATTTGGTTCACATCCTTTAACTATTGTTAGGATATGCCTGACCTAACCATCTTTGGCTTGGGGCCAGAATACTTAAAGCAGGCCAGTTGCCTGCTAAAGTGGCCCAGCCTCGCAGTTGCCAATTTGCTGCTGTCATGTGGGTTAGGGTCGTACCAAATATCTCCTGCCTTAATCCTAATGGTAGGGGTTGTAAGTGGAACATATTTATTAAACAAAAATTATGAAAAAAGGGTCAAAAGGTTCCCTTAAATATAGGGGTGGCTACTTTCTTGGTACTAGTTATTAAAGTAGAACAAAAAGAACCCACTTAATAAGTTCTTGAATAATTTATTGCCCTACATTGGTTCTCCTTGAGCTAAAGGAATCACCAACATGTTTTTTTTTCCCACATAAAAAATCAAAGTATTTGGAATATTTGCCACCACTCTTATGGCTAGCTGAATGTTTATTCAAGCCAATCGGTAGCCATTCGACTCACTTCAGCTTGTCCAAACAGAAACACCTCCGATATCATAATCGTATGGGTTTCCGTTTAAGCACTTTTTGGCTTGGCCAACTAAGCAAACAACTCACAGGCAAAGTTAAATCGCTGGCATCGGGGAATGGCAGAAGCTAATGACCATTAGCAGGCCTCTCTACGGAATTCCTCTTCCTCATCTGCTGACTATTCACACAACTATTTTACATAATAGACATGTGTGTGTGGTGGGGTGTATACGAAAACAAAAGCGAACAAAACACAACACACAGTACATGTTCTAAGCGATTACAAACAAAATGTGTCACTGCGAGAAGGTCGGGATTGGGGAAGGCGCACAAAACCGTAAAATAAAAGTCAGCACCAAATGCCGTTACATAATCGATGGATGTTTTCACAGCGGAACCTATATCAAACGCCCCCAACCAACTTAAAGCCAATCGCGAAGGCAGGAATCGATTGAATGGCACCAAGAGGCTGCCATCTAATCCAATTCATTCCAGATGTAAGCAACCCTAAGCCGACGGATTCCTAGTTGAAGGTCTAAGGAGGTCGTCTTATAATTAGCCTAGATGGTAATGAATACCGAATCCTAAAGCAAAGTGGGGCTGAGGGTAATTAAACTCCCGGCCCAGGTACGAGTATGTCAAGTGACAGCGTGTGTCCTTTTAAGTACATATATCCTGCTGTTGGCTAATGGAAATGCCTGCTATGAAATTTGAGCATGATTGGGAACGGGGTAAAAGAAAAACCGAGCCATTGTCCACTTCGTATCTATCAAAGATGTGTATCAAAGAACTTGGGGCACTTTTAACGATTGTTGTACCACTTCCAAGTTTTAATGAATTTCTGTGTAACAACACCTCGTTAGGAAAGTTTGCGGGAAAACTGTGTAGGAAATTTCGTAGTGAAAATCAAGACTTAACCCTGTTACAACTTTGGGCTTTGACGTGCCACTAACTAGGTGGAAAGAACATTTAGGGACAAGTTGGCAAATTAAGTAAATGTAATTGAAAAACTTTTACTTATTGGAAAATTAAAATGAACCAAAGTGACGCTACAAAAGAGTATTAAAATCAGTGAAATAAATATGATTTTGTGCATAACAACAGCTGATTCTTTGCGTGTGCAAATAAATTCTTTAAAAGTGTAATCATAATTTGTGATGTAATCGATATCAATGAAATGTGGCATTCACTTGTGACAGGTACAACATTTCCCCATTGAAGGTTTTAGTGTGCCTCCGTATTCAGCCATCAATCATTCGATAGCAATTTTTATTCCAGATATTTGTCTACATATTTATGTACATATGTTTGTATGCGTACATTTATTTACCATCCTGATATGAATATGTAAATGAGTTTCCATTGAGTTGTCGCACCACAGACACAGGTAATTTCAGCTGGCGATTCACATTATTTTTGCATTTGTTTTCCCCCAAATTCGCTTTCATTCAATAGAAATTTCGTATGGAAATCAGAATATTGCCAAGGAACAACTGGTTGAAGCATCGTTTGAAATCTGAGCAGAGAAATTCCATGCTTCAAACTTAATAGGGGAGAGAGAGACATGCTTGATTTTCTTCTACCTTTCCAAGCAATTGGATTCGTGTCTCAGGCATAAATCCTTGACTATATATAGACAGTGCACGTCTTAATGTCCTAGTGACGCCTGAGAGCTTCTTGAGAGTTGCGTGTCACTGCATGTGTGTCCCCGTGTGTATCCACATATATGACAAAGCCATCAAGTAACTAGATACTACAGCGCTCTGTTGTCATCCCATTTAGCGACACTTTCAGCGCGACCTTACCCACAAAATGCAAAATACACAAGCCAACACGAGTCCCTCTCTAGACCATCTCAGACCCTCTCATATGACACTATTTAACCGCATCGTTGTCGTGGGGACAGTGGCAAGGGGAGACGTACTGGCGTATGAGGGATGACAAGAAAAAAATCAATACATGCCAACAACAACAACATTTTGCTTTCATTTGCAGCAAAATTGGAAATTTCATTTACACTTGACAGAGGCACGGGTCCGTCCGGCCTCTTTCGCCACCACCCACTACCCAGCGACACACATTTTCCCTTCGCTACACATTTCCTCTTTCATGTCATTTTCCTCACATACTCGTAAGCTGTGTGCACGTGGGTAGTTAGAAAACTGTAACAGTTTTCCACCCATATCCGTTTTGCGCGAATTTCCACCGAATTGAGGCCCAATTTTAAATGGTGAAAAGTCAAGGGAATTAGGAGGGGCAATGAAAGACTTAAATGTTTATAGAAATGGGATCAAGGATTGCAATATTAACTCAGAACTTAAATATTCCTTTTTTTCTTTGGAGATAACTTTAAAAGCTTTTTAACCTTTCCCCATCCAAGGGAAAATCGAATCAAACTTGTATTTAATTTAATTTCACTCAAGCGGAAGCGAACACATACTGTGATTTGTGTTTGTATTTTTAAATTTCTCTTACGAGTATAAGCCTCATAAATCTATTGTCCAAAAAAAAACAACTCTGAAATCCTACATTTAGTCTTAGATGTCTTAGAGGTCTTAGATGATATTCTTGCCCACGTGCTAAGTTGGATATCCAACATTTAAAGGTTTATTTTAGCTCAAATGCATCCTAGATTATTTTTTGTCAAAGCTTAAAACTCGGACTGTTACCAAACCCCATTCAATGGCCATCTGTTTGCACTTATCTGGCACATTTTTTTTTGAAGCAGTTTAACCATCTGCAACTAGAACCAAATCAAGGTTTTCGCATTAGGGTAATTGAATTCAATATCAGAACTGCCATCTCTGGAAGGACAGGAACCGTTAAGATTTAATTGAATTTGCACTCTAGCAAAAAAACCTAAAATAAAATTTGCATGGAGAGCTGCTGCTGCTACTGCTGCTCACATCCTCACATATTAAGTTGGTTCTGTGCGACGAAAGCGAATTTCCACCCAGAATTAAATTGACATGGCCGAAAGCCCCTCCCCTTTATTACTGCCGCTGAGCTACAGTTTCAGCATAGAGTCCCTCCTCCTGCCCCCTTCGGCCCTCATCAAACATGCAACGTGCTCATAATAGAATGATAACATGAAATGCCGCAAATTCCAATCGTGTTAAGCACCCGAGAATTCCAAAGAGAGACCAAAATAGAAGAGAACTTGCTCTTCACTTAGCAGCATGAGTGCAGTAGTTAAGAGAGAGCCAGAGAGTGCACTCGAGATGCAGTTCCACACAGAACCACAGCCGAAAGAGAGAGAAACAGAGCTCCAAACTTTGGTGGGGCTTGCCGGCCGGATTAGTCTGCGGCGCGACTCAAACCGTAGAGGATGTAAAGTACCGGGCAGCGGTTCAGAGAAAATACGGGATACTCGGAAAATATATATCCCTTAAAACACATATCTACAGAAATTGTACAAAGCCGAAAAGTTAATTGTGATTAATTTCGGGACAAATGGCAGTCGCCTGTAAACCTGCTTCAAACCGCCCTCAAAAGGCTCTCCTGCCTTGCCTCTGGTGTCATTAACCCGCCCCGCCGTCAACATTTGTCTTTGTTAAGCCACCCACAACCAACACCCCAAAACAGAAACAAAGAAATAAGAGTCGTTTTTGGGCAACCAATACCATTTGCACTGGCCCGCTTCTTGGTGGAGAAAACTAGGATCCATCCAGAAGGATGCCGCAGCAGGCGCATCTGAAACACATCCACGGACATGGCCGATTGCCCAGAGTCATAGCCACAGATAGCACCAGGTAAAGTGGACAGCTTCCTGTATTTCAATTATATTTTATAGCAAGGAAATTGAATTGATATTCAAATACCATGAGGGCGGGAACCAAAGTGTGGGTGTAGAGAAAACATTGGGGGATGGATGGCTCTTTGTTTGCTGGGGGATGATTGGTTTTTAATATCAAACAATTGCTTCTTTGTCTTCTGAGTAAGAATAAAGGAGAAAGGAGTTTATACTTTACACTGCTTAATAAGGTCTATGGAGCTTTTAAGCGGAATCGCAAAATATTGCCTAAACTTTCTTCCTGTTTCAATATCAATGTGCTACTGTTTTCACTGTTCGAAGTTTTGTATAGCAAATCTCCATGCCGTTTTTAGTTTTTCAATATTTATAAATATGTACCTTTCTCAACTCAAAAACACTTCCTCGTACGACTCAAAAGACCTCGCACAATGCAAAGTGAAGCCAAACTAATGGAGATGCCAAATGAAATCACAATACAAACCATAATCAAGTTGTATAAAGATGGTAATCTGTTGGCGAATCAAGTATTGCTGTCCCCAATTAAGTGACAATGGGGAACGGGAATTCTACATCCAATTTCCAACTTCAATTCAAATTTCAATTCAGTTCCACACGCACATTGGCGAAGGTCCACACAATAACACAGAGTGGAGGAGGAGGGTCCATCTACTGTCTCTAAAATATATAGTCAACAAATTCTGATTATGTCTGGTCTGGTCTGGGATATTATCTATGATGACTCATGGCAAAGGCTGAGGAACTTTGGGGTATCTTTGGTATTATATCTATTCATCTTGAGTTGTGGTTTGCTTACTCTCTATTTTGTTTGCTGAGGTTGTGGCTGGAAATTGTTTCTGTCTTGTCTGACTGGGTCAACAACATGTCAAGTGCATGTGGGAGATACTTGTATGATGCGTGCTATAGTTCCTCCACGGGCCTGTCTTTGTGTTTATCTCTTCTTTGTCTGTTCGGGTGTTTGTTGTGATAAGCGATGTGTGGGTGGTGTTGGTGGGGGGGAAACGTTCGATATGCAAACAATATACATACAACAAGCAACAGAAAGAGAGGCAAATTGAGAGGGTTACAAAACGAGAGAAAAACAGACACTGAGCAGGGAAAACCCAACTCTCTTAAGCTCCTGCTCTTTTGCCGCTCTTTTACCCAGGCTTCTCTGTTTTGCTTGCCTCATTCTCGCTTCATTGGGGGACATTGATCCCATTTCCCCCGCTAGCAACCCCCTACCCCTCTTTGTTATATTTATGTGTCACTTCCGCGTGCAGCGGATGTCTCGAGCGGCACGCGCCATATCGCGCCCGAGGTAACATTTCACACCTGCACTGCCACCCCACGAGCCTGCCTCAAGCTCCACTGTAACCTCTCCTTAGATATACTAAGTACAATTCTGTTTGTATATTCTGTAAATTTGTTTCACAAATATTCATCCATTGACACACTGCTGCAACCAACTTTTTCCACACTGAAAGAGACTGGCCCTGAGAGACAATAAAAATGGAATCGGATGGCCAGAATGACATCAGCCCCAGCAGCAAGCAAACATTTTCACACGACTGCCGCCTGTCAGGGAGCGGAGCACAATTCGGAGGAGGAAAGGAACCTAATGGGAATGGCACTGACAGCACAGAAGTGACAGTGGTAGCTGTGATATGGGGCCGTGTGGGGATCCAGCAGGACTGTACGGCTGTACGACTGTCTATCTGCCCGGAGGAATTCATATACAACTTCTCCCAATGACCTTGATTTGTTGTTGAGGCATTTTGGTAAGGTCTAAGATGAGCTCATGGAAGGTCAGCTATGTGCAAAAAATTGTTAGGAAAAGTCATAAAGAAAAGGGAAAGTAGGATGAAGAGCTTAAAGAATGATTAGGGGCTAAGTCGTGGACTAAAGTGAAAGGAATTTTAGATGGCATTTCATGTGGAAGTATCTCAATGATTATGTAACTTTAAGTAAATAAAGTTTCAAATGATGAAGTGGATAACTATTCATTGGGTCCTTTTTTGTATATGTTCTCACCATTTTAAAGCTTTTCCCTAGATCCTAAAATAATCATAAGCCACAAAGCCGCACTCATCATGAACATGAAGAATATTCTGTCAACGGTGCATAGGTAAAAGCTTATCAAAATATACTTAGACCATCATAAACACACCAGCGACACATGCAGGAACCAACTAGAGTCAATAGACCAACTATAACTTAGTACAACCTATACATAACTATCATCATATCATGATTAATACATATTTAAAATCGCATTAGAGTGCTCATAAAAATCTGAGCGGAAAGGTGTCAAAGAAAATTCGCCAGGCCATAAACCGATCAAGTAAATAATCCCCAGCCACAACCACCTGTCATGGGCCAGATATATACCAGCCATATATTATACTCGTATGTATGTGTAGCAAAGAATCTAGACTGCAAGTCTAAGTCTGATAAGGTTTGCCAATTAAAGAGCGAAGCTAAAGCTTATCGAGTGGCCACTCGAGTGGTTAAAGTGACGCGCTGACTGGCTGCGATCGTTGATAAGGATCGAGGTTTATCGACAAGAGTTACGTTTATTAAACAATTTAGTTGTCAGGGTGTTTCGAGTGGGCTCTAGATAAGCTCCAGACCCTGACAAAATAAGACCAAATCTTATTTGTGACACAATTTCCATGACGTGACTGCTGACAATGATTAATTCGGTCTTTCAAGTGCAACCAAAAGCTAGAGATTAGTTAAGACTTTTGGTTGACGTCTATGAGGAAGATCGTTGCAAGATCTTTATTGGCCTGGCCTTGTCCCACGTCAACTCCATTAACCTCAGTTCTGGATTCATTCAAAATTTTGTCAATGCGCTAATTGTTGTTAATTATTTAGGGACCACGAAAATAGATTTATTAACAATGAAATCTCATTCGACGCAGCTCGTTTCCCCAGAATTCATAATATAGGGACAAACAAACAATTAATTCAACAGCTTCGGACGTATTTTGAAGAGTCTGAATCTGTTACCAACTAAACAAAAAATCCCCCTTCAATTAAAAATAAATCTCTCTCTCTCTCTCTGCTAATCTGTCGACGCCTCTCTCTCTGTGTCCCTCTGGTTGCTCCGGATAATTTTCTTGGCTTAAAACTCGAACCGTTTGGCTCTTACCGGTTCTAGCCGGTTCCGTTCGCCTTGCAGTCCCAGTTGTCGTTGTTGCCACATCCACCACCAGATTCAAACACAACAACAAAAACATTAGCATCCACAAATTGAATTAAAATAATTTCTAGTTTCCAAGCACGCAAAACTTTTCATATCATTATTATTATTATTTCTATATTGTTTTCCAGTTTTGTTTTGATTTCAGTTTGTTGGAACAGCTGTTGACCAATGCAGAGCAACTCTTTTTGGTCATTGAATAAATTTGAATAATTAATTACAATGCTTAGCGGAGCGGCGGGCCCTTCAAGCAAACATTTGGCGACCAACGCGATTAAAAATGCGACCCAATGGCGTTGGCGTAGGTTTTGATGAAAAAAGGGAAAAACAAATTAAGGAAAATCTGTAGAAAAAAAGCTCAACCGAATTAACTGGAAAAAATACAAAAATGTTGTACAAAAGCACTCAAACGAAATGTTTTTTAAATGAAAAAAAAATGCCTTTATGACATTTTAATTGAATTGAACCATTAAAGAACGTTTTAATAAATCTATTTTTTTATTTATTGTTGAAGTGCAAACATACACACTGCATACTTGATTATACAATTAAATATAGCAGTTTGATTCATAAAAAAAACTATAAAGTAGAATAAAGAAATAAATAACCAGTTTCGTTTTTATCAGCAAGCGAAAGTTTTTCAATTGTATTATAAATTATGAAGAATTATTCGCACAAAACCCAAAGATTGTGGGTAATAATAAACAAATCAAAGCTAAGTTCCAAGATCCATTTTTAGCAGTAATAACAATAATCTAAGAAATGTATAAAATAATCTATAGTAAATCAGTTAAAGTGGTTTGACTGCTATTTTAAAGGGAAATATTAGGTACAAATACAATTTGTATGAGTGGTTTTTATACGGCACCCACTGCCCTACATTCAATTTACAATTCAAGGGCTCCAACATTTTGAGAGATTTGATTATTTTCGTCATCGAGAAACAAACAAAACAAAGCAGAAAATAAACAAAATGATACGAGTCACAGAGAATAATTCCCACTCGCGTATACGAAAAAGAAATACATATAGATATACGCATTTGTAGATAATAAAATGTTTATGGATATTCATTAGTCAACAAAACAAAAGAATAGACAAACCACTGCGAAAAGCTCTCGAAAGCAGACAGAATTTATCATACATTGATCCAACGAATAATAATAGTAAAGTACATGCCGAAAACATGATGGCATAATTAATATACGACTGTGTGTGGCGGGGGGGCCCAGTTGTCAACAGTTTTGTCAATCGACTGCTGCTATCAGTGTGGGCATAAAACAACAACTAATCTCCCCAATAAACCAGTAAAATGCACTTTCACAGCACGGGCCCTTGATGGGAAAGACCGATAGGTAGCATAATAAATCCACTTGGAATCAAAAACAAACTAGTGATAAAGATGAGTTTAGATGCGAAATTGGCATTTAAAAACACATTTCATAAGGAACTCTGTATTACGCATATCGCTCTTTCGATCGCTCTTGTCCAGCGGAGCTCGCACTTCGGCGCCCGGCTTACACTATCTCGCACCCGTTCGCACACACCCCACTGCTATCACTCGTGCATGTGTTGGCGCTCGTGCCGAATCGGCCCCCGTCTGCTGTCAACTTCGCTGTTGGCGTTAGAGAGCGGCGCTTCAGGTAGTATGAAGGTAAGGTGAGGCCGCTCTCACCAGTTAGCAAACAAAATATGCAAAGAGCTGCACGTACCCACCTTTCATAAATATACCTTGGCAGCGGTTAGCGCAGCAGCGCAAAGCAGCGACTGCGATCACGGCAGCGGGTTAAGTTAAGCGAGCGCAGTTGCTTCAGTTTAAAGATCGCCAAAGTTAGTTAGTCTGCATTCGCCTGGGCTCGTAGTCGGGTCGGGGGCTTCGCAACCGAAATATAATCCAAATCAATAGAAACTTTACAACAAGATTAAAATCAACGCACACACAAAACGGAACAGCACAACAAATTGGTTGTCGTTTATTGTACTACATTTATTGCTCCCCAATATTCCGGCTATCGCCGAATTCGCTTTGGCCCCCACGCTCTATTGATAATCGCGACGTGTGGTGTGTGAAATAATATAGAAATATTCGAAGAACATATCGTAGTGAGTCCGTTTCGCGCACATTTCCCGTTGGTTCCGATCGTTGGCACCTGAGTGTTTGTGCTCCAGAAAGAAGGCTTGCCGATAAGACCTCAACTGCCGACAAGTAATGGCCAAGAACAATGAATACATCGAAATGTAAGTAATCGCAGTAATCCCTTGTGCAGAGTGATTCATGGAAATATACACAAGACGGACACAAGAAAGTCCAAAGTTTTTGTTGAAACCAAGATCTCCATCCCTTCTTATCTCTAAAGCTTCAATTCAGCTGTGAAACTGTTTTTATTGTGTGATTATCTTCCCTTTTCACAAGAGCAAGTGAATCAGACGAAGAAGAGGTGGCTTTGGCGCAGCTTTTAGTACCCTACACTACCCCAACATTTATTTTTGTACGTGATTCAGAAGGGATATGGTATTGATATCTTTAATAGATACAAGAAATTTCCACTGTGTGGTTAAATTATCTGAAAAAGTTCTTTCATATCCTGACGACCTCAGTTTTCCCATAAATCCTTCATCCGTCATCCCATTTCTAGCAAGAAACCCAAGACACGAAGCCATAGAATAAACCTTTATACCCTCTGATAAAGTAAAGCAATTGAAATCATAAATATAATATAGGAAACAACAACTTTCCGAGTACTTCTGCGATAGTATCAGACAGCAGATATGCCATAAGTATAATCTTCAAGTACTTCTTTGCCCAGACCGCTTTTAGCGACTTTCTTTGCCTAAACACCAACAGCAAGAGCAACCAACGAGCGTTTAATTAAACAATGCCAAGTGCAAATTGTCTAGGAATTCGTTTCAGTGTGTTGACACAATATATGCCAGCCATAAAGTTTATATTGAAAGCCAAATTACGCTGCTTATTCTGAGTCATTGCTGATAAAGATATCAAAAGTAATGTGGCGACAGGTGGCTTACCACATTTTAAGCTCTGGATGGACCCAGTTCTTACCGGCAAATGGCAGACAGTCTGGAGTGTTGAACTGTCTATCTGTCTGTGAATTTTCTCTGTCTGTTTGTCGGTTTATTTTATTTCTATATAATGCAGATTAAACATCTGACTGGCTGATAAGACAGAACGAGATGATAGGCTGTATAGAAATAAACCTTTATGCAATGCAAATTTTTCCATCACTTGTTTTTAATCTTTGAAATAACCAAAATCAGCTGAAAATAGAAGTCTATTCACGACTGGGAAATGTGATTTTTTGACACAAAGCAGAGCTCTTAAGCACCCTAAAACCCTACACCAAAAACCCACAAAGCTTTTCCATCAATGAAATAAATTTAGCCACCAGATAAAATATTATTTTGGAGACACTAAGACCCTAGATAAAGTGCCTGTAACTGACTGAAGTTTCACCTCAATTCCGGTTGCTCAATCGACATTGAAATTGATTTGAAATGTTGACACGAGAACCCAAAAGAATTAGTTAACATTGAAACAATGTAATCCCTTGCTAAATATCATTTAAATGGATTCCCCCCCGCCATCGTAAACACGCCCACCATTAGATCATTAATGCAAGATGACACCTGGAACACGTCGCACAAATTAAAGTGCAGTTTGCATTGCGAAAGGCAAAGACCAAATAAAAAGTACGAGTAAGTCCAACTGAAAAGAGAGAACAACAATAAATGCTAATGAATTCATTAGTAAACTCTGCTGCTGGCCAAATACTCGTAAATATCCATATTCATATGGCAATTAAGCAACTGAAGCACGTGTATTTATCAAAATTATACAATCAAGCAGCCAGCAAGTCCCAATTCCCCATTGAGAGTTTCCCGACGCCACCGCCTCAGGAGTAAAACAAAAATGCACTTCCAATAAAAGCGAAATGAGTGCCAATGGCTCGTAAAATATTATTCATCTGTTTGAATTGTGAAATGGATACGATGCGGGGAATTGAAATGCAACCAACGACAGACCGCCCGACAGGCAAAATGATTCTAAAAAATTGTTTACCCATCGAATCGTTAGGGGGGGTGCCACTCGCTGTGACAAGTGATTCCGAAGGGTGTTGGTGGTGTGCCAGAAGCTGTGACAATGACTATGGTAATGACACCACACTCGTTGTCACTTGTTCTGCTATCATCAATAGGGTATGATACTCCTAAGAAGGTGTTGGTGGGTCACAGACGGAACAAACTTTGGGAATTACTTTGAGTCTGAAGGGATATAAATATATTATCGGATAAATACTTAGCAAGAATATTACTCTACCCATTTGGATAGGGTATCTACCCATCATCTAATGTAAACACCTCTAAGTACTATTTAATTTATGTCGATTTTGCATATTTGAACCAGTCCCACCACTCGTCTCAGTAGCGACTTATAAAACGCATTTCAATTAGCCGCTTGACAAACAACTATTTGCCTATGCAGCTCAGGATCCAGACCTTTGCTAGAGGCTGCAGTAACAATGCCACTAATTAACAGACACTTTCGCCTGATAAGAGACTCTTGGCATAATTAAGAATAATTTGTATTTTCTTTTATGAGATTCTGACACTTTTGCCGACCCTTTTCAATAGCCACCCACACAAAAATTTATTCCTTAATAAAATGTGTACTATATTTGTATGCTTTTCCTCTTTGCAGACCCTGGACCATGAACTCCTCGAGTGGTGACGATGAGGCGCCCAAGGACCCGCGTACCGGAGGCGAGGACTTTACGCAACAATTTACAGAGAACGATTTCGAGGGTAAGTTTCTTACAAGTTTTTGGATTTTTAATTTGCCAAAACCTGACTGCACGATTGATGGAAAGCCTATACCAAAAATCGATGGCGGACTAGTAAAACCAGCCACAAGTCACACGTTGGACGTAAATCAAGGTGTTTTGGAACAAGAAATTTGCGTCGTGTTAATTGCAAGTTGACATTTTCGAACAACACGTCAAGAGTAAAGTGGACACGGACTAAAAAGATCTCCAAGGGAAATCAGAAATATGGTAGAAAGAACCGGAACTGGAGCTTGGATTCTAATGGGCAATGGAGGTTGTTTAAATGGGATGTTTTTTGTCGTGTTTGATTTACTAATTATGGAAGATGTTTGTCTAGACTTTGTTGGAAGATAAAGAATTCAGAAGCACAAGGGATTGGTCCTCTAATATTCCTCTAAATTCTTGAGTAGATTCAATATTCATTTAATAAAATTTTATATATAAACACATTCCATGTATGTCAATCCCCACTGTAGTCTGTCAGAAATTGCATTGAAAAAAACTGCATTAAACAAGAAATCTGTTTGGTTTGTCTCTATAAAACGCCCACTAGTGTATCGTACGGGTAAACCTTATATGTAAGACCGCGGCTAGCGTGACTCGAAGATAACTGAAAAAGAATTTAGCTATAGCCGTGCGATGTGCTGTGTATAATTAATTTAAATTTATGAAAAACTACAAAGGCAAGACTACCAGATGATATCACAATTAGTAAACTGAGCAATGTCTATGAGCTAATAAATTGCTGTAAAAAGCCGAGGACAAAAATCAAGGGAAATAGGTAATAAACATAAATTTATTTGTAGTCTTTCTTAGTTTGGGGTTCTGTCGATGAATCAACTGAATCGACTCGCACACGTAATGCTCATTGAAAAACACATGCCAGACGGACTACATATTTATGTGTGTAGTAAATGTCTGGTCTTATCAGTAGATTAAACCCAACAGTGAACTTTAAGCTTTGATTCTAATTGAGAGCGATGCGAGTTTTAAAATACGTTTCACAGAAATTGAAACAAACAAAAAAGGAAAACCGCAAAAAAAATTAAAAGAAAACACTTTAAGCTAACAGAATTACGAAACTCGATTGCAATTAATAATAACAATTTTGAAAACCCACCTGTCTCCTCTTACTCTCACGCAGGACATCGCGCACACACCGTCTATGTGGGTGTCCATGTGCCCGGAGGCAGACGCCACTCCCAGCGCCGACGCAAGCATCATCACAGCGGCCCCGGAGGAGGGGGAGGCGGAGGTGGCGGTTCCGGCGGTGGCTCCGGCAGCATGGGAGGTGGCATCTCCAGCAAGGACAGCGGCAGCGAGAAGCAACAGGAAGTGGAGCGTCCAGGTAGAGTTCCAGAATTTGCTTTATTACAGCCTCGGGTATCCTGTGGCCATGGGGAATGGAGTGGGAGTGGGCTGGTGTCCATGAACGCGTGTCCGTGAACGTGCCCATGTCCGTGTCCGTATTCGTGTGTGTGCATTGTGTGAATGGCAAATATAATTACGAAATGGTTGCTGAAGAATGATGGAGAGGAATGATGTGAAGAACGAAATGGAATGGCAACAAATGCCGCCAATCAGTTTTGCAGCAAGCTCTGAGAATTGTTGCAAATTACAGGAAGCCCTAGCAAAGGCAGGAGCTACATTGTACATCTGTGAGGGTGGCACAAATTATAGCTCTACGCTCGCACATCTCATCACTGGGATAATGGAAATGACAGATGATTGGCTTAGGGATTGAATGTGTGAAGCGGCATGGAAAGTTGTCAACGTAGAAATTGCAAGAAGATTTTAAGATTTATACAATTATGTGGAAAATTTCACAGCGAAACAACGACAATCGCCACCTTCGGGGAGTGTTCGCGAATGTTCCTTCATGCCGTGAAAAAATGTCTACCTTTGACTGCAACTTTAGGCCCCACAATTTCACACAATGTGAATCCATTTGGCCTTATAAATATTCACACAAACTTGTCGCAAGTAAACCTTCATGTGAGCATTCCTGTTGCCAAAAGCCTCACGCAATCCTGACATGCAGCGCATACGAGTAAAGGACATAATACTAAACAGGACTTATGGACATGGGTCAGTGTGGCAATTCCCTTTACGGATCAGGGCAAAAATTATTACCCCAATTAGTTGCTGCTTCTGCGGCACACGCAGGCGGCAGGCGGCAGGCAGACTAAGGTCAAGGATGATGAAGATAAAATTAATGACATGCGGGGGAGGGACAATGGGCGGACACATACATAAATGTTTATTACGCTAATGAAGGTCTCTCGCTAATCTTGTACTCTTTTCTTCTGTGTGTCTCGTTGCTTGGTTGCAAATCCCTCAACAGTTACACCGCCCGCACAACGTGTGCAATTCATACTCGGCGAGGATGTGGATGATGGGTCACATGTATCGCATCCTTTGTTCTCGGAAATGGGCATGCTAGTGAAGGAGGGCGACGAGATCGAGTGGAAGGAGACGGCGCGCTGGATCAAGTTCGAGGAGGATGTGGAGGAGGGCGGCAATCGGTGGTCCAAGCCCCACGTGGCCACGCTCTCCCTGCACTCGCTGTTCGAGCTGCGACGCCTGCTGGTCAACGGCACCGTCATGCTCGACATGGAGGCTCACAATCTGGAGGTAATGGCCGATCTGGTTTGCGACCAGATGGTCAGTGCCGGCACCCTGCCGCCCGGTGTCAAGGACAAGGTCAAGGATGCGCTGCTGCGTCGCCATCGGCATCAGCACGAGTATGCCAAAAAGTCACGGCTGCCCATCATTCGCTCTCTGGCCGATATGCGCAATCATTCGTCATCGAAAAGTGAGTATAAAGGGGAATAGATAGAGGAGTAGGTGCCCTCCGCAGGAATCATTAGAATACTCTAAGCTCATCTCGTTCGTTTGGTGTTTACATTCAAGTCATTCACACAAATCAACTCAGAAATCATCTTGAGTCCATGAGGTTCATTCTATTAAGTGTGTCCTAGAGCGCTACTAAAAGTTTTCACTCATCCAAACTAATACTAAAAAACCAACAACAATCATTATGTCGAACCGGGTCGAAAGCAGACCTGGGCAAGAGCATTAGCAATCCACTGCACTCACTGCATGGCTCGTCGACTGGTCTGGATGGATGCCGTACGCCCCTCGTGACGACAGCCGTCTGTGTGTCGAGTAAGGATCAGCGTGGTTGTTATCTCGCTGTTCCCACAGGTATAGCCTTATGACTAGAAAAGAAAACTCCCCAACCCACCATCCAGCAATAACCCACTCATACACTCAATCACACGCGCTCTCTCTCTCTCAGTCTCTGTCTCTTGCCAATAATATTTTTCAGTTGCCTTGCACTAAACACCCAGAACCAAAGCTAAACTTAGGACCATACTGGGAAGCATCCAACCCTTTTAGAGAGCACTTTGGCACTCATTTCAAGCATCATTTCATACAGTAAATCATTCATTTAGTTACATAAGTGAGTCGTGCGGGGGTTACTACTAGCACTAGGAGAACCAGTGTTGTCCAACGTTAACCAAAACCACGCTACGTTCGTCTCCTGTTTAAATTCCAAACCAAAACAAAAAGCTGACGCCTCAACTCATCTGGGTTCCATTGGTGTCACCACCTGGTTCCATGCTGGGGCATCGCCTCAGCATCACCCAAACAAATCCAGGGGACAAGGCCAGGGCCAGCAAGGACAATCACAATCAATGCCAAGTAATAGCCGATTCTATAGCCTATCA
This sequence comes from Drosophila subobscura, assembly GCF_008121235.1. Taxonomy (NCBI): domain Eukaryota; kingdom Metazoa; phylum Arthropoda; class Insecta; order Diptera; family Drosophilidae; genus Drosophila; species Drosophila subobscura. The sequence continues at coordinate 12,654,899 of NC_048534.1, read as the reverse complement.
AATGGTTTTTACTGTACCTACTACTCGTATCTCAAGAGCACGCTGCGTTTATCGATCATAATAATGTCTTGTCTCTCGAAACTCTATCAACTATTTTACTATGCTCCTTCTATCTTTAAACTTGAAACTTCAAACTTTGATCTTCACTTTAAATCCAATAGCAAACTTATATCCCCCCACCAATTTAAAGCTCTTTAAGCCCTTATTCTACTCTGATGACTACTACCCATTTTTGTGCTGTCTATCTACACAATTTTGCTCAACCAAAATATGAATAACCACACCGAATGGCTCCAAAGACTCAAATCGATTATACTTTATGATGATCCAAGTTCCCATTCGAGACACTTAGATATCCTAGAGATTTTTCTACTTTGCAAATACTCCTAAAAACCAACCAACAAAAACCAAACATTTTCCAGTGGAAGAGCAGTCCGGAAACACTTTAGGGGCCACCACGCCGATTTCTCTGGCGGCGAGTGAACCGGGACCGCCTGGCACCAATGGCAATGCGAGCCTTACCAACACTGGCGGCGGCATGGGCCGTTTTCTAACAGTACCCGGAAAGCCCAGCACCAGAACGCTCGGTAAAGAACCCAAAAGAAAATCACAAACCTCAAAAAAAAACCAACTCAAGAACTGATGTTAATCGTTCGTGTTTGATTTTACGTGTCTGTTAATTGTTTGAAATGGTTTTGAAAATGGTTCTATAAAGAATACAGCAACATAAATAATCCCTTCCTATACTCGTACTATCTAATGTTCGTTTGGTATTAGTTTTTGTACATCTAAAACCCTTCCCACAGCAGCAGTCCCAACAAATATTTTGCATGAAGGTTTACTAGAAGAAGGAAATGGTTCTGTAGAAGATATTAATCAATTTTACATACACTCTGCACGCTTATCACCTAACCAATAACTAAAATATATTCTTTATACTTATGCATGCTTTTAGCACCTTATAATGTATGGATCATTCTTTGAACTCAATTTGAACTTTCTTACAGCACCTCTTTAATGCGAATTTACTTCTTGATCTTTAATCCAAAATATATCTTTTTGCACTTCTTTTTTCGTATGTTTTATTTGTTGTACTGTGCCCGTTTCTTAACGTGTTGAACGACATGTTGTTGTTGCTGTTGTTATTATTGTTGTAATACCTATCAACGCACGTACCCTGCACCAAAAAATAAATCAAACCGAACTCAACCACAACCGATTCTTGCACCCGTGTGAACCGTAAACCGTGTCAAATCCCCCGACTAATGCAGAGAAAAAATCTAATTCTAAAAACTTGCGACCCGCACAAAATCTCCCGGTGATCACAGAGGATATGGTGAAGAGTCCCAGCAGCCAGTCGATGGCACGTCCGAGCAGCGGCACGGAGCTCAACGAGCAGCAGCACAAGGGCAACACACACTTTATGAGAAAGATCCCTCCGGGTGCGGAGGCCAGTAATATTCTGGTGGGCGAAGTGGACTTTCTGGAGCGAACACTCTCCTGTTTCATACGCCTGAGCCAGGCGGCGCTCATGGGTGATCTGACAGAGGTGCCAGTGCCCACAAGGTAAGGGCGTCATTGCTTTAAAATTGTCATAAAGAAGTACCTACAGCGATTCTTCTTTGCCTCCCGCAGATTCATCTTCATTTTGCTGGGTCCGCCTGGCAGTCAGAGTAATTTCCATGAGATTGGACGTGCCATGGCTACCCTGATGTCGGATGAGATCTTCCACGAGGTTGCCTATCGGGCACGCAAGCGGGAGCATCTGCTGGCCGGCGTTGATGAGTTCCTCGATGCGGTCACCGTTTTGCCCCCTGGCGAGTGGGATCCCACCATTCGCATTGAGCCGCCGGCGGCCATACCCTCGCAGGACCCGCGCAAGCGTCCACCAGAGCTGCCAAAGGAGGAGATCGACGAGGAGGAGGAGGAGGCGCGTCTAAGGGAAGAGTCGGGACTCTCGCGGACAGGTCGTCTCTTTGGCGGTCTGATCAACGATGTGAAGCGGAAGGTACCCTGGTACTGGAGCGACTATCGCGATGCCTTCTCCATGCAGTGCGTGGCATCGTGGATTTTCCTGTACTTTGCCTGCCTCTCGCCCATCATCACGTTCGGCGGACTCTTGTCGGAGGCCACGGGCAAGCATATGGCAGCGATGGAGAGTCTGGTGTCGGGGTTCGTCTGTGGCATGGGCTATGGCTTCTTTTCGGGTCAGCCGTTGACAATATTGGGTTCCACCGGTCCAGTGCTGGTCTTTGAGTCAATTATCTATGAGTTTTGCGCCAAAATGGATTGGGACTATATGACATTCCGGTTCTGGATCGGCATGTGGGTCGCCGGCATTTGTATCGTCCTGACCGCGATTGATGCCAGTGCCCTCGTCTGCTACATAACCCGCTTCACCGAGGAGAACTTTGCCACCCTGATTGCGTTCATCTTCATCTACAAGGCCATCGAGAATGTGGTTGTCATCGGTAAGAATTTCCCCGTCAATCAAGGCATATACGACTGTGTCTGTATACCGCCGCCGGGAAGCAACGCCAGTGTTGTGGAATATGCTAAATACAATTGGGATTATTGTGAGGTAAGTTAACGTACAAACAAGTCTTGACTCGATCAATCTCTAACTCGCTACTCGCGACTCCCTCAGCCGAACAATGGCACGCTGATTGGCGGCGACTGTGGCACTCCACCCACCGAGAATGTCTTCCTCATGTCGGTGGTTCTGTGCACCGGCACCTTCATCATCTCCACCATTCTGAAGGACTTTAAGAACGCCCTGTTCTTCCCCTCGGCTGTGCGCCAGTACATCAGTGACTTTTCCGTGCTGATTGCCATCTTTGCCATGACATTCTTTGACTACTCGCTGGGAGTGCCCACCCAGAAGCTGGAGGTGCCTGCAGAGCTGAAGCCCACGCTGGACTCGAGGGGTTGGCTCATTCCACCTTTTAGCGAGAGGAATCCCTGGTGGTCGCCGATCATTGCCGTGTTCCCAGCTCTGCTGGGCACCATTCTGATCTTCATGGATCAGCAGATCACCGCTGTGATTGTCAATCGCAAGGAGAACAAATTGAAGAAGGGCTGCGGCTACCACTTGGATCTGTTTATTCTCTCAATTCTTATTGCCATTTGCAGTGTGATGGGTCTGCCATGGTGAGATTTCTCTCTCTATTTATTCGATTCATTCAATCAATGATCCCAACCCCATTCTATTCGCAGGTTCGTGGCTGCCACTGTTTTGAGCATCAACCATGTGAATTCATTGAAACTGGAATCGGAGTGCTCGGCCCCTGGCGAGAAGCCACAGTTCCTGGGTGTTCGCGAGCAGCGTGTGACACACATCATGATCTTCCTGACGATCGGCGTTTCGGTGCTCCTGACACCGCTGCTCGGTAACATTCCCATGCCTGTGCTCTTCGGTGTGTTCCTTTATATGGGCGTGGCCTCGCTCAAGGGTCTGCAGTTCTTCGATCGCATATTGATCATGTTCATGCCAGCCAAATACCAGCCAGACTACATGTTCCTGCGACAGGTAAAACTATCAGAGAGAGATCATCCAAGCACACCACAAACCTTACTAAATAAATGATTATTTCCCCTGACAGGTTCCCATCAAGCGAGTCCATTTGTTCACCATCATACAGCTGGCCTGTCTGATCATACTCTGGCTGATCAAGTCCTTCTCGCAGACCTCCATACTCTTCCCCCTCATGCTGGTGGTGATGATCGGCATACGCAAGGCCCTCGATCTGGTCTTCACGCGTCGCGAGCTGAAGATCCTCGACGATATTATGCCAGAGATGACGAAGCGAGCGGCCGCCGATGATCTGCATCAATTGGACGCTGAGGTGGGCTTTGTTCAGAAATATTTACCCTGTTTCGGCGGTGGTCGCGGCCGGCCCGAGACCAAGGCCGGTCTTGAGGGTGCCGGCGCTGGCAATGCCGTCGGCCTAGGCCTGATCAAGTGCAACAGCTCAAATGCAAATGAAAAGGAGTTCGAGGCACAGAGTAGTCTGCTCAAAAAGTAAAACTCGCACCTGGCACTGGCACTGGCACTTGCACAGTCACCTCCACGTTCAGATCTGAGATCCATTTCATTTGCGTTTGCAGTTCAACATCGATCATCGATGGTGCCGATTTCTTTAAACTAAATTATTCTTAGCTATCATTCTTTTGAATTGCATTTTGTCGGTAATGAAACATTTCCACGACTATAACTATATCTCTATATTACTTGTATATGCATAATACTCTATCTACTCTGTTTTACATGTTTTATTATTTGATCATGTTTTTACCAGTATTTTGTAAATGTTTATCCTCTGCCCCTTATTTCCATTTCCTAATTTTAAATCTTGGCATGCAGCTACATATATATTTTTGCATTTTGTTTTTTTATATATATTTGTACTTCCAATTGCCAATCGTAAATCGATCGCAACTGTAAATGCTAACCCCAAAAACAAACAAAACAAAAAAAGAAGAGAAATTGTAGTATGTTGTCGTTTTTTGTAGTGCAATCAAATGTGTTATCTATCCGAAACTTACTCTAAATACTACTCCTACTCTATAAATATTTACTATACGTACACATAATGGATAGATATTTATAAATGTAAATGAAATTCTAGCCATAAGCCATTGTTAGTCATGTCATGCTGTGCGCAAAACGTTTACACTGTACAACAAGTACCTTAATGTATTAAATGGAACCTGTTATGTTATTTTATAGTCATCGTCGGATCAAAAGTTCCCAGTAACTAACCGCAAACCGCCCCCAAAAACTAGCCAGGGATAAAAAACAAAACAAAACCACAACCCACATATTTGTAGCGAAATTGATGTAAATTTTAATAGGCAAATAGAAAGAAAAAACACACACAGAAAAATAAAACTGAAAATTTGGCATAAAAGAAAATTGTACACACCCATTGGCTCGTAGATCGAACACGGATACACCTCACCTGTACAACACTCACCAGCAGAATATTGGCTAACGTATAAAATCCACAGTTCCATTAACAGAACATTCACATGAGCGAAGGACAGTGTGTCCGTTCGCTTATGGGAAATATCTATCGTGGAACATAGACACAATACGTATATCACCCGTTCTCTCTTCACACTTTCTCTGCCTACACCCAAGCTATTTCACTCTACCTATCTGCATCTCTCTTACTCTGTTTCTGTGAGTTCTTTTTGGACCCAAAACAATGGAAATTTTATTATTGAAGGATAATCACCATCAGCATCAGCAACCGCCTGGGGCGGGTACTGCCACAGGAGCCAACTATAATGCCAATAATGCGGGTCCAACCACCATACACATTCCTCTCTCTGGCAGCAAGCCGGTCTCGGGCAATGGAGCGGGCATGAATATACCCCAGGAGGCGGTGAATCGCACCACAGTCTGGCAGCAGATCAACAAGGATGGGAATGGCATTTCCGAGCAGCTCATCATACCGGTGACCGTCAAAGTTCGTCAGATCAATGGCAATCAGTAAGTGTTCCAGTAGAGAGTGCAGCCGCGAATCAGACACTCAGCCATTCAGACGCACACAATCATGAGCTGCTAGAACGCTTCTGCTCGATCTTTTGTACATATAAATCTATCTTTCTGCTTCCCAATCTCCCGCCTATCGACTATAATATCATTCATGCTCGTCTATACATTCCCCCCACATGCTACCCTCTCTTCAGTGCGTCAACAAATGCCTCTGCCCTCTCGCCACGCCTGTCGCCCATGCACGAGGCGGATGAGAACGAAGTCACCATCAATCCGACGAATCCACAGCAGATGAGCAACTGCAAGGAGGCGGCAGCCAAGCTCGAAGGATCCATGCTCGCCAGCCAGAATCCAGCCAACATAACACCCGTCTAAGATCGTCTAAGGAACACTAAGGAATCCAATTTATACCGAACAAATGCACAAAACATACACTCAACACACACATCTATTGTAGTAGTTCATCATAGATAAACCAGCATCATAATCTCTATAAAGAGTGGAAATATCTTTCACTGTACTCTCAATTTATCCAACATCCAACAAGTAGTAGTAGTTTTTCCACCAGAAACATTTTGGTAAAGATTTTTAGCTGTACCCAGCAGGAGCAGGTTCAAGTTATACAAGTATTATTTATAAATATAATAGAAGTATAGTAGAAAACCCAAAAAACATTCCAAGTATACACTTTTGAGGCGATTTTTTATAGAGACGATTGTCAATTCCAAAGAAGAAACTGATCGAACAGATCCCCGAGTCTTCGGTTCCTCCGAAGCAGAACCATTTTTCCTATATGTATGTATGTATGTGCTCTGTGCTCTTCTTTTGGCTGGATTTATTCTGTGTTACGGAAGGGTTTAGGGGGAGTTTGATAAGCTGTGATTTGATGTGAATTTCGGGGGTAGGGGATTTTAGAAAAAGGAAGCCACTCATTTAGCCAGGATGGAGAGAGAGAGAGAGAGCTATTAACCATTGTATTATAATTTATGCCTTAACCTAAGATACCCACACACACACACACACATGAATATATTATGATATATACAAATAAATATTGAATAAATATTAAAGTGGAAAAATACATCAATTATCAAGAGAAGCGAAAACCGAAACCCAATTTTGTATATTTCATTTTGATTACTTTTGGTATGCATCGTTCGTTTTTCTTTCAGTGTATTTTGTGCATAGTTGTGAGTGTTGCGTGTGGCACATAGTGTTCTATACTCTATCTCTGTGTAATACATACCATCCAGCACCAGACTCGAACTCTGCCTGTCTACCACACAATCAAAACGAATCAAGCATCAATCAGCCATCTCTCAAGAATTAGATATGGAATCAGAGTTTGTGCAAATATCATTCATGGATGGCAAATACTTAAATATCTTCCTTCTTTCATGCATACTTTACCTATTTTCACGAACTCTGTTTTCCATAATACAAATTTAAATAAAAACTCATGGCCTGGCCTCATTTGCATTATGATTGATGTCTGTCTATGTAACCCTCAAATTGTACGTATGTATTCATTATAATTATAGAAACGCCTGTCTAGGTTACCCTTTATGTGATTACCGATAACATCCCATTAACAATGGCATTTCATTATTGCAGAACACAAAATTTGATACGTCGAAGCAATTGTGGCGTGGATATCTTACACCAACAGAAACATCCGTTTGAGTCAATGATTTAATTTTATTTTTTAGTGTCTAATTGTACAATATAAGTACAACAATTATTTGTGTGTCTAACTACTACTCTGTCTATATCTTATGTGTATGTATGTATGTACCAACCGTCACGTAATATGAATCTCGCAAGTGCGTTGGTTATTATTCTCGAAATTGCAACATATCAAGAGGCAAAGCAGAAACTGAATCTGATATACCTCCCTAAATCTATGCAATTTATTGAAATAAATGTGTAAAATTGAAGTTTGTCAACATTTTATGGGAACAAGATGCGAATTGCAGAAAAGATATATTTGGGATCGCTTGTTTTAGGTGGAAACAGGGTATAAAAATGCATATACTATACCTACCAGTTGACAAGCGACAAATTGTCAAATGCGTAACATCCATTCCACTCACGTAACGTTTTGTGATATTTTTGTGGTTTAACAAGAAGACAAAGTTGTTAAAACAAGCCAATGTTGTGGAGAATTAATTGGTAAATCGGATCAAATTAAAGTTTTAGCGCTGAGACTCCTAACTAGCTAGTAATATCCAATTGAACATCAAAATAGAGGAATTTGATTTGAGATTGCGGCATATTTACGGTATATTTCTCAAGTGAGAAGATATATTTTGGTATATTTCTGTAGGTCAGACGTCAGCTGTTTGGGGCTCACACTGAGCGCGTGTTTTTTACTTAAATTTGTATTTATCAATTAAAAACTAAGTAAAATGTCTTTGATAACTCGTGTACTGCAGGGAAATCTGCCGCTACGCATCAATGCACTGCAGACATTGAGTCGGGTAAGGCCTAAACAGGGGAGACCTTCTCCAGCCCAGTCGGCATGTTATATAATTGTTGTAAGAATTTCCTCTAATTAACTGATTTTCCCACAGTGCGGCTACAGCTCGCATGCCAAGTTCTCTGAGCACCGGCCCATCGAGAAGATCCGCAACATAGGAATCTCCGCGCACATTGACAGCGGCAAGACGACGCTGACGGAGCGAATCCTCTTCTACACCGGTCGCATCGCTGAGATGCACGAGGTGCGCGGCAAGGACAATGTTGGCGCCACCATGGACAGCATGGAGCTGGAGCGACAGCGTGGCATCACCATCCAGTCGGCAGCAACCTACACCATGTGGAAGGACACGAATGTCAATATCATCGACACGCCCGGCCATGTGGACTTCACGGTGGAGGTGGAGCGTGCACTGCGTGTGCTTGATGGCGCTGTCCTCGTGCTGTGTGCCGTGGGTGGAGTTCAGAGCCAGACGCTGACCGTCAACAGGCAAATGAAGCGCTACAATGTTCCTTGCTTGGCATTCATCAATAAGCTGGATCGCCTGGGATCCAATCCCTATCGCGTGCTCTCCCAAATGCGGTCCAAAATGAACCACAATGCTGCCTTTATCCAACTGCCCATTGGTGTGGAGAGCCACTGCAAGGGTCTAGTGGATTTGGTACGAGAGCAGGCCATCTACTTTGAGGGAGAAAACGGAATGGACGTGAGGCTGGACGAGATTCCGCAGGATATGCGTGTGGAGAGCCAGGAGCGGCGACAGGAGCTCATTGAGCATCTGTCCAATGCGGACGAGACCTTTGGGGAGTTCTTCCTCGAGGAGAAACCCTTCACGGAGGCAGATCTCAGGGCTGCCTTGAGGAGGACCACCATAAATCGAACATTCACCCCCGTTCTGGTGGGAACAGCACTGAAAAACAAAGGCGTTCAACCTCTGCTGGATGCTGTCATCGATTACCTGCCCAATCCTGGAGAAGTGGAGAATCTGGGCTTCATCGAGCAGGAGGGCAAGGATCCCGAGAAGATTGTCCTCAATCCAGCACGCGATGGCAAGGATCCATTTGTGGGTCTGGCCTTCAAGCTGGAGGCTGGACGCTTCGGTCAGTTGACGTACCTCCGCTGCTACCAGGGCGTACTCCGCAAGGGGATAACATCTTCAATGCCCGCACGAATAAGAAGGTGAGGATCGCCCGCCTGGTGCGTCTGCACTCCAGCCAAATGGAGGATGTCAACGAGGTCTACGCTGGGGATATTTTTGCACTGTTTGGAGTGGACTGCGCCTCCGGTGATACCTTCACCACTAACCCTAAGAACAACCTGGCCATGGAGTCGATCTTTGTGCCAGAGCCAGTGGTATCCATGGCCATCAAGCCAAGCAACACAAAGGATCGGGATAACTTCTCGAAAGCCATTGCCAGATTCACCAAAGAGGATCCCACCTTCCACTTCTTCTTCGATAATGATGTCAAGGAAACGCTTGTATCGGGAATGGGAGAACTGCACCTGGAGATCTATGCCCAGCGCATGGAGCGAGAGTATGGCTGCCCCGTGACGCTTGGCAAGCCTAAGGTGGCCTTCCGCGAAACCCTCGTGGGACCCTGCGAATTCGATTACCTGCACAAGAAGCAATCTGGAGGATCGGGTCAGTATGCCCGCATCATTGGCGTGATGGAGCCACTGCCGCCAAATCAGAACACGCTGCTGGAGTTTGTGGACGAGACGGTGGGCACCAATGTGCCCAAACAGTTTGTGCCTGGCGTGGAGAAGGGCTACCGTGAGATGGCCGAGCGAGGCATGCTCTCCGGACACAGGTTGTCGGGCATTAAATTCCGCCTGCAGGACGGTGGCCATCACATTGTGGACTCCAGTGAGCTGGCGTTCATGCTGGCCGCCCACGGAGCCATCAAGGAGGTCTTCCAAAATGGCAATTGGCAAATTCTCGAGCCCATTATGATGGTGGAGGTGACAGCACCCGAGGAATTCCAGGGCGCCGTCATGGGGCAGCTGAGCAAGCGTCATGGCATCATCACGGGCACCGAGGGAACGGAAGGTTGGTTCACTGTCTACGCAGAGGTGCCTCTGAATGATATGTTTGGCTATGCGGGCGAATTGAGGTAAGTGGCAGCACCCTTAAGACCACTTAAGAGTAGACATTTATGATCTATATACTTCCACAGATCCAGTACCCAAGGCAAAGGAGAGTTCACCATGGAGTACTCCCGATACTCCCCGTGCCTGCCCGATGTGCAGGAACAGATTGTGCGACAATATCAAGAGACGCTAGGATCTTCCCAACCTGACAAAAAGAAAAAGAAGAACTAAATCAGCACTTAGCACTAGTAATGTCATATTTTTAAGAAGATAACAGTACCATCTCCCTGATTGAGCCAGCTCCATCCTTAGTTAAATTTCTTTTCAGTTTTTACTGTGATAATCACTCCATGTACAGACTATTTTGTATATTAAAGTTGACTACAAAACTAAAACAAGAATCTGTTGCATCCAAAAATTTAGAGTTTCACTTGCAAGCAAAATAAACCAGGTGGCGCTGAAACTAATAAGGTAAACCGGTAAAGATTGATGTCACATTTGACATGGTGTATATTTCGGTATATATATGTCTGAGGTATTTCTGGTCACAAGGCCAGATAATATAATAATATTAATAAGTAATAACAAATAGAACATCAAAATCGAGGAATCTGATTGAAGACTAATTTATATTTACAGTATATTTTGAAAATACAAGGGCATATTTGTGTATATTTTCGAAGGTCTGTCGGTATATTTTATCGATCACATCGCGGTCACACTGCCTATGGAAAAACTATTAAACGTTTTTTAAGTAAACCTTATTTTTATTAATAATATAACAGAAATGAGTACCCAAAACCAGCTAATCTTTTAGGAAATTTATGAATTTATTCCAGAAAATTGTATGTTCAGTGCTGGGGATGCTATTTAGCTGGTAATCCGCTGCCGAATATCAAAATCGCGGAATTTCAACTCCATCACTATTTTCTCATGCGTAGACCAATCAGCTGTTCGTTGTGTCTGATTTTATAGTGTGAATTGTACATTATTTGTTTGTTAAGTTAAATTACTTGCAATGCAATTTATTTTTAAAATCGAAGACAAGGACCTTGTGCCGGCGGCTGCCAGCCATGTGATCAACCCGCACAGTTCATTGCAGCCTCAGCAGCCCGCAGTTCTGGTGGAGCCGAAGGATGCACAACATGAAATTAAGTTGCAGTCAGTCCCACACCCAAATATTACAATAAAAGAGCCTTAACCTTTGGATTTCGTTACCCTGTGACAGAAACATTGTGGCCACCTTCTCCGTGAACTGCGAACTGGACCTCAAGACCATCAATTCCCGGACCCGCAACTCGGAATACTCGCCCAAGCGTTTCCGCGGCGTTATCATGCGCATGCACTCACCCCGCTGCACGGCGCTCATCTTTCGGACAGGTAAAATAATATGCACGGGAGCCCGCAACGAGATGGACGCGGACATTGGTTCCCGCAAGTTTGCGCGCATTCTCCAGAAACTGGGCTTCCCGGTTAAGTTTATGGAGTACAAGCTGCAGAATATTGTGGCTACGGTGGACCTGCGCTTCCCCATACGCCTGGAGAACCTCAATCAAGTGCACGGCCAGTTTAGTTCCTACGAACCAGAAATGTTTCCCGGCCTCATATACCGCATGGTCAAGCCGCGAATTGTGTTGCTGATATTTGTCAATGGCAAGGTGGTATTTACGGGTGCCAAGTCACGGAAGGATATCATGGACTGTCTAGACGCCATTTCGCCTATCCTGTTAAGCTTTCGGAAGACGTAAACGAAGCGTTCTGCTGGGGGTTGGTTATTATTGCGGGTACTTTAAGAACATTTTTATACGCCTTTTTACGAACAATGCCATTATTTAGATGTGTAGCTACTATGATTAACTTTCATAAGCAATATACATATGTACATACATACATATGTGCATACTTACATACATATATGCATGCATTTCCATTCTACAAAAAAATGTTACACATAAAAATGGTTTGTAAAATAGTCACGCAAGTTTTTTGAATTTTTTTTGGATTAGTTTTATTTAGTCCGATTTTAACGATGAACCCTTGAACGATCGAGGAATCCAGGAACTCGAGCAGCCATTACATTTTTTATTACAAAACCAACTCATTTGTGCTTTTGCATTTTATAATTACCATAAAAACCCAACACACATAAAACCACTTGTATTACTTTCGTTTATTTTTCACATTTCTTTCATTACAAAGAAAACACACAAAATTATGTATTTCATGGAGAGATTCGGTTCTTCGTTTCTTATTTGTAAAGGAGGAAGTAGGGACGGACTTTACACACGAACGAGCATAGATATATTCTCATTCCGTTTACATGGCTATGTTGTCAAGAGCGATTACAATACAAACTATTTGTGGAGTGGGGGAAAAAGTACGTATAAAACTTACAAACTATGCAGATTCATAAGTTGCATAAATAAAATTGGACGGTTACGGTTACGGTTCCTTCAACGTGCGACTCCGATACGCTTTCGTTTTAAAATTAATTCGAAAAGTAAGACGTAAGGATTATACATTATTTTATACTATATAGATAGGTTTCAATTTCAATTCGATATGCATGCAAAAACATTTCTGTCTCGTTACATTTTGCTAACACGATTTCTAAAATCTATTAAAGGCATCATTTTGTGAAAAGACACTTACAAAATATTCGAACGCTTCTCTTTCCGTTCTTCCAGCGGCACTTGGAGCCCGCTCTGTGGTAAGGCATTGATAATGGTTGTTCATTTCATGGATGGTTCGAATATAGCTTATAAAATACGTTTTCTTTTTTTAGGTTTTAGGTGGCTACATTTTAGATGTGGGTTTAGGGGAGGTTCTGTGTCTGGTTTTGTAAAAAATCTTCTCTTTGTTCAGCGTTTAAACATAAAGTTACAAAATTAATTCATGAATCAACTCTGTGGCTTGGACTGCTTTTGTACATTCATTCGATTCTACAGCGGTCAGGGTCAAGCAAACAAAAACAAAAAATATTTAAACAAATAAAAACAAAAATGTTGACCAGCATTTTTGGGACGGAATGCAATTTCGTTTGGCAAAAAAATAAAAATAAAAACTAATTCTTTTAGCAATGCATTTTGTGGGGATAATTGAATTGTGCAGTGGGGATTGTTCTCAATGGATTTCTCTATGTGAGCAAATGCATCATGTTCAGTACCAAATGCGTGCGACTTCTCAGCAGATAGATAAAGACGCTGAAGAACAGCAGCGACACAGACATGGAGGCACGCCAGCCCATGTTGTAGATAGAACAGTATGGGCATTGAGAGCTGCCGCATACCTCGCATATATTCAGCAAATAGGTGGGCAAAGCATCGAAAATTGATTCATTGAAGCGTTCTAAAAGAGAAATCATTATTTTCTGTCATTCTTTGGTTATTTATAAGAGTGCATACCTGGTGCATAGTAGTCGTAAACGCGAACAGGCAAATAACGCGACATATTGGCCACTGGATACCAGCGTTCTATGGTGAAGTTTACACAAATATCCTCCTGATCCAGCTGTTGGTTTAAGATTTAATTAAGTGTTAGAGTGGATTATTGCTTAAAATCATTTCTTGTACTTACAAAATCAAAATAGAAGATAATCTTGCGATCTAGATAGCGTGCACGTCTCAGATTCCTCACACGATTGCTCAGTACATAGCTGTCGAGTTTCTGTTGCTGTATCCAATAGCCAGTGGGTATGGCCACATCCAATATAGCCATGCCCGATCGCTCTGATTCTTCAGTATTTATCCAGCTATAAAAGCAAGCAAAGGCAAGGGTTAGTCAGGTACTTATTTTACTCCTGCGCTGAACATACTTTTGGCATGCCACATATGAAATATGCGACTGATTCCTGCCATGGAAAATGGCCTTGGTGTGCAGCCCAAATGCAGGCACTGGCGGTTTGGTCTGGAACTTTTCTATATCCACATTATATTGGACATGCATCTGCAGGATGGCATAGCCAGCGCCCTTGGCTTGTACTTTAATGGTGCCCCAGGCATCAGGTATCTATCGAGACAAACGAAAATCGTTTAGAAATCTTTTAACATAAAATTAAGTTGTGTAATATTTACCTCGATGCTCTGTAGACGCGCCAGATTGGTGTCATCAATGTGCAGCGTTTGTGTCTTGCCACCCGTCGACGAGGCCTCTATTTCCACACTAAGCGAGGAGACTTCGCGAATCCTGGACCTCACTGTGTACTCCACCAGCGCTTTTAGGGCAGCACTTGTATCTTGTGTCGAATCCCAGCCACCATCATTCAATCGCTGCGAGTTCAACCAACGCACAATGGGATCCACAAAGAACTCGCGACGTGCCACATACACCAACAGAGCATAAGCAGTCGTTTCGATATTCAATGAATCATATTCGTATGGCAGTCGTGGCAGTGAGAACCATTTTTGATTTTCCAGCTTGCGCGGCGGCTGGGGTATCTCTCGATTTCCCCAATACATAAATTCTCCTATGGTTCTGGCATGCTTGCGCAATATGCCAAAGACATGCTCGGCAATGGGTGAATTACACAACTGCAGAGCATACGCTGTGATGGCCACATCATACGGTTCGGGTGTCTCCTGCAGGAATTGCATGTTTCGCTCAATCCAGGCCACAGCACGCTGCGTGGCCAAGGCCACACGTGAGCCCAGAGTCCCGGACAGATCTTTGACAGTGGCCAAGGTGATGAGAACATGCGATGTCAGCGTAATATTACGATTCCTCAAATGCGTATAGCTGGCGAAATTCGTGCGATTGATTTTACGATCCGGCATCCAGGTAACCTCATAGAAGGCACCCTCTGGCGTCTGATGCTGCAGCAGCCAGCGCATATTCTTCTCAATGATCGTGGCATCGATCCAGATAAAGTTCTCCCACTCGTAGAAGCTGGCCTCCTGGAAGATGCGCAGGCAATAGCTGGTCAGCCACACCGACGAGTCCGAGTTGTTCCAGTCCGAACGGAAGAGCGAAAAGCTGCCATCCTGCCGCATGAAACTCAACTGCCGCTGATAGCCAATGTTCATGTGATAGAAGGCATTCTTCTCCAGCGTTTTGTTCCTCTGATTGATCAGTCGCATGTACATAATCGTGTACAGATTGGCGGCAAAGCTGAAAGCATTCTGTTCGGCCGACTCCATGGGCAGGTACAGCAAGGAGCTGGCATTCACGGGCATTGTGGGAAAGATGGGACCCACCACATCACCCACCACAGAGATTCGAGCGCGATTCGAACCGTAGACAAAGTAACGATCCACCTGGTAGGGTATCTCTGGTGTCTGTGTCACGTTCACATGCATATACTCCAGCACATAGGCACGATTCGAGAGATCCAGCAGCACCGACTGATGGCGATACTGTGGCAGGCCATCGGACTCGACATGCAGCCGCCTCGTGATGGTGTCCGTGCCCAGCAGGGTGGCCACATGCAGTGTGACATCCACATCTCCCAGTCGCTGTGGCACCACTGGCACATACACCACTGTCGTGCCTTGGGCATCCAAGTAAATGAAGAATTGATGCTCGCCGCCGCTTATGCGTGGGTTATACGACCGCACAATGCCATCCTCTTCGACGTGCACGAACTTATAGTCCGGACTGCCGTGCAGCACCACCGTAGCCTCAATGGGCGTGGTCATATAGTTGAAAACGGTCACGCGCACGCCCACTTGCTCGCCCTGCCTGCAGGTCTCTGGCATTTCCACATTGATGAAGAACGGCTGCACGCCCACATACTCGAGGGCCTTGTTGAGCATCCCGAAGCCCTTGGAGGGGCTCACACTGAACGCACTCACCATCCAGTAGGCCGGACGATCGGGCACTTCCACATTGAAGATGTAGCGACCATGTGGCCCAATGTTGACATCCCGCCACAGCCACACATTCTCGTAGTGGCGCAGCACGCGATTGAAACGATATTTGCGATAGTTGAGCAACTCCGTGTCATTCCTGGTGTGGCAGCCAATCTCGTCTGTGCCATCGTCACAGTCAAACAGCCCGTCGCATTGCTTCTCCAGCCGGTAGCAGCGTCCACTCAGGCACTCGCCATAGCCCAGGGTACGATTGCAAGTGTCCTGGCGTCGCGGCACATAGCCATCCGTGAAGACAATCAATCCACTGTACTCGAACGTGCGATTGGCATCTATGCCGAAGGACGACGCAGGGAAGTAAACCAGCTCATCGGGATTGCCCTCATGCGAGTACCAAATGTGTTTGTATGTGCCATTTGTTTGCTCATCAAAGTTGGACATTTTGGTGATAATCTTGGCGTAGGTCAGCTCATTGCCCGCCTGCATGGTGTAGAAGGCGCTGTCAATGCCCGAGAGGCCCACATAGGAGCCGGGCTCACCAAATATGGCCACCTCCACCTTCTCTCCAGTTCGGGCTTTGCGATTATTGATGTACACGGTGAAATTATTCCTGGAAATGCCATTGACGGGGAAGGTAAGCGAATCCGCCACCACCTGTCCCTGCGGTGTGATCTTCCACACGACCATCGTGGCCATGGGCGCCATTTCGGCACTCAGCACCACGGCAATGGTCTTGATGCCCTCCGTGATGGTCTCGCGATCGTTGACAATGATCACACCCTTGGACATGATCAAGTAATTGAACTCTTCCAGATAAAAGTTGGTCCTGATGTGGAATATTATGTACTCGCCCACCACGGGGGCCTCTGTGCTGGTTGTGATCTTTATGTGCTGATTCCTCGGTGAATAGTGGGACACTAGCAGCAGCTCTGTCTGCACACGATCGCCACGAGGATCGATAAACACCGCCTGCAGGCGCATGTTCTGTATGCCATTGAGGAAGTCCCTGCTCTGTGGCCGATCATCCAGATTCAAATCGTTGCGTATGTCCACTTTGACCTCCCAGACGCCATCGCTTTGCTGTGACATGGCCAGCCGCTGGGCGGGCCAGTCGCGGCGTCCACCGCTGCGACTCTCCACAAAGCCCGTGACCTCCATCAAGCCCTGTCGCAGGAGCAAAGGATCAATGGCCGAACCATCATGATATTCCACAGCCAAATATGTGGTAAAGGGCATGGCAGGCTTAAAGACTTGCGGCGACTCGCCCAGGAAGGCCACACGCAGACTCGAGTTGTAGACACGCGCCACGGAGTAGCCGCTGATGATCTCATCGTAGAATTTCTCACCCACGGTGGCGGTTATTAGGATCTCCATTTGTGAGAGATTCGGCACAAGCAGCTCCAGCTCACGCAGCGGCCATTTGAAGTCAAAGGTGCCATTAAAATAACGCAGAAAAGGCAACACTTTACGATAAGTGCTCGTCCAGGAGTCGTACGACTCTTGGTACTCGGGCTTCTTCACCCAAAATGGCCATTCCTCTTCAAACTGATAGTGTCGCTCGACCACATATTGATTTCGGTAGAGTATGTCCTGTCCGAGATCTGCGCCATCCTGCGATATCTGTGGCACATTGTACTGCACCTGTGGATTCTGATTGACATTGTTGTAGCGCCAGCGTTCATTATAGCGATTCGCCTGCTCCAAGGGACTGCGGCCCAGGCGGAACTTTTCGTTCAAGACTTGATTGCTAAAGTAGCCAATTGGTCGTATGGTGGCCTTAAGCGTGAGATTGCCACGCACGGGCAGGCCACTGGTGAAATTTGCCATCACACGGCCATAAATGTAGGGATCGGTGGTAAAGAAATACGCGGGCATCGTCACATTCACCTCAAAGCGGGTTTGATAGTACTCCTCGACAGTAAAATGACTCTCCTCCTGCTGGCCCTGTGCGATCACCCTAATGGTCCACTCTCCAAATGTGGGCTGATCCGACAGCTTGTACTCCAGCGAAACAGAACCCAGATTCGATTGGCTACAAAGAGAACAATGAAAGAGAATAAGCGAGAACTATGGGTTACTTGTGTGCTTTGCCCTACCGCGATAGCCAACGCTTTAGTATGTGCCTATTCGGATCCAGCATATACACATCCACAGGATTATCGAAGCCCTTCAGTTCGGTTGTAATCGGAATAGTCCTGAAGCGTATTGTCTCTCCCTGCATATACAGTGGCTTGTCCGTCTGCACAAAGATCGTCATCGAGCGCTGGGAGAAGTCCAAGCGTGTGTCATTGAGGAATGCCAAGCCACCGAACACATTCTGATAGAAGCCCTCCACTCGCAGTCGATAGTTTCCCGTCACACTGGTTGGGGGTATCCGCATGAGCAGTGTTTCGGGCACGCCCTCCTTCACATCCTTGGAATCTCCACTGATCTGTACGCCATCACAGGAGATACTCGCATGCACTGTGATGGGATATTGGGCCTGCAATATCGACACTGACACTTGGTAGATCAGGCCAGGGCGCACCATGCGCGAGGCCACTATAAAGTAGGTGGGCTCTCGCGAGTGCAGCGACTCCAGGAAGGTGGCTTTCACATTGTACGAGGATTTGCCACGCGTCAGGCTGGGCTCCTCGCTGTCAAGATAGCCGGAGCCACCACCCAGTCGCTTGCTGTAATCATTTTGGTTTGTCAGATCATTGTAGCTGCCTCCTGCATCGCTTCGATAGGGAGGATTCGTCAAAGGGGGATTCACATTGTTGCCATACTGATTGGGTGTTAGTCCTGGGGAGCCTGGGTATCCTGGACTATTGTAGTCCCCTGTGTTGCCACCCCACTGTGGCTGATTGTTGGGCAGTTGCGGCTGCTGATTGCTGGGCAGTTGTGGCTGCTGTGGCTGCTGGTTGTAGTAGGTGTCGCTTTGACCCGCTACCAGGACGACTGCTGCTGCTGTCAGCAGAACAGCTTGCAGGTGCCACATCATAGAGTGTTGCCTGCTTGGCTGCTTGGAGTAAAAGTCAGTGAATGAATTAGTGAACGAACAAAGTTGCATCTATCTATAATACACTATAAATAGTCAGAGGAGGCTGTGGCCTGTTTCGAGAGGTTGTCGGTTGTCGGTTTACGGTTGGTTTACTCTCTCGGTGGCTGATTTCCGCGTGCTGTGAGCACACAGGGCATTGCATTAATGAGGGCGCTTGTTTGGTATTATTAATAGATTCCCCACACAGCCACACTCAACACTGATACGTGCTCTGGCAGGAGCAATGAACGTGTGGATTGGTGGGAGGGGATGGCGGGCGTGTAGCACTATTAAAACTATGTCAAATTTTAAGTAAAATGTCATTCAAGTGGGTGCTCGCAATTAGTCTTTTGAGGAATCTTCGGGCGGGTATTTGTGTGCCAGCAACAGAGGGATTGCTGACAGCTTTTATTTTTTCTCCTATGACCAAAACCATTCCATGTTCTTTAAATCCTCTCATAATTTATGTTGAGCCAGAAACGATTAGGAAAATTCAAAGTGAAATGACTTCGAGAACATGCCCACATGCAATCTTAAGAGTTGTTTGTTTGTATATGAAATATAATTTATAATGTGCGTATTTTTGTTGGTTTTTTTTTGCACACTCAAAAATTGAGGGTACAAATAAATCGGCTTCCGCACTATAACTGTTTTCAATGGTAGTGTCACACGACCATAATGTATAAATTACTCATCCATAATTACGGTTATTTTTATGGCGTGGAAAATGGCCGCTAAAAATGTGGGCACAACTGCAAGGACCCGGGACCCTATCCTGGCTTTATCACCACGCGATCAAAAATGAAAACGGATACTCGCAAATGCATTATTTCGTGGCAGGACCCTCCCTACAAGCCGCATAGGTAAAAAGACAACACACACATATCAGGCAAGGCAACCATACAAAACAAAAGAGACATAATAGTAGTAACAATAAGGCACCGGCTCGCCGCGTCCACACTTGACCCCCAGGCAAAGATAGCGAGAGGGAGAGGAGAAGGAATAAGTAGGAAGGGATCATTTCAAATGCAGTTGCCGGTACGGCAAGCGTAGTGGAACGAGCACCACACGCTACCTGACCAGACACACACACACACCTACACAAACATACGCTCAATGTCAATGTGTTTGTGGTGCACTGAAGCAGCAGAAGTTACTGGCCTATGGGGGTACCGGAACCCGGAGCAAGTGAAAACAAATATCTAAACGAGAAAACCCAACTCGTAATAATTTCAACGGCCGACTGAGACGCTTGTAATCCACCCTTTGCTGGCCGCTGCAGACGCCTCAGCTAAATGCACACACAGGCAGACAGCATGCTCACATGCATACACGGGTGTGCGTGTGTGTGTCGTGTAAAAGTAGATGTGTAAAGTGGCATTAATTAGCGGAGAGAAGACCCATTCAAAACTTAATGTGTAAGAGGGCAAAAGAGCAATTGCAATTGTCAAAGGACCTAAGAGTGGCCAGGACATTACCCGACAGCGACAAGGAAATTTGAGTAGGCCTTCAGAAGAGACAGACGCGCGAAATCCAATTGGGCAGCAGGTGGCCGCCGTACTCTGGCGTATTCCCATTTTTCACAAATAACAATTGCAGTGAAAGCATTTTCGCGTCTCTCAAGGATTTGGATTATTGGGAATTATTGCCTCAGAACAAACAATAGTCAAAAAGTTAAGCGCGTCTCTTCAAGACTTTTCTTCAATTTTTCGGTCAACGCCCATGTGCCAACACCAACAATAACAACGACAGGCGTTTGGACAAACCAAACAAAATTTTGGGCGGGTCACCATTAGAATTTGTTCAAATACACAACGAGAACTCACCTCTATACAGAAATCAGTTGTTTCACGATAGGCGGCAAACCAAACTCATTATATTTAACAACAAAATGAACTCAAAACTAACTTTTAAACTTAAATTTGAACTAAATTAAACAAAACCACAGAACGAACACACCCCGCAATGACAAACAGTTCCAGTGTGACCGCGGATTTATCGATCAAATACACCGAATGACTTTCAGGTCGAAATATACCATCTAATTTTAAAGATATACCGTAATATACCGATGCGTGTCCATGATCGAAAATCATATTCCTCGATTTCGATGTTCGCTTTAATATTACTTGTTGGATAAAACCCTCAGCCCTCAAAACATAATTTTTATCCGTTTATGAATTAATTTCCCACAACATTCGAGACCTTTTAGGACTTCCGTTTATTGAATTGTTTAGAAAATAAGCTTCAAGCTAATACGGTCAAGAAACAAAATAGCATACAACGTAACGTAAGGGAAAATGGAATTGGACGTATTTAACCGCTTGTTGCTTTTCAAATCGTAATATTAAAATGATTTACTATTTATTTACTTTCTATGTGTATACATCCCGAAATGGCAATCTTGTAACTAATGGTGCCGTCATTCGTTTTCACTTCTTCAGGTAGAGCACTTTTAACAAG
The DNA here is from genome assembly GCF_008121235.1 of Drosophila subobscura. Taxonomy (NCBI): domain Eukaryota; kingdom Metazoa; phylum Arthropoda; class Insecta; order Diptera; family Drosophilidae; genus Drosophila; species Drosophila subobscura. The sequence continues at coordinate 12,633,537 of NC_048534.1, read as the reverse complement.
CGTTTACGGGCTCAAACTAGGGTCCTTAGCTTAATTCTATCATATTTTGACTTGATTGCATTATTGATTTGATTTATTGCATAGTAGTTATTTTTTCGGATTTTGATTTGGATTCTTCAAGCAGACGCCCAAAAACAAATCAAATTTATCTTTCATCAGCTGATTTGTTTTTGATTTTACATGAGATGACAGAGATGACAAATTATTTTCGAGACGACAAATGCATGTCGACAAAATATCGCAGCAACATATCGATATTGACATTGGTGCCCCGTTCTGGTATATTTCCGAAAGATTTTTTGGTATTTTCTACCTAACCTGGTGCTGGCTACACCAGCGTATTAGTTGTATGTGTGTGTGTGTATTGTATGCGTGTGATGTAAGGTCATTCGCGTGAAAATATCAGCGAGGAAAAAATCGAATTTTTGTGTTTTGTGTGCTAGGTAATTTCCAAAAAGTGTGCAAAATAAAGAAGTTTAATCAAATGCCTGTGCATCAGCGGTGGATGTGTGTATATTAACAAGCGGTGAAGATGTGAAAAATTGTCAAGAAATCGAAGGTGCTTGGTTGCCCAACGCAAAAATTATGACGAAAAGCACCACAGTACTCCTCTCGTGCACACACACACATGTGCTTATACGCATACTCTTGCATGGAAAGAGGGAGCTTGGAGAGCTAGAACCGAACCTAGAGTTGTCAACGCTGTGCAAAGAATTTCGTCATTGAGAAGAAGAGTGTGTGTGTGCATGTATGTGTGTGTTTTGTGCGTGCCTCGTTCCAGTGTATGTGTGCGTGATTGCGTGCGTGTGTGTTGGTAGTTTGTTCTCTTTGGTAGTAAAACACAAAAGAAAAATCATCTCGACGGAAAAATGTGAAAAAATGTACATAATTCCGTATCTCAAGTATGCAGCCAGTGCCCGCCTCCCTGCCCATACCCACCCCAAATCAAATTGAGATGAAACACCGCGCCACCGATTGAAAAACTATTACATAAATAGTGCAAAGTGTAAATGTTATTGAAGGCAAAAAAAAGCGCCGCCGCGCACGCTGTCGTCATCGCCTAGTAAAAAAAGAGAAATAAAGAAAGAGAAGAAGAATGCAGAAGAAAAGGAAGAGCAGCCCCCGCTAGGTACCGCTAGCCAGCCAGGCAGCGAGCGGCCGAAAGAAAACGCGTTACTTATTTTCGCGAAAAATACCAATTGTTTGTGCCTCTCAGTCTGCATATGTACATAAAGATATGTATAAGTGATGTTTGAAGTAAAAATCGATGAATTATTGACCATATAATGTGGAAAATAAACTAATAATATTTGCCATGCTTGTGTGGTGAATTGGTTGTGGTGAGAGGTAGGGGGCAGTGAAAAGGAGCGGTGGAATAGTGCGGGTGGGTGCGCCTGTGTGAGTGACCTCGCGTACATGTGTCGCGTGCCTGCGCTAGTGTTGATATGTGTGAGTGTGCGGTGGCAAGGAGTGTCATGCGTATATTTTGCTGCCCCCCTGTTTCTACTACTTCCCCCTGCTGACCCACTGGCTAAGCCTATCGACAACCACAGAGAAGCAGCAGAGGCAGTGCTCCTTTTGCTCCAGCGAGTTTTATCTTGTTTTCCCCATTTTAATCATATGCGGGCGCAGAGGAGAGACAACGACAATCACGTCATCCAGCCTGCGCCATGACACACCAACATCTACAACCGCACAGTGAATAATGAAAGCTAAAGATGGGCTTTGAACAGGTTTTGCCTACCATTGAGAAATTATATTTTCTATCCGCGTAGTACGGAAAATTACATTGCCTATCTTTGGGTCTCAGCAAAAATTGCAAAATCATGAATTACATGTTTCACGAAAGCCTGGTTTTACTGTACTCAACATCAATGACCAAACAAACACTCACACGTGTGCACTATAAAGTCATTTGAATGAACTTTTATTGGCCCAGTGCCTCAGCGGCAGGGAGCCTGGAGGCAATGGGGGATTGGGATTGGGACTGGGAGGCCTTCCTCTGCTCTTGGGATGCGTGAATTTGATTGCTGTTTCGAACGCCATGCGCGCTACGTATACTAAACCTTTTAATTAAACCAATTAAATAAGTTTAATTCATTTAAATTCTCACTTATTAATATTTGCTCAGCCTCACCCTCTTCCTCCCACGTTCTATCTATCAGGCAAGGCAGAGCATCGCTTGCGTGTGTGTGTGTTAGTGGGCTGTGAGTGTGAGAAAGAGAGCAAATAAACTGAGTCATGGCTGACGATGACGTTATGCTGCTTAGCTGTGGTTAAAAGCAATTTGTCTCCAAAGTGTTTATGCTCTAAGTTTGCCAATAAAGAATGGCGAAAAAAAGTTTCCTAGAAATGTGTTCAACACATATACCCAAGCACACTTCCATTCGATTGACCTCGAAGCAGCTGGAAAGCAAATCGATAGTATTGTTCGATCGATAACATGTCAAGCCGCTTTCTCTTGGCCCACTACCTCTGCCTCTGCACTGTCTCTCTCTCTCTCTCTCTCTCTTCTGTATTACGGCAAACAGCTGATTACGCTGCCGCACATTTTTATATTTTTCTCGCCAAATTTGTAAAAATAAATATAGTTGACGACGACTTTATGTGTATTCTGGCTGTTCGTCTTTTGTTCCGCTAGCAGTACGAAATTAGCAAAGTTCCCTGCTCAATAGGAAAACATGTATAAACCAAACAGAACTGCTTGAAACTGCTTGCAGGTCGAAGCACTGGTCAGTTGTGGACGGTGACGGCGATTGGTCGCGTATGTACATAATTATTGTTTGTATAAAGCACTGCATTGAGGCATGCTTTATCTTAATGTGATATGATTCTTGTCACTGCCTTCTGCTGCTGCCCAGCACGTCGCCTCCGGACAAACAAAAAACGCTTCAGCTGAGGCTCTATCTTCTCCTGATTGTTTGTCCACCCGCTTTGCTGTAGTTTTCAGCCGCAATACGAAACTTAAGGCTAGAGATAACTGTGATCCATGCTAGGCTGCCTGTCGTTATCAGTATCCGCAGACGTCATGCGGCGGAACAGCAAATTCTAACCGAAATGTTTTTACAACGATCCACACATCGAAATGCTTGGAATTACTGGGAGTATAAAGTCAATTGAGTGGATGGTGTACTGTCCAAATGGTATTGCTTTTTGGATGGGTCTTTTCCACCTCAGATTGTTTGACTATTCCGTAAGCGTTGCACTGAAACTCAGAGAATTCCACTAGAAGTCACTCAAAACAATCGCCCCATAAATTCTTACAAACTGCTTTTGTACACAAATTGTGGATCACCTTTGTAATGCAGATAATTACTGTTATTTGCCTGGGTTTCGCCATTTTGTGTAACAATCCCTAATCGGACCTGGTCAAGATAACGGTCCGCCCCAACTATTAAGATAAGGCTCTCAAGTACAATCCACTTACTCACTCACCAACATACACACTCGCACAGAAACAGACACAGAGACATCGCAGTCGCAGCGGCCGACTTCGGTCAGAAGCAGCAGCGCGAGGAGGAGGCTACTCTCTCACGCCTGGTCATGTGCGGCATTCATTCCGTTGCTCCAATCCGTTGCGTTCGCTCGCTCGTTCCGTTCCGTTCGTTCGCTCGTTCGTTCGTTCATCTCTGTTTCCCCCGTGTGTCCGCTGGCCATAGTTTTGGGCCGATTTTGTAGTGTAACTGTTCTGAAGAGTATGTTATGGTTTTGGATTAAATACCAATTGACAATAAAATAAAGTCTCTAAATACCATAAAATATAAAGAGTGCAAAGAATATATCGTCCTTAACAACAACAAAAAAGATTTTGAAGATAAATAGAGCAAGATTATAAGAATTTCCCTCGAAATCTTAACGAAAAGAAAAATCCAATATAGTTTACATAAAATAAAAAATCGAATTAAAAAGACAACAAATTTTCCTAAATAAAAAAAGACTGGTACTTAAAACAATTTCCTACCCAAAAAAAGACACCCTCCCCATTCACTATTAACACAAAAACCAAAATATACAGAAAACCAGACATTTTCTCTAAATACCAAAGATTGCTTCTAAATAAAAAAAAAAAAACAGAAAAAAGTGTTTCTAAAAAAAAACTACAAATTGTTGCGCTTCTTGAGTAAAAATCATAATTTTTTGCTCTTTTTGTGTGGTCTCTCTCGCCTCTTTCTTGCACTGTCTCTCACTCTGTCCTGTTACGTTTTTGTGTCTAGCCAGAAAATAGTATTTTCGTCGTCAACGTGCCATAATTTCGTTTTTCGGTTTTAGGTGCAAAAAAAAAACAACAAAAAAACCAAACCGAACAAAAATCATTTGAAAATTCTTGGACTTGAGACAGATTCGTTCGGGTATACCTCGCACTCGTATTTGTACGTACATATGTACATATTTATGTGCAGAGGTGTGTGCTCGTGTGTGCGTGTCGGGGTGTGAGCTTTTCGTGGCCTGTGCGTGGAAATGGTTAATAAAGCTGAGAAGAAAAGTTAACATCAAATTAGCAAGCTGCAACGGCTCTTCCACCCGTTGCCGCCCACCGTCACCCATCACCCAAGTGTGTAGCCAGCACGTGTGCAGCACGACGTTGACGAAAGACAAACTAAATGCGGGGGTGGGGCTGGGTAGAAGGAAGGAAAATAAAGAAATTGAAAAAAACATACACACACAAAAACGCAAATATTATAAAATTATATACATACTTAGTTGAATGTTTAATGTTGTTTGTGCGGCTTTCGGTTTTTGGCTTTTCTGATACCCCGTTACACGAAGAGGAAATAGAGAATGGTATTATGTGGATAGCAAAGAGGACTGTAGCCCTGCAAATGAAAAAAGTCTGTGATTGTTCAAAAATATATTAGCAACCAGAAAATATGTTCATCTGCATAATTCGATATGTTCCTCTAGAGTAGCGAGGGTATCCTATAGTCGGGTGGCTTCTTTTTTTGTTCGCTTTTCGGTTCTTGTCTCCTCCTTTGGCGCTGCGCCTGTCTTTGGCCGACTTGGCTGTCGTCGCATCCTTGAGTTGCGTTTATATCTGATTGCGCTGCCCCACGCAGTCCCTCCGCCTCTGCCCGCTATGCGTGCTTTCATTTTCTTCTACTTTCCTTTATTTTTGTGAAAATTTATGTATTTTGAAAATGTTTTCCCTTCTCTTTCGCTCACTAATTTTTGTGTGTTTGTTTCTTTTTCTTTTTTTTCTCGCAAAAAGCATAAAATTAAAACCGAACGAAGCACACAACAGAATAGAAGAATACGAAAAGTACAACTTGTTTCTATTTTATTTTGCGAAAATACATAGGCTTAACGAAATTAAGAAGAGCTGGAAGGAATAGCTGATTAAATATTTAAATAGGAAACAAAATTCGAGTTGAAATAGCAAAACACAAAAAGGAGACGAAAAACCAGAAAAAAACAACAACAACAAACAGAAAAATCAATCGCATCAACTAAATATCAAATTAAAAATAATCGTATAAAAATAAAAAACTAATTTATAAATTAATATCTACCATAATGATTTAGTAAGTTAAGATTAAAGTACAAAAAAAAAACCAACAACAACAAACACAACTACAAATGAATTAATTAATTAAAAAAAGAAAATAAGTAATTTCACAAAAAAATAATAATCAATGCAAATGACAAAGAAATAACGAATACAAAAAAATCCACAACAACAACACCCACACCAACAACTACAACAAAGTAGCAGCAGCAGCAGCAGCAGCAATTACAGCAACAACAACATCTTCAACAAACACCAAGAAAATTCAACAACAAACAACAACCACAACGGATCAATACCAAAGATGGAGGCAAAATTCTTGGCTAGCGCTCTTTCATTCCTCTCGATATTTTTAGCGATTTATGCTCAATCACTTGGTAAGTACGACAACAACAACAATGGAAAACATTCATACCCCTCCCCCTACCGTTGTAACCTATAAGTTGTCCCTCTCAGAACCCCTACCTTTAGAAAACCCCTTAAAAGAAAAACATGGAAAATGCAGCTGTAATACCCCCCAGAAATTGCAAAACACAACACACAAGAGAACCCAAAACAAAACACAAGAAAAAAAAAGAAAGCCAACAAGAGAAATAAATAAAAGCAGATTGTATGCGGTTATACCATATACGTAAACGTATATGTATAAGACACCCCCTTACCAGGCCCTGCAACAACACCCTTTACGCCCCCTAATTGAGGGAGAGGTTGGCCCTTGCTCCAGCCCCTTTCTCTACTCGTTCTCCCCCTTCTAAGTCTTTATTTTTTACCACCTAACCTAACACTCTATACAATAACAGAAAACGTACATTATCGAAATTAGTGATGGGCAGGCGCTAGTTGCGTGACACGAATCGATTATTAATCGAAGGAATTTCAATAAATAAGGATAAGGCGACGAATTGAGAAGAGAGTTTTTACTTATTTATTTGTATTTTTAAGGTACTATAAAAAAACTGAAAAAAATCCACATAAGGAGTTGAGCCCAAGAGAGAGAGCTTGTGGTCGACTCAATCGAAGTACGTTATAATTGAAGAAACATACCTGGGTACATCTCTAAGTAGAACCCACTCCATAAAAATATTGATTCATGTCTACCAGGGGCGAATTTTGGAGACTTTGGGCAGGCAGGCCTTACCAAATTGTTTGACTTTAAATAATTAAAACATTACAATTTTATTTTTTGTACCTAAATTGAGGAAAGACTTGACGGGAAACAAATGTGCCTTTTATTCGAAAAAGAATGAATGTCCTTCGTTAGGGCCTTTGAACCCCCAGATCCGGCCCTGATGTTCACGATTTGATGATGAGTCTAAAAAGTCATTGAACCGTATTGATTAAGTTGAGCAGTGCCTCGCTCTTGCAGTGATATCAATTAAATAAAGATAGTAGCGCTTAAAATAAGTTAATAAATCGATTTATTTCCTTGGGAATAGATTCGGATTGTTCAAATATAATTTAAAGTAGGGGTATAAATTTAGTTAATGCTCAAATGTTTGAATACATTTTAAAGACACGGACACACCTCTAGAAGCGAAGAGAACGTAGTGGATGTACACTCACACAATTTTCCTTCAGCTTGGCTTTATGTTTTTCTCTTTTCATATTGTTAGCTCTCCACCCTCTCTTCCCCATGTTCAACGACTGTTGTCCGAGGTCTCTTCTACCAATCTCTACACTCTTTTTGGCCCTTGGTCAAGCAATCGGACGGAAGGGGCTGATTGGTGCTTCTTCGATATATTTTCGTTGTTGCCTTTTATAGTTTATATTGTTGGACTTGCAACCATTCCTCCACATTGTATAGTTTTTCCATTTTTCTCATTCTCTCTCTTGCCCTTGTTCATTTGATTTTCAATTTTCCACACAATTGGCAAAGGAAAATGAAAGAAAAAAGCAAAAGGAAAGAACAGAAGAGCAGTAGCAGCAGAAGAGACTAGTCTAAGCAGGAGAAGAACCCAGTATCAAGTTCATTCTGTTTTAAATTTTTGTTTAGCTTTAAGGCAATTTTACATGCGGTCCAATAATGGCTTTTAGCCCCCGGCCGATTTGTTTATATTAACTTCTCTATACCGAACCGATCGGAACCGAAACGAAACGATTTACCCCGCCGATACGACACGCCCGTCCATCGGGACTGCATTTTGTTTACATTCAGTTTTGGAATGGATCTCCGTCCACCTCGTACCTCGCTCCCAGCTCGGAGTCTATTCTATAATGCCACTGGGGCTCTATTCCAAACCATCTATTTATTATTCTATGCATACTATCCATTTACCTTAGCCATGCTATTTTATTCCATCTACATATATCTATATCTATGTCTATACGTACTGTCCGTACTGTCTGTCTTTCTGACCAAAAACCTACGTATGTTCATGAATTTTGATTTTCTTTTTTTCTTTTTTCGTGTACATTATTTAGCCCGTATGCCCCATGCCCCGTATGCAGCTATTTTCACATTCAAGGTGTATTAATTGAGTTTTTTTGTGTTGTTGGTTTTCTTTCTTTCTATCATATTCATGCTTTTATTCACATTTGATTGAGGGTATCTGAGATAGGTACATATAGTATCTTCCAAATAAGCAACGTCAGGAATAAATAATTATATAAGTTTCTATGAATATTTATGTATCTTTATTTGGTTTCGTCTGATGCAGATTCATTGAATCAATCAATCATTCAAGTAATTTACCCTTGGATGTGTAGATCGTATATCAGTACTATGAAATCACATCAAAAGTTTCGGGATTAATGTATCAATGTACTTTTCGCTTAAATAGGATTTCTACACTGTCCTTTGCCTTCTACCTCATCAATATTATGACTAAACATTTGTTATTTTCGCACCATTATTCTCAATGATTTCTGAAATTCTTCGCGTAAATATACAATTTACAATGGGTTTGAAATAAAAAAGATATCCCACGAAATACATTAAAAAAATCATAGACCAGAGGGTGCTCTACTCTCCAAGGCAAGATCGGGGAAGGAAGACAGATAGAAGAAACATACGCGTGTGGGAGGGTACATTCATATGTTTGCACCTTATGAATCACTTTTGAATTGTTTGGGTTCGTGTCTGTGGAGGTAAAGCCAATATAAAGTACAGGCAAAAGCTACTTCAAAGCCAATTGTTCTGAAAGAACTGAGAAAAAACCACGTGTTGTCCAGGTGTTTATGTTGCCGAACGCGAAATTTTGCGCAGAGTCCAAAAATAATGTTGCTTCCAATTTCACAGTCCCTCTGGTTCGGTATGGTCTGTTTTTCTCTTGTCACATGTCTTGGTTGAGTGTTCTGTGCTTCCCTCACTGAGCAGGTGGAATTTGGCGATGGGCAAGTGTTTTTACAACTGGTACTCAAAGATAATAAGCGTGTATATACAATTGTTGTAGCAGCAGACAGTGAGTATTTTGGGAAAGCAAAAAAATAAATATTTAATATATAAAGTATATTAAGTCCAGGACATGATCACCAATTTTATAATTAAAATTAAATAAAAAATTAAAATGGAAGCTGGTTGCAATGGAATTATTTCCAGAATGAACAGATATCAAATTAAAGTCCACCCTGTCGGTGAGCACTGGAGCAATGCAGATCTTGTTTCGATATATGTATGTAGATTTGTTCACATGTTCGTATAGATATAGCTAATTGCATATGAACACCAGGCATCTTAGTGTCGCTTCACGTTTGCCGCAACTCCAAATGTCACGAATGTTTTTTGTTGTTTTTCTTCTGTTATCTGCCCTTGTTTGTTACTGTGTGTGTGTGTTTGTGTGTGGTGTGTATGTTCGGCTAACCAGTTTCATTTTGGCATGTTTATTTAATGACATTTTCATTACATTAATAAATGTCAAATATTTAAATTTTGGCTCACCCAAAAGAGAGCCAAAAAGAGGACACGACGACGGGACGCGAAGCCAGCGCAAACAAAAGGCAAAGTAAAGTAAAGCGAAACCTGTGCTGTCGACACAAAGTCGACTGTGGGACAAAGGCAGTTGGAAAAACGTGCTAAAGTAATTGTTTGTGTGTTCGTGTGGTAGCGGGTTCCGTCAAGTTGTATGATATGTGGCTTTACACCTGTACTGGGAGTACTCTTCAGGGTTAGCTCAATTCGTAGTAGTTTCATGTTTCTACGTACATCACGCAACTTGAACCTGAGAGTCTCAGAAATAAAGTTCAAGATAATCCTATAACGAGATTGAAATTTGTTTTCCTTTCTGTTTGGATATGAAAAAAATTAAAGAAGAACCCCAAGATCCCAGATGTCTGCTATAGAGAGCAACATACAAATGTAGATTTCAATAATCCTTGATCTCAATTCCATATTACAGCGCAGCAGAGAAACCTTCCCATAAGTTATTATCTTGAGAATTCCATTCTGTTTAAATGAACAAATACTTCTGACGGACATTTGTCTGGGCATACAATAAATCACCTCAACCGCACACCCACTAACTCAAGAGGATTACGTTTTAACTCCTTGAACTGTGTGCAGCTAAACTATAATTCAAAGTGGTTTTTTTGTTTGGAGAGATCAGAGATTTTCCAATGGTTTGTTGTTGCATTTGGCTACAAAAACACATTATACATTGAAAACACAGAGATTTTCCTCCCCAGTTTGTCTTGGGGTATCTATCTGCATTTTGCATTGAATCTGAGAGATGATTTGTGTGTGTGAAATGTGGGGGGATGGATGTTGTGTGTTCTGTGGTGTCTTTTCTGTGCCCGCCTCTCTCGTTTTGCGAGAAAACATTATTTTTATTAAGACAATAAACATGAAATGTAATTTCCCTTTCAATGTCGTCGTTGCATGGCGTTGGCGCTTGAGTTCTCTGTTTGATATGGGGTTTGGGGTACGGTTCAGGTTGGTTTTTATTCCTGAGAGAGGGGACAGAGGAGAGAGGAGGATGGACAGAGAGAAAGGCGTCGTCATATTGAATGAAAGAAAGGCTTCTGCTGCTGCTGCTGCTACTGCCTCTGCCGCTGTCTCTGCCGCTGCCAGTTTCATTTTTCTATAGTGGGGGGGAGGCGGGGCGTGGCATTGGCTTCCTTCTCCTTTGAGCTCTCCCGTTCTGATTGCACATTGTCTGGGGCCATGCCGATTGCAGCAGCAGCACCAACAACACAACTCTTTGGTCGTTTTTTATCTATCTCTCTCTCTCTCTCCCTTTCAATGCCTTCGGCACATTTTGTTCTGCTGTCCTTCTCTCATCTTCTCTTGTTATTCTTGTTGTTCTGCTTCTTCAATATAGAGGTTGCCTTGTGTTTCCGGTACGTACCAGATAATGGTTGGTTTAAACAGGGCCGTACGCACACCTGGGGTCAAAATGTTAGAGTTTATGTACACATTTTCAAAATGCACTCAGAACATTTGTACTACCACGATATGTACTAAACCAATTAATTGCCTGTCTAAAGAAATAAACCTTTCTTAATAGCAAAGAAACTGTGAATTTTAGCGACGTTAAAATCTCTGGGATTTCACTATAAAATTTGACAAAATGCATGCTCAAATCTTTCGCTTTGATTTGTAGATACATTTTGTGTGTATTGGCACATAAGTCTTTATAGAATTTGTATTCACAACCAGTTTTTCCACTCATTCAGTTCGAGTCACGGAAAATTCAACAAATGTCCATATAAAAACTGCACTAAATAGTGACCCACAAACGGTTTTAAACACTAAATGTAGCACTAAAAGTTTGTAGTATTGCACATTACAGAATTAAATTATAAAACATGTTGAGTGTAGACTAAGAGCAATTATTACAGCTACATTTGGTCAAGTTTCTCAGTTAGAGAATCTATCTCTGAAGAGACTCTAGGACTGGGTTTTTTTGTTGTAAAATATACCTATGTATGTATATATTTATTTACTTTGGACCAACATATTGTTTATATGCTTATATAAAGCTTTATAAGTGTTTATGGTACTATTCTATTAGCCGCCACTGTAAGAAGTCTGCGAATATGCGTGTGTGCACCTTTTACTGCCGTTGCATTGCCATTCCCATTTCATTCCATGCTAATTTACTGTACTCGGAATGAGTGGTAGGCGGGGAGTGGGCAGGAAGGAGGCAGCAAGACAGCAAGAGCAAGAAGAACACAAAGAAAAAGATGGTATAGTACAGAAGGCATTTCAAAGCAAAAACAAAGTTGTATTTTAACGCTTTTATCTAGAATTTATCCGCACTGTTTCCCCTCCACAGCTGCTCTTATATTAGCGGGCACCTGATAAAAACCTACCACAGAGAGAGTTCACACATTCTAAAGACCTTTTATAAAGATGGGTACATATGTACATACGAGTAGATCTGTACGGTTGGTTGTCTCTTTATAGGTGCTTTTGAATATTTGCTCTGCCTTTGTTATACTGCAAAAGCATTTAATTTAAAAATAAATATAAATAAATATACTGGTGTTGTTGCTGTTTTTCTGAGAACAATAAAAATATACACACTCGTACATTTTACGTACAGGCGACTGTCTACATTTACATACAAACATACATATTTATTTTCATTGCTCTTGATGTCACTCTCTCGCACTCTCTTCTTTGCGGACGCACTCACACTGCGGACAAAGAAGAGAGTGCTTCTTTCCGGGCGCGTTCTTCTTCTGCCTGCCTCTCTCTGAGGCTTCATCTCTCTTCAATCTCTCTCTCTCATACTCACATTATGTTAGTTTGTCATCTTCGAGCGTGAAATGTCAAGTTGTCTCTTTCTGGTTTCTTTTTGTTTTTATTGTACCCTTAGCGGGGGGCATTACTATTTTGGAACATCCAAAATGGGTTCTTAATTCACGGAATGCATGGGGGATAAATCTCGCTACTGATCTTTAGCTTTTTTCTGTGCTTACACATATTCTGTTTGCGTTTTGCACTTGGCGACAAACGTCTGGTGCCCACTGTGCAGTCAATGGCATTTATAAGTATCTATCCGTATAGTATTTATAAATTTTTGTTGTTGTATTTTTTTTAAATGTCTGCCTGTCTGCCAGAAAGAAGCACTCCCACAGTTTTTGTTGTGTGTTTGGCTTTTCATCGACAGCAAATGGCAGCAACAAAAAGCCATGCCAAAAAAGTCGCCAACGTCACCAAGAAAATGCCAGCCTGTTTATCTGCCTCTGCCACTGTCTCCCCTCTGTATGCCATCGTCTGCCAACCCTTTGCTGGTTGGCCAAATCAATCAGCAGGCCAGCAGACCCCATGCGGCCCGTGGCCCCTGGCCCCTGGCCAGACCAGAGACCCGGAATTTTCTCTCATTTTCCATTGCCTTGGTTCGTTTTGCTCAAATATTTTCATTCTGACTGACTGACTGTCTGTCTGGCCAATGTTGTCGCTGTGCAGAAAGACCAGAGGAATTTTTCCATTGTGTCCGGAGGGGACGCAAATGCTAGGAAAATGTACAGACAGGCGAAATGCAGCAGGTACGGTCATGGGAATCTAAGGCTTTTGCCACGATACTCGAACTACGAAATTGTAGCCATCCATGGAACACGAATCCACCATCTCTTTGTTCAATTTATTAAGAAAATATCTCTTTTTGGCTTACTCCACGGCTTACTATCCTTATTAGCCGGCTTCAACTTTTTTGAGTATACATCAAAAATATCTGCAAAAGATCGTGGGTGTTTTTTTCTTTCTCTTAAACGCCTTTCATTTACTTCTATTTTATATATTGTAATATCATTCTTGGTTTTATTATTATATTACTGGTGTGCGGTGTTGGTGCCTGCATATGTTTTATGATTTCATATCGGAATTACTGTTCATACATATAAAAAACAATATTGATAAGTCGAATGCGAAGAGAACCGAGAGCTGAGTTGTCTTATCGCTTTGTTTTTTGTTGGAACTCGATTCGGTTTGTGGGCTCTAAGCAACAATTAAATAATGGCGTTTCAAAGTTCAAAAGTACAGATACAGTGTACACACAGTGATGACTCAATATAGAGATCCGTTCGAAGGACAAATTCCAAGTGAACTGCGTTAATTTTCGAAAACAATTGAACACGAAGTAGCTTCCACATGGGCAGCATTCACTGTAGAAGTGTGTATTTTTTACAAGTACAATAAATACATAAATAAATTGGCAACCGCTGCACATACACATCCACATCCACATAGGCACGAGCTTTCCTTTTTCTTTGCATCAATTTGCGTTACGTTTCCAATTGTGCCAAAGCCAATAATAATTGACATAAATGGCGCAGACAGGGGATCCATCCCATAGAGGGGGAGATGGAATTGAAAGCAGGGCACAACCACATAAATGGAGAAATATTCAACAAAAACGCTGACACAGCCCCACAAATTTATTGATCAATTCTGACGGCTTCTCTCTGACGTACACGAAACACAATGATCGGTCAGGCACACAGTGGCTGATAAACTGTAGCCAATACAGTGGCGTCTCGCAAGGTTTCATAGCAAAATCTGACAATTCCCTCCGTTCTGACAGAATTTGTAAATATTCAGATCAGTTCTCATTATGCAATAAAATTATTTTTTTCGTGCAATTTCTTTGAGTTTTATAATTCGTTATATTCAATCTGCAAGGCAGCTTCATCATTTAAATTTCCTTTAATAGTTCCCACTTGGTTTTCATAGTGTTTCTGCTGGAAACTATATTTCATTATTCAATGTGCCCGTCTTACTCTCAATTACTTGAAAGCTGTTTTATTGCCATTGTTAATTTACGATCCGTTTAACAACCCGATTTAGGAGTACAAGCAAGTGCTCAAAGCGAAGCAATTCCAATGCCTTTTTATCATTCAAGGTAGCCGCTCGACTGGCTTTTTGCCACTCACTTGAAATGCAACGGCTTAAACTCAATTTTCCTAACACAAATCCCCAATTAGCTCTCTCGTGGTATATGTCTCCTTAAGATATTTGAATTATCTTACACTCGGAGAAGAATAAACTTTGGTCCAAAAACTCAGTCAAAAACAATTCATGTCTCGAAATTTCACATCTAGAACGACGTTCTATTCAGTTCCATCTATTGTGTTAACCGTTCCGGGTTTATTTTATTATTTTCTTTTCCATGGCCATTAGAAAACGGCCACTAGAGATTTTGAAATTAAATTTAGACCATGTTTATTTCGTTTCATTAGACACAACAACTGCAAGCAAATAAAATATTTATGTACCGACACAAGGCAAAAGGCAGGCACAGCCACAGACAAATAGTACTATTCCATATAGCTATTCTATTCTGTTATTTCTACATAGTACTTGAAAACATTAAACAAGTGTTTTGTTAATGTTTTTTGTTTGCTTTAAATACTTCAAATGTGCATTGGTTTGGTACGAAATTAAACGAAAAGAAAGAAACAATTAAGAAGGCCAAACGTGAGCATTCAATTGGCTTCGGCACTTTGAAAACTTTTCATAAGCTCAAAATCGTAAAAACCTTTTAAAAGTCAATTATGAGAAATGCTAAAATAAATGAAACATACAAAAATAAAACATAAAAGCATAAAGTTAATATAAAATAAATAAATGAAGAACATTATAAAATATTTATAAAATTCTACAGCAACAAACAAAATAAAATGATAAATGAATGGAAGCACAGAGAGCAGAAAATGTTAAAGTATAAAATCAATTTTTCAAGTTCTGTTGCTACTCGTATGCCAACTATTTAATCCCATGTATTATCCATCTGTCTTGTTTTATCCCATTAAGGGTATTCCAGCATAAGCTGCTGTCACGTTTCGATGAATCATTAACTATCGATAGGTGCTGCGGGGCAGGCGGCATCAGGATCCCTGCCCCCAATTTACTTGCTGTAAAAGTTTACTGTAACTGTTGTTGCTGCTGCTGCTATTTCCAGCTAGTTTCTTCCTTCCGCTGCCATCGCGTTTTGCCGCTACGCCTTCTTCCTGTGCGGCAGCGGTGTCGGCGGACATGTTTATTTGTTTTGAGGTTAAACTGCACAAGTTTGTTAGAGAGATATGGTGTAGTGCTTGCTGCAAGTGGTATTGGCAGTGTGTAGTGGGGATGCTGCCGAGGACACACACATGTGTGCACTATCATCGCACGGGTAGTTCAGAACAGAGCAACCAGCCCAGACCAGAGCGCGCCTCGTCATTTTCACATTCATTTTGGTTGCCTTTTGCTAATTTTAAAATAGACGAAACAATTTTTTATTTCAATTTACACCAACCTATACACACACAAAATACAGCCAAACACGCAAGATCAGACGTACCAGACATGACTGAAAAGACCAACATTTGGTAGCCGAAGATTTGTATACCCTTGCAAAAGTGAAGATCTAGTGATCTGTTTTGACTAATTTTGATTGTGTTTTACAAATAATAAAAATATAAATATAAAATATAAAAATCAATCAAAGATAGTGAAAAGCACTTTACAATTTAAAAGCCTAAAAGCTGCCATAAATGTCTGTATTACCGGGAAATATTGGTACATCCATATGTATATTTGTATGTACATATTATTGGCAGTGTCGCTTGGAGATGCAATCTCTATAAAACAACTATTTAAAATCATAGTACCTTCTCCTGCCAACAGAAAATATATGTACTCACATACATATGTACATATGTATATATGTATTCACATTTATGTACATATACCCGTACAAAAGCACAGACACGCGAGACACATGACTCGATGCCATCTCGCTCTGACGTCTCTTCTTCCGCTCTAGCAATCTGCTTTAGCCCCGTTCCTACCCCTGGGTGACCCCGCCTTTGTTCTGTTTGCGTTTCCTCGCGTAACTCGGGCTGCGTATTTAAATATTTATTTATAAATCTCGGGCTTTGATTATGATAAGGATGATAATGATAATCGCAATAATGGATAGTTGGCGCATTTTAAAAATGTGACACATTGCCGCCCCGCCTTATGAGTACTTGCTCGTGTTTGTTGTTGCTCTTATTTAAATTACTTTGTTTTGTAAGCATTCGGTAAATGTATGTACGAGTATGTGTTAATGTACCCGTATCTGTGTGTGTGTTTGCTTTCGTTGTTTGTCAAGTTTAGCGCTTCTTTGCATCTAATTGCCATTTCTCATGCAATTTACTTAATGAACTCTCTTTGTTTTTGCTTTTGTTTCGTGCGTTTGGCCTGGCGTTCACTGACCCATCGACTCCGGTCGATACAATTCCATTCGATGCGATCGATCCGGTCTGTCGATCGTTTGTTGTCTTCCAATTGAATCAATCAGTCAGTCACTTGAGCAAGCACATATTGAACATTTCTCAAACAAAAGTTTCTACATATTGTGTAATTAGACAATTCCGTATCCGTTCTGTGCGGTGTAGGTAAAACATGAGATATATAATTTTTTAATTGCTTTGTTTATCCTATCTTATATTAAATCAATTAAATTTAAGTAAATAATTGTCGAAAGAAAAACAGAAATGTTTCGAAGGTTATTTTTCTTACATGCTGCACAGATTTATACCTGTTTTGGGAAGATTTAATCATTCATATTTTTGCTTTGTCACATATCCATGGAAGTTTTTGCAATCAGCATGACAAACAATAATTTAATTATTTATTGATTAGATATAATGAAATACGAGTAGCTATGTATAACTACACTTTCCGTTTAAATGTTTCACAAAGCGGTGTGAAAAATATAGTATGATTAGCATGAAAAACAAAACAAAAAGTAAAGAAATGTCATGGTTAAGCAGCGTATTTGTAGCCCACTTTTGAGAGTGTAAAAAACCAAGTAAGCGACTCTAATCATTGAGTTTAATTTTAAATATTTAAATTTAAATGTATCAAAATCATTACAAACTAATATTTTATTTGCAAATTTATTCTCAAATATTAAATATGAAGTATTCGACCCGTTAGGCCCCGCTTTGCCCTTTTTCTAATTGCCCATTACAAATCGGGGCCAAAACTTTCGGAAGAAACTTTTGAAATCTGATTCCCATAAAGTTTGGAACATGTTTTGTGCGGTTTTTCCAAAGAGTTTGCGCAGGCTGTTGCTGCCTCTTCAGTTCCTGTTCAACTGTGCTTTTTCACGTGCGCAGGGGAATGCTTAATACAATAATACCGATACACAGATACACACCTACAAAAAACTCACAGTGCACACAGAGGTACACTCAACAATTTTAGCTTGATGTTAATTAAATTTTTTATTTTCTTTTTGAGATATATCCAGCCTGTTTTTCACCCTCTCGTTGCCCCCTTTTAACGTTTGTTCATGTGTTGTACAATGTATAGTTCGCGCACTTTGGCGTTCGTTTTCGCGGCTTTTAGCCAATTCTCTGTGTACATTTTTTTAAATTGCTTTTGGCCAAAGCAGCAACAGCAAAACAGCACTTCAGAGCAGATCAAAACAGCAACCGCAGAAACACAAAGTATTACAACAACAGATATATGTACATATGTACATAGTAGATGCAGTGAGGCCATTTGTTTGATTTTGTATTGCCCTGTAGTTTCCCAGAGCACAACCGCACTAATATGAGTTCATTAAAAACTAATAAAACTTTAAACATGATAGATGAAAAATAAAATACAACTTACGACGATAGAATACCCGATTATTATAAAAAAGAACCTGTGATTCCATTTACTTTTCATCGGTATAAGCGGTTAGAAGTCTTTCTCTTTTACAGCATTCGCTTGTGCGTGTCGAGTATGAGTGTGTGCCGTCATGTGGGAGTAGTTGCGAACAAGGAAGTGCTTAATTAGTTACAACTTTTTGGAAATAGAGGAAACAAGGAAAATATTTTTCCAAGAACACTTGGGCAAGAATAATTGCAGTTCCATCTGCCCGTGCATACCCTTCCACACAACTATATGCATAGTACGAGGTATATGCACAAAGACACTTTCTAAGACATGCAAGTGCATGTATGTACCTACATACGATTGTGGGCATGCCAATTTGTACGCACATAACGAAGCGGCTGGCACAGGCACATGCATACCAATACGGACAGAGACTGAGACAAATACCTATAACAATATGTCACAATTTGTGGGGATGGAGAGTGCCGAGCAGCCAGAGGTCTATAGACTACAGCCAGCCCCATAAATTTGATTAAATAAAGTTATAGTTTTTGCGCTTTTTGACGGTGCTTTCTCTCCCTCTCTCTCTCTCTCTCTCTCACGCTCTCTCTCTCTGTTTTTCTGTGCAGTCTGAGTGTCTGCAGTCTGTGTGTCGCGCTGCACGGTCTCTTGTGTTCTCTGGCTCGCCCCGCATTCATTCGTTCTGTTCGTTTTCTATTTGGCACAAGGAATGCGACAAAAACTATGTTAGATGAACAAGCAATAAACCATAAATTTCTTGTCAGCCTACAAGAATAAATAAAAAAGCACAACAACAACACACACACAAGCGGTTAAACGTTAAGGGCTTGCCTTTTGGTCGAAAGAATCTTTAGAGAGAGTAGTTCGAGAGAGAGAGAGAGAGAGCTGGAAGGCCGAAAACGGCAAATCACAAGCGAAAGAAGAGGAAAGGAAATACTAAGGTGTGTTTTATGCATTGCCTAGGGCTGCCCAAAGTGTATAAATGCTTAGTATTTTCTTCGCTTTTGATAAAGTTTTGCTTAACGTTGCTCTACTGTACTGTGCCCCTGTACTTTTTGGGAAATACCTGCAAATTACTGCATCTTTTAGGTAATAGTTGAACATTTTATCTTTTTGAACGTAAGCTTAAAGAGACAGTTACAATTTGGACCATGTCGGATGCCCTGGATGCCCTGGCACCTATACGTGAACTTGTCTGTGTGTGTGCGTGACAGTGTTGTATAAATTTGTAATATTTCTCAGCTGTGGCCCCGTTGTCGTCCGTCTACCGGCTTGCAATATGCTTCCCTTGGCTGCCATTTCTCTCCTGAAGACTCTCTTCGTCTTCTCTTTTGCTATGTAATGTTGGTGTGTGTGTGTGTGTGTGTGTGTGTGTGAGTGCTGTCCAAAGTGACAAAAGCATTTTCGGCGAGCATTGGGTGGCTAAATGCGATGGGTGCTTTCACTTGGCGGGGTAAATGCGGCACCGCGACTAGCGCATATAACATTTATGGCATACCCTTGCGGAAAGAACATTATGATATTTCCTGGACTTTTGCAATCGATCTGGCAAATGTATATCTATGAAACTGATCAAAATGTTATGTTTTCTACCAGTGGAATTTTGTATACTTAAAGGGTATCAAAAGTTTCAATCCCCAGGAGACTTTTGCACAATAAATTGTTGGTGTAGTTGCTTTCTGCAGATGTGTCTGTGTGTGTGTTTGCGAGTGCGGAAAAATCTACATTTCTTTGCGCTTAATTTTTCCACAGACAGAACAAAAGGCGTGTAGGCCAGGCAGGCTGGCAGGCAGGCAGACAGGAAGAAAGAAAGAGGCAGGAAAATGTCAGCAGATGGCGAAAAGAGACGTAAACATACTCGTAATTTAAATACAGTTATGTACAGTACGAGTGTATGCAAAGGCTGACTGACTGACTGACGGATGTGTGTGTGGGCCTGAACGAAAGTGGGGAAAACAGAGGAACGGAGAAACGTGCGTTGACATGTCGGCGCGATAAGGATAAAGAAATTGTCCGTTTGGATGACTCGTTTAATCAGCTGATAAGATTGTGTGTTTATACTTTACGCGTTTTGTAATACATCCGCGCTAACACAACATCCTCTCTCTTTATATACTACAATTACAAAAATATTTATGGCCATTTTAGTCCCTGTGTTATCAAAACATACAGTCGCACTCGACGATAACAATTCTGATGCCGAGCCGTGTTGCCAACAAAATCCAACAAGTTAATGGCACAAGGTTGCATCATGGCCAGGTCTTGGGGGTGGTAACGGGCGGGATTATGCAGTTCAAACCGGTGCCATCATTGACGTCATTGTTGAGGGAGGGTTCTTGGCTTGGCTGACGATGCAGTTCATACCAGACAGCCATTGACGTCATCGTTACGGTTATCTATGTGGAACAACTTTTGATCAAAAACAAAGAAGAAATTGACAACCGTAACAGAAGCGTGTGACCTAAACTTGTTTTGACACGTAATTGTTGATTCATTTCCTTTAAATGGTACAGACTGATGCAGAAGTCCTTGAAAAAATGATGACTTTTGATGTCTTAAGGAAGAAAAATAATTAGAATCCATCCAACAGCATAAAGTTCATGCAAATTCAATTCGTTTCTATAATACTTATTGTAGTTATGTTTTGACGAACAAAGAGCGAACCCTCAGATGTACATTTCTCACATAAATTTAAATGTGGAACAGCCATGACTCGACTATTAATCTATCTCTATAGTTTCTCTGTTAATAAAAATTGTCTCTCAACTCTCTGCAACTCAAAATTGTTTCTCCTCTCTACACAACACAAATATTAAATCTCTCTTTATATAAGTCCCCCTTTCCCACCAAAAAATCGATTAAGTCTCGTTAAATCACTCAGAGTGTAGTCCCACCAATGCCCATTTATCGATACATAAATTAATGTTAATTTCCAGTATTTGAGAAAACAAATTTTCTCGGTTATAATTCTATTTAAGTTTTATTTATTTTTGTTTCGTTCGGTTTGTGTGTGTTTTTTCCTATGAAAATATGTACATACATGTGTAAGTGTGTGTTTTATTAGCCCCCCCTCCCCAGACAGCATAAGAATTTCGATCAAATAAATTCCACAACATTGATGGATATATACATTGTACTATATATTTTGCAACTTGGCGCTGAAATCAAATAATCGCTTGAAACTACAGGATCAACCAGCAATTAATTCCAACCATAAAAACAAAAGAAACCAAAAGAAAGAAAAATCCACCTAAATATAAGCCCACCATTAATCGTTAGCACACAGCTACTATCTGATTCAATAGATTATATATTATATATGTATTCAATTATCTTCTAGATTTGTTTTGGGTTTCCACTTTTGTTTTGATTTATTCTTATGGTTTTCTAAGTTTGGATCGAATCAAATACTTGTAACCGATCTTGTCACTGATCTCTGTGTAATATCCCATCCGTGACCCCCCCCTTAAAAATGCTGCTGCTGATTGTTCTCCCCATTGGAGTAGCCAATGACCTTCTGGTGGACACCAGCGATGAGGGTGGAGCCTCCGCCAGCTCCGCAGAGTTGTTTGAGGTGACGCCAGCCATCTACTATGGCGATTCGAATGTGAATCTGGGCGAACCCTTCTCGATAACCTGCATCATACCGATCACGGAGAAGATCCATTGGCTCAAGAACGGGGAGCCCATAACGCGTCACAATCTGCGGCATGGACGGGATGAGCATGCCTACACTTTGGCGGAGAGCGCCATCGAGGGTGAGTATCTCCTAGCTCCGAGGGCGGAAATGCGGATACCGGTCTGACCTGAACTTTCTTCGACCGACTTGAAGGTGAGAAGCACAAGATCGAGGCGCATCTGAGTGTGCGGCATGCACTGAAGGTGCACGAGGGACGGTACCAGTGCAATCATCGACATGGCAGCTACCACATGCTGCACGTACGCGGTGCAGCATCGCCCGGAGGCGGCGAGGCCACAGAGTCGGGCTATCAGACCATTGACGAGCTGACGCCGAATTCGGCTGATGATATCTTCACAAGAACGTGGCTGGAGCAGCAGCAAACGGGAGTGGCAGTGACGCCCACGCATCATCAGCAGCAGCCGGAGCAGCATCAGCATCCGTACCAGCACAAGCAGCACAAGACTCATCCGTTCTATGGGAATACCAGCAGCGGCAGCTCTCGGGGGGATCTGTACGCCCCAGGCCCGCCGCCCACAAGTCGGTACAACGATCTGACCACACTGCCCTGGCATCCATCCTCGACGGCGACGGGTGTCCATGGCCTGGGCGGTGGCGGCATTCATCGTGTGTACTCGGCCACGCCACCTGATTTCCCGCCACCACGCCTTAACATGATGGAGCACACTGTGGCACCGCCAGAGCCACCCACCATACTGTACAATCAGACGCTGCCGCATCATCGACAGCATCAGCCAATCACAGCTATTGCCACTGCCACGGCCACCGATTCGAGTGCCGGCTCCTACGGTTCCCCCTCATCCACGCTCCTGTCCACGGCGCACCATCACTCGCACCACCAGCAGCAGCTGCAGCAGCAGGCGCAGCATACGCTGAATGCCTTCCAGCTCCCGCTGCCGCCGCCAGTGCCGTATCCAGCACAGAGTCCAGCAGCTCCGGTTCCAGTTCCAGCTCAAAATGAGAGATATCAGACATATGCGCCGCACTTTGTGCCACCAGCGGTGGGGGGCGGTGCAGCAGCAGTAGCAACAACAGCAACAATCGCTTCGATGGGTGGTCAAATGAGGCAACAGCCCAAGACGGTCTTGCCTGTTAAATTGGGTGAGCCACACACGCACACAACACACACATAAACACACACACACACACACTAATACTCATTAAAAGTTGAACTTGTAATTTGTCCACATTTGTTGTTGTTGTTCGTTTGTTGTTATTCGGCTTTGCTCTCTCGCAAATCGTAAGTGTACGTCATACGCTGCAAAAACAAAAATGCTGCGTCGTCATTACCACCCAGTCAGTCTCTCACTCTCTTTGTATTTGTCACATTTTAAAAACTGCATTGACATCAGCTTACATGCAAGGTGTATTTATATTTGAGGTAGATCCAGGCACAGCCATAGCAGCGCGCCCACTGGCACAGTCTCACCTCACATAAATATACCTTGAGCTCATCAGCTTACGCATCGCTGCATATCTCCCACTCACCACTACAATCACTCTCTCGCTCTCTCATTCGTTCGCTCTATCCCTCTGCTGTTACCCTCCCTCCATTGCATCAACCGCTAGTCTAATTTTTCGGTGTTGTTGGTTTTTATTAATCTGTTAATCGCTCGCCTAGCTGCTAGCTCGTTCGCTCTAGTTCCCCCTCTCGCTCTTGCTCTCTTTCTCTGTGGTTCACCCTGTTTGCTCTCCGGCTCTCACACACAAAACAACATCCACACCCACACATATGGTAACACCTTTAAGTTTAAGCTCCAGTTGATGTGTGTGTTTGCTTGAACCTTTTTCAACAATTGTTTTCTTTTTGTTTTTGCCAATTCGTCTTCTTCTTTTTGACTTTATTTCTTATCGCCTGAGTAGCTGTATCTCTCTCCCTTTCTTTGTGTGTTTATACCCTTTCAGCAGAAATAATTTGTTACATAGGGAAGAAACCTTTTTCGCACTCCAACAGTAAAATATATTTTCATTTATTTTTGATACAGCCATGTTTGCCGTTCCGTCTGTCTGTTTTAAATACACTAGACTCTTTCTAATATATTAATGTTATAAATTCGGATCCCCAAATCATAGAAACACTTTTATCGAGAATCTATGGCTTCATTTGTTTTTACATAACTGACTTAAAGTTGATTAATATCGGATTACCATATTACCATATTTAAATGCAAATTATTAAAATATAATTCCTTCAATTATATGTAAATTTTATGTAAATTACATATGGATGTACATATGAATGTAGCTGCTATCTTCTAGGGTGTCAAAAGCTTCGACCGCCGAAGCCAAATTTATTTTGTTTTTGCTTTCTTCCTTTTTCTTTCATTCTTTTCTTCTATATCTTTTTGTCCTTGTGCTTTAGTTGTTTACTTTGGTTGA
Organism: Drosophila subobscura; assembly: GCF_008121235.1. Lineage (NCBI taxonomy): Eukaryota > Metazoa > Arthropoda > Insecta > Diptera > Drosophilidae > Drosophila > Drosophila subobscura. Next base: position 12,609,417 of record NC_048534.1, on the reverse strand, counting down.
ACACACAGCTGGCAGGTGCACCAGCGTCGATTTCGTTTTCGATTTCGGTTTCAATTTGATTGGCAGCCCCCACTTTACGATGACGCATCATTTTACAATTGGCAACGTTTTGTGATTGGCCTTGGCTAGCTTATAGATTTTTTATCCGTTGGCCAAAGATTTACCGCCGATAAGAAAACTTAACAACGGATACAAACAAATACACAATGTCGAAAGCAGTACGAGTAATGACACTTGGTTAAAACTTTTACTTGAAGGACATAATAAGCTGCTTTCAATGTTGTGCTTAAATTTTTATTTTGGTCTACAGCTTCACAGAATAAGATGCTGCTTTTTTAATTAATCAATCTACTATTTTTATAAGATAAATCTTTTACCTCTCTGCTGCTTCTCATTCTCCTAGCAGCTATCAGATAATTCTTCTGGTTCTCAGACTATTACTCAGCTTTCTCGATAATTTACATTCAATTTACTACCAGGCAGCTTGAAAATATTATAATAAGCTAATTTTCAGTCAACAAACTTGTTAGAATTTCAACTAAATGTCATACACTTTTTTTTCATGTTGTTTCTATTGCTTGCGCGCTCTGTATATCGATCGAAAAATCGATTCCAACTCATTTTGTAGCTTAATCGTATATCGTATATCGATCAATTTATAAATCAATCAACTTTTGCTCTACTATTTTACATTGCAGCTAACCTTACCAATAAAAACAATTAAATAAAATTATACATAAAAAAGAACGAAAAAACACCACAACCAAATCAATCAATCAACATAAGCGTAAATAATCGATAAAGTAATCTCTCAATTCTCATCTGCAGCGTAAAAGTCAAATTTATTTGATTTCAGACCAAGTTTCAAAATAGTATCAATAAATATATACCTATTCATATACTCGTACCATATGTTAAACAGAGAACCAAATAAATTCGATTTACACCCAAAAAATGTATGCTCTTTTATTTTATTTGATTACTTAGTTTTAGTTAAATATATATATAATTTCTACATTTTTTTTGCCATCTCTCCCTCGTCTATTGTTTAGTCTTAGTGAATTGTGAATTTAGTTGCTAATTTTTGTATTATTTCCATAAGCAAATATTTAGTAAAAAAAAACAACCAGAAACCTCAAGCTCTCATCTCTCAGAACCAACCTCAGAAATATCTCAACACCCAAAAAAATATAAACAGCCATGGCTCCACCTCTCATACTTTAAGCTCGTTCCTCGATTTATTCCTAAATATATTTTATACATACAACAAATATTATTAATAATATATAATTCTTTATGTAAACGTTTTTCTTGTATTAGAATGCATTTAACTTTACGACGACGATGCCTTATAAACATGAAACTAATTTGTTTCTTTTATGTTTGTTCTATTTCTTGACCTTCTACCATAGATACGTTGGTGCCAAATTACGACAATGTCGAGCATCGAATGAAATTTTATGATATTAGAGGACCGCTGGTGCTCTCCTGCAAATCCGAATCAACAGACCCGCTTATATGGTAAGTCATCAAAAAATATAATTTACCACCACCCCCCGAAAAATGCCAGCGAAGGGATGGTACTGGCAGTGGAGGATGGAGAAGAGACTATGTCCCACATAGTTAGTAGTTATAAGAGCAATCATTTTAATACGGCACAGCTAAGCACTTTTGCTTAATTATGTTGGCCTGACTGACTAACTGACTCTTCTGGGCTGACTGCCTCACTGCCTGACTTGACTGACATAACCTGGTAACAACGTTCCATTCCATTCCGTTCTCTCTGTGTGGTTGAGTGGTGGTTGAGGTTCGCTCTGCAGTGGAGGGAGGGCCCTAGGGGTGTGGTGCCTGTAAAGTGCCTTCCTGTCTGTGACTGTGACTGGTGGTTGGGGCTCTGGCTCTGGTGTAATGGTAATGACACTTTTGTTCATTCCAGAACCCCTTGTCTGGGGGCCAGGGCCAAAAACTTTGCGTGTGCCGCCTCGCTGCGGAATTAGTCTTTGAATAATTGGCAAAAAAAAACAGCACCAAGTTCCTCCTCAAGAAGGTTCTTTCGCGCTCTATCCGATAACTATAGAATTCATTTAAATAAATGAGTTTTTTTTGTTCTCAACAAAGAGGATAGTGTAGGAGAACTATTTAAAAAACTTTTAAGGGGAAAGTAAAATAAAAAATCGCACAGTAAAAGCTCTTGGGTTTTTAAACTACAAATGGTTCCATTGGGAATATCGCTTAAGAGAGAAATGGTTGAGATTGTAATTATACACATTTTGGGAGGTCTAATGTAGATTTTTACTCTTGGGAACTTGCTGTCCGTAAACAGTCGACTCCTAAATGCATAAAAAATAGTTGAAACACACTTATGGGCGTGAATTAAATGGAGCATCAATGTGAATTTAATTTACACAACAAATATTTTGTGTCTGGGCCAAACTAGGGAGCACGTTACCACATTCATTATTCATATCCATATCCATATCTTATTTAAAACTAATTCCTGATTCCATTTCCCTTTATAGGAAAAAGAACCACACCAACGTGATGAACGTAGATGTGCTGAAGGGTCGCTTTAAGTTAATCAACGACGAGAAGAAGTTTATCATCGATAGAGCGGAAGCGCACGACGATGGCCTCTACAGTTGTGAGATCAATGGGGAGTCCAGGGATATCCATGCTGTTGGTGAGTAGAACGATAGTCCCTCACAAATAAGACCAAACACTAAACAAACAATGAATATTGCAACCTGCAGCTCGCGTTGTTGTACGAGTGCCTTCAAATACAGCCGTTGTGGAGGGTGAAAAAATGTCAGTTACCTGCTCTGTCTTGGGTACTGCACCACAATTGTCATGGACTTTTGGTAAGACTTTTTTTTTTGTTTTACTTCAATGATCTTTACGGAGAGTTTATTTGTATATTCTTCTCTTTTTTGTGTGGCAGGCAATGTGACGCTAAAAAACAATACAGATCGCTTTGTACTGAAAGCTGAGAACAATATTGAGAACGCCATTCTGACAATGGACAATGTTACTTTGGATGATAGAGGCGAGTACAAATGCATTGGACGCAATGCGGCCAATGATTATGGAAACAGCACTGTTGCCAGCGACTTTACAACTGTGCGTGTTAAGGGTAAGTCAATATATCGTATTATATAACGATTAGGGAGATTAATGTACCCCAAAATGAATCTTTATTAATATGTCACTGTTAATTTTGCAGGCAAATTTGCCGCCTTGTGGCCTTTCCTGGGCATCTGCGCTGAGGTGCTTATTCTCTGCTTGATCATTCTCATCTATGAGAAGCGACGCAACAAGAGTGAACTGGAGGAGAGTGATACTGATCCCCAAGAACAGTAAGTTTGCCAAATATCCAATCCGCCAATACAACAGCCACAACAGCCAACACCAACACACAAAAAACCACAACAAACAAAAGCAAACAACATCAACAACAAGAAACAACTGTCAAACCACAACAACAAAGAACACCAAATATTATTAAACACAAAAAAAACAAAATGCAGCAGAAAAGGGAAACAGAAAAGTTGAAATTTTTTTAGATATACTATAAATACTGCAAATTAAAGACGTTGAAGCTGCAGTCAATGCAGAACAGACAAAAAAAACATAACACCTTGGAATTACGGAGACACAGAAGCAACGTACTTACATAAATACATACAGACGGAGACTGAGACGGAGACAGAGACACACCAACTGACGGACGGATGGCACGGACACGGACACAGCGGCAGCAGCTACAACAATTAGTGAAATTTTCTTAGTTAACAATTTTTTTAATAACTACAAAAAACAAATAAAATGAAAAGTGAATGAAGAATAATGAAAGTTAACAAAAGAAGTTTAGATATGGAACCATGTATATGGATAATCTTTGCTAATTTCTTGTATTATACGATGGAAAAGTGAAAAGAGAAGAGAATGTGAACACAAAGCCTAAACCTAAACTGGTAGATCTTTATAATTTCTTCAATGTGTGCTAAGCGATAAGGGATATATGCCTGAGCAGTATATATTTTTTTTGATGCGCCCTACAAACCTCTCTGACAAACACAAAACGGAAACGGAAACAGATTACACACACAAACAAACAAACAAACACTCAAAACAAATACACACACCCGAAGAGATGGAAAAACAAACAAAAAATATGTAGTTTTCTAGCTCTAAAATAAGATAATTAATTGTATAATTCATCATATAAATCGCCGCCGCCTTAAAGTTTTCTTTTTGCCTTTTTCCAATCAAAAAACAATTAATAATAATACAAAATAGTTTATATGTATGTTTTTCGCTGTGCTTGTTTCTGTTGCCCGAAAAACCACACACACACACATACCTTTTCTTCTTTTTTATATCAAAGTCCAGTCCATATTATAATGATTATTATATCGTGTAAAAGAATACAAACAAAAATGTTATCAACTTTTGTTTTTAAGTACTTATTGTTTAATTGTATACATTAAAAAAACAAAAAAACACACCACAAATTTCGAAATTTGGAGAGATACGAAACCAGATTTAATCGTTACTTATGTATATTATTAATGACTATATAAGCTTATTAATTTCTTGGCAGTAAAACACACACACACGCACACACTTAGCTCCACACCTTTTTGCATTGATTTTGAATAATAATTAGAATTATTTGTATATGGTACACACACAACAAAAAAATGAAGAAAATAAGAGTATTTTCCCTAAGCCCGAGTACACCCAGTATCGCCAGTACCCTCCCTACCCCCGCACTTTACTAGTATGTTTAATTTCCCCTTTAGTTGTCGCCTCTGATTTTTGTTGATTTCTCGCTGTGTATACATTTTTGAATGACTCTGATTCTATTGTACGAGTTTATCTAGTATCTGAACACTTGTGCTATTGCTTACCGACTATTATTACCTTATTCATTATGATTTTGTGCGTTTTGAGATTGATTTCAACTGAAATATAAAACAAACAAACAAACCAGAAAAAAATACAATTGTAAATTAAACAAAAAAAGATTTTAAAAAAATAAAACAAAAAAAAAAGAACAAAAACCAATCAATCTGCATTTTTAATGTTTAATTTATCAGTGAATAATTCTTATTTTTCCTTAGATCCTGAGTTTTTTGCATTGAAGCTTGCTGTGGGGAGTACCCCTAATAATTGGATTTTGTGTTACATTTTATCTGTCGGTGTATATATGTATAGTATATATTATTTTCATAGAGATCCTGAGTGTTTTGCATTGCTTGTCGTGCAGTACATCCAGGGATTGGATTGTACTTGCATATTGTTTGTTCTCTTTTGTTTTTTATTGGCTCCCTTTACGCTTGAATTGCTTTTGGTAACCACTGTGCGTGATTCGTCGTAGTCGATAATCATGGAAAGCTAATCAAACGTCTTCTCCATTCTTTTCTTATTTTTCCCATTAATATCCGTATAAATATAAACCGAAATTTCCTTTGGGTAGTTGATCAAATTCATTCTCTACTCGTAGTTTAACGAAAATTGAATTAAAAGAAAAGCTAACATAGGAGACAGCCTGCAGCTTGATTCGATCGATTAATTGGTTGACTGTACTCTGCAAATCATCATCACAACTAACCTTAAAGATCCTCGCTCCCCAATAATCAAACAAAAACCAAATACCAAAACCAAATTGCGATCAAATCACATCTTCAACCCGCCTTGACTAACCAAAATCTGATCCAAAATGTGCCCAGCGTCGTAACTAACATCAAGAACAACTACAACAACAACAACTCCAACAACAACAACAATCACAACAATAATTTATAATAATAGTTATGATTATAGCAATAGCAAAAATAATAACAAAAACAACTGCAAGGCAACTGCAACCAGCAACCAGCAAACCAAGCTAGAAAACAAAACAAAAAGTAGCATAATGTTTGTACTAACTAGTATCAAATTCTGTATTGTTTTAAATATTTTATTTTGGTGCATAGAATCTTTTATTGATTGATTGATTGATTGCCACTTTAATTCCCACTCTCTCCTTTCTAATTTTTAATCTTTAATCCTTTTTTAAATTGAATTTCCAAGCAACCACAAACCAACCACAGAGAAAACTAATTCAATCGATTTTGCAATTTGTTTCTATTGCAGGAAAAAGAAAAGGAGAAATTATGATTAAATTTCCTAAACAGAACAGCATACAAAATAATAGCAGACAAAACAAAAAAGAAGATTTAAATATTGAGCATAAACCAATAACAGAGAGGAAAAACCCATGCATTACATAAAATAAAATACATAAAACTAGCAAAAATGAGATAACAAATTGAAGGTTCAAGAACATACAAACATAAATGGATAAAAGTCAGTCACAAGAGCCTACACCTATGTCCCAACTCAGCCCATCTTCATCTATTTATCTATTCCCTGTCCCCGTCCTGTACTGTTCCCAGAAACTGCAAGAAACTTTTGTTTAGTGAAATTGTATTTTATTAAAGTATGAAAAAAATCAAACCATTAATATTAAACAAAACTAAAAAGGAAAAACTGAAATTAATATTAAAAACGGAAAGTGATAGCAGTTAAACGAACACTAAATGGAATATCTTACTTAAAAACAAATAATAATATCTGGACTGTAGAAACCTAAAAGAAAACACAGGACACCCCAACTTCATTCTATTCACTCCACTCCACACCACTCCTCACCCACTCACTCTCCCAAGTCATGCAAGAGAACGAAGAAAATAATATTGTACATAATCTCAAAACTTGAATGTGAAATGGTAGAAAAAAAGGAAAGCAAAATAAGGGAATTCTACTGTGTCTGTACTGTACGCGAAAACGTACCAACGGCCCTCTCTCTGTCTCTATCGCTCTCTCTCTCTCTCTCTCAGTATCCCAGCAAGGAACTTTTCTATGACTATGATTTCTTAGGTAGCTATATTTTGAGGTTAGGCTTTACTTGGGCCCCGTGGCGATCGATACAGAAACAATAACAGATAAATGGCGGCGATTGGCAAGAGGAAGATCAGCCGCAGCAACAGCAGCAAAAATAAATGGAAGAAAAATGGAACACTGTTAAATGAGAAGGCGATGTTAAAAAAAGAACTTTGTTTATTAAACTTAGTTAATATACATATATAAATAATGAACATGAAAATGAAGAATGAACTTTTTAAACAATTAAGTAGCGCGTTATGGGTATATTTTTAAAGGATTAATACCGGAAGTAGTCGACGGATGATGAAGCGAGAACATTGTATATTGCATAATTTTAGAAGAACAAAAAACAAAAAAACAAAACTAAGATACATAAAGAAAGATGATGAAAAATCTGATGCGTACTGCCAAAACTTGTAAAGTTCAGTACTATTTGCTTAGCCTCATTTTTGGTAAACACTAAAAACTAGAAAAAAACCAAAATCAAAACTCTGTTAATTCATTTCTGTTGTTGTTAATTTGGGTTGTTTAAATGTAATGTGAAGCATTGTGTGTAACAAAAAATAAGTGGGACAACAACTATGTATGTATTACCTAAAGCGGTCTTCAATTCACATCTTCAGCTCGTAATCATAAATAGATTACATACATATACATACATATAATATGGAGATATAAACTCTAATATTAGTTTATGTTTCTGTATGTCCTTAATTCGTGTACGTTTTGTTTTCTTTGGGATCATTTTTCGCCGCCACCAAAGCTTTAAATATTTACATAGTAAACTGTGTTCTCAGTAAAAACCAAAAAACCACAAAATTATAAGAAAAATGGGAAATTAATTAAATGAAAATTATGTTAAACGACACAAAGACGTGAGTACGGTACGAGATTTGTATAGTAAACTAAATAAAATAAATTGATTATAACCAAACCGAGAGAAAACCCTGGAAAAGTTCTTGTTATATGTACATATATAGTATATATAATTGCTATACAAAGCATATAAAGCACGTGTGTGTGTGGCATGTTCGATTAACTAGATTATACTATATACAAATACGATAAAATAGCAGCAAAAAAAAAGAAAATGATGTGGGGTCATGTAGTGGGGTCAATAAATAGCCTAGAATGAGGAGACTTTTTGGAAAACCGTCGATAGAAAATTCTCGTGCATAAGTTTTTTATTCATGTACAATTGTTGTACAGTTTTTGTGGCTTATTTGTGTATAACAAACTATTAGTGACAAAAGAACAACTACTACTTACTACTAAACTATCATCAAATATTGATCTATTTTTATGTATGTTTGTACATTAAAAACGGGAGCGCTTATGCTACTACTATCCTGCTATCCTTAAAATATTTTCATTTCAATTGGATTTTGTTCTATTTCTTGTTTTGACACACACACACACACCATATAAAGCGACATCCCTGAACAGAACCTCTTTGAACTGAAAAATGTAAACCCAACAAGAACAAGAACAAGAACAAGAACAACAGCTACGATACCTATTTACTGCTATATTGTATGACGTAATGTTACCCACAACACCGACAAAATGAATGAACAACCGACAACAACAACTAAATAATACATACGACACACGTACCACAAAGAGCGTAAAAACCCAACCAAAATCGAACTTCGAAACACTCGTCAACTATTGCCTATATACATACTACTACCAAAAAACAAAAGGGAAACTATACATTACTTAGATATACACTTATATACAAACAACTACATACGCAATATTGTATGTCTTTTTTTGTACAGAAAAACAAACGACAACAACATACGATATAACAAGAACTAAGCCTGACAAACAGAAAAACATAAATCGTGTATACTTAACGAACCCTCTCTCAGTGTCCTTTCAAAATGATTTCCTTTGTTTTTAAACTATTGAGTTTTACCTAAAAACGAAGAAAGAAGAAACCCCCCAAAACTAAATGCAGAATTTCTTGGCACACACTTTTCGACTCTCACGCTATAAAAAATAAATTAAACCTCAGATCAAGTTCTAATTAAGTTCTAATAACAAAAACAAACACAAGAACGGTATGACAACATTATATATTATATATATATGAAATATATGCATAAATAATATTAGCAATTGCAAGTAATTTTAATTAGTCGCATAAGCCAAATGTTGGACGGGGAAAAATTCGCCGAAACCGAAACAAAAAATTAAGAACTAAAAGAAAAGCTTCAGCATGGAACACACACATTTGTTTTCTCACCGAAGGCAAGCAAAAATTAGTTAAATCCAAAGAAATCTAGTGAAACATATTTTTACATTTTGGGTATTTTATTTAAGCTTAGTTTTTTTTTTTTTTTTTTAAATATTAATTTTTGAGTATTTTCCATAGGAGATGCCTTGATGTTAGAGCGGGATGAGGGAATGAGCTTTCAGGCTTTCGTTGCAACAACTGTCTCGGCCTCTGTCTGACGATGCATACAGTGCGCTTCGAAAATATTAAAACTGATAGTATACAACAACAAAAAATAAAGATATATATAGTGTATGAAAAATCTCAGTTATCCGACACTTGTTAAGGCATTTAAACAACTACATAGTTATGTCGAAGCTTCAACTCACCTACAGTTTCGAAACGCACTGTATGCCTGGCCAGAGAAAAGTCTAAACACACATTTCTCAACGATCCACACTTGGCAAGTCACACATTTTGTAGGAATTCCAATTCTAGGATAAGTTTCAGAAGAATGTTAATGGGGAATCCCCAGCCAGCCAGGCAGAGGGTTCTCTTCCACCCAATGAAAGCCCAAAAACCCGGTTCCAACCTTACCTTTATGTTCCTCAAAGACCCAGACGAATAGTGTAAAAAAATGAGAAACAAACAGTAGGAAAACAAGAAAAATTGCCTTAGGGTTTCAGTAGAAGTATATATAAAGAAAAAAGAATAATGAAAGTGTGTTAACTTTTATATTTCATTTCCCTAATCGGCTGAGAGCAAAACGTGTGACTTTGCCTTATAGGGGGGTGGGAAGGGGGATAGATATGACATCAGCGAAATAATCTAGAAACCAGTTAAAACTACGGGTAACACACAGTAAATCATACAAAACCAAAAACAACTGAAAGACAGTAAAAAGTATTCTTTAATCCAAAACACACACACACACACGGGGTAGATAGAAATAAATGGAATCTTTTTGGGGAAACTAATAAATGAAATAAATCAATTAAGTGCCATTCTCAACGACTCAAAATAATGTCCCGAAATCATCCCAAAGAAAATTCCATTTATTTTTGACTGCTTTTTTGTGTAGAAAATGTCTTCAACCGAAAAGCAGGACACCAAAAACTGTTTCAAGCTAATCGATGATGTATCTATGATTTTTAGCAATTTATATATATAAATTATGGTATATACATATGCATAGATAATGAGAATTACGGGAAACTAAAACTAAAACCGAAGAAAACAAACCAATCACAAACAAGTCAACAGGGCACAGCGCTTCTTAACTATATTATTGATTTCGAAATGCCGAAGAACTTTTTCTAAAAACCGAAAACAAACCAAAAAAAAAAACAAACAAAAAACAAAACAAACAAACACAAACCAAGTGAAAAGTGAAAAAACCAACGCTAATCTTAACTATAACTAACTTTTTAAACTAATATTGAAATTGAACCCAACAAAGTGTTCATTAAACTAAAAGAAACCAAACAAAAAAGATGGCATATACGAGTATATATTATGTATGTACTTAAAGTTATACATTTAATAGAAACACAACAATTTTGTATGGCTATGGCAAAAGCAAAGGAAAAACCCAACAAAAAAAACAAGCAGAAGATGGTGAAGAAGAAACCCAACAATTTAGTTAAGTAATTTATGATAATGTAAAGAGTTTATTGAATAAATTGGGAGATATACCCCGAAAGGGAAAAAAACCAAAAACTTTAAGGAAACTTTCATCAGATTTCTAACGAACTTTACGAATTTCCATGAAAGTAAGAAATTAACAACTCCTGAGCTATCTACTCTACCGAAACTTCTCTACAACATAAACATGATACATTACTATATACATAAAATATATAGTACATACATACATACATATATTAAATATGTCATGGATGTGAAGATTGCATAGGCATACACTTGTTTTTAGCACTAAATGAAAAACTTTTGCGTTACTTTTGTTTGACAAAATACTAATTAAAGAACTTAAATTAATATACATACAAAAACATACTACTATATACATACATACTATATATACATACATTACATATATATACATACATATATATATATAAATACATAAATAGAGTTTTTTAGATCGAAAAGCGAATGAAAGAAATCCCAAATACCGAAAACACGCAAAATCTCGTCTCATCTCATGGATGTGCTACACTAAATTAGTAACTAAAACTAAACTAAAAAACTAAAACTAAACTATTGTTACACCATAACACACACAGACATATAAAAACACATACATTATCTGAATAATTAACAAAAAAAAAAGCAGAGTATAAGCTAAATCAAAGTTGGAGAAGAGGAGCCGATCCGCAGGCAGTTAGAACTCGAGAAGTCCCCGAAAAAAATGCAGATAGAAGAGGATGATGATGATGATGTTGATGATGATGATGAGGCAGCAGAGTCATGCAATCCACACGATCGTTAGTGCAGTATAATAATAAACAACAAATTGTATTATATCTAAGCCAGAAACAAAAACAAAAAAAACAAGTTAAACATAAAAACAACCCGAACAACAAATGTTAATTACAACCAAGCGCTAAAACAAATAAATAGAACGATGAAAATGATATGGCGGCTATTTATTAAAGTGATTTCTAGGGCAGAGTTGAAAATCGACTTTCAGCTAATATAGATTATAAATAAATAAATGAAAACCGAAAAAAAAAACACAAACATATTTTAAAAGCAAGCGCTTAAATTGTACATTTTTACAAGGCAACTGTACATTAAGCGCCCACGGCATTAAGGAAAAACCAAAAACAAAAAACGAGTTGAAAAGCACATCAAACAAATAAAGGTAAAAATTAAAAAAATTAAAAAAAAAACCAAGAGAGCAACCCCAAAGTGTGCGGCTGGAGGGAAGAACCCTTAACCACACACATAGGACGTTGCCCTAGCCAGAACGGAAATGAGTTTATTAAATATATACATTTAAAAATTCATAAACAAAACCAAAAACCACAAAAAAAAACAAGAAAAAACCAAAACCAAAATTCGTTGCATAATATTTAAAACGAAGGTAGTATTAAACTCGATTGCCTAATTCTAATATTAAAACAGAGAAAAAAAGAAAACTATAAAAACATTAACATTAACAGTAATAATAATAATAATGAAAACAAGAACAACAACAAAAATGTTATTATACTTATTATACCGATTAAAATGAAAACAAAAAGCAGAAAACAACCAAAAAAAAATGAAACAAATTAAAATAAAAATTTTATTTAGATTAAATGATTGCTCTCTTTCGCTGATATTTCTATAAAGAAAGGTAGGTTCAAAGGCGGGACTCATAAGGTATTTACGATGGAAGGCCATTGGTCCCAGTGCTACGAGGTTTCGAGATTTTTTTTAGAGAAGACAGCCAAAGATAACCTATTTTCAATGGACGACGCTGAGAATCAATCCCAGTTTCAACTGTCTTGAATTAAACAAACCCTTGAACTGACTCGTCTTGAAGTTGTCGCTTTTCGTAATAAACTAAACCCAATGGAACTTAGGACCCGTTCCCAACAGCAGCTATTAAAAGGAAATATTAGATTGGTCTGAGATAATTCGGTTTATGTTGGGCGACTTACGTGGAGCCTTTTATCAGGTGAGCCATAGCGCTACCGAAAAATGTCAGGTTTAAATAAACTCACCCAAGATACACACACGCAGACTCTTTATTCTTACCATATTTGACAGACGGCTAGCTGAATTGTTGCCATGTCGCAAAGAATGCGCAGAGGCCCACAGTCAAGGTAAAAAGTGGAGCCCGCTGCTGATGAGATAAGTATGGGCAATCGTGTGTGTGCACAGGGGCATGAGTGGCAATAGCCGGTTATCTGACGTCATAAATAAACGTAGCCTTATCGGTTGGTAATAATTTTTGCTTTATTTAAAAACGTCACTACAAAGTTTGCCGGTTGCATCATGGTTAAATGGTTAATATTTGATTCAGATAACACGCAAGTCTGTACTTTAAAATGCGTCTACACAAATAGATAGTTGTGTGTGTATATAATATAATATTGTATGTAGATTGCTATAGCTAAAGTATAGTTCTTTGTCTTTGCGTCTCGAAAAAGGTACTAAAGGAATCTGCTGTTTATCTGCCCTTTGCCAAGCCGTGTTTATAGGGTATCTTTTTTATCTTGGTTAACTGGTTCGTCCCATCATCACCAAGTAAGGAGTTTTTCATATATAGTTCATAGCTCAACTACAAAATACTTTTACAAATATATATGCATACTCGTAAGATTTAAAGGTAAAGGTTTGTAAGTATTGAACATAGATGAGTAGAAGACGTACATGCATCTATGCAAGGGGGGTTAGGGTTAGGTGTAACATTTATAAATTATGCACAAAATAAATATTTATATATTCAAACGCTTCGCACTTAAAAAACTAAAACAAAACATCGCAGAGCTGCTCCAAGGTTCCGGTTATCTATGTATCTCTAACTATCTATCTGTGCCTAGGCATACTTTCACTCTTGTCCATTCGATTGTATAGAATTATCGTTGGTTGTGGCACCGCATAGACGCGGCGCCTGCAACAGATCTGTGTACTGCAGCAGGGCCTCGCGCAGTGATCGTGACACCTCGGGCGATGTGGTAGTGGTGCAGTCCACGAGATAAGGATACAAGCCAATCAATTGATCCCAGGCAGGTTTGTTAACTGGGGGGATGAAAGATGGTTAGTTTAAGGCATGACTGATCTAACAGCTTAGACTTTTGGACATACCCTTTGAGGCTGGTGCCTTCTTCATGGACACCACCAATGTGGCAATGGCTTTGAGCACAAACGATATCTCCGACAGGCGGAATCTTAAAAGGAAAAAAAAATGAAATAATACTAAAGACGGGAGTGTGTTCATCTCTTACCTGGGCAAAGGGCACTTGCCGCTTTGGCGCTCATCGTCATTGAACCGTTTGAGCACTTCCTGGAAGCGATGCAGCAAGGCAGTTACCGCCAATCGTCCGGCAAAGTCCTTGCCGCCGGCTCCTGCGGCACCAGCTGGCAACAGATTGGCATTAAAGCGATTGTTATTGGTGGCATGATGATCCTCCAATAGTGAGAACTGCAGCAACGTCTCGAAGCAGGTCTTGGCAAAGATCTCGCGCAGCTTCCAATCCGATTCGTAACAAATATTCGTGTCCGAGGCCGAGTGAATGGAGCCCTTGTTGAGCAGCACCACAATCTGCATAATGAACTGGTGCGGCATCTCGTGGGCATGTGGCAGCACCTCATCCCGCAGCAGCTCAATCACATGACAATCGATGGTCTCGTCTAGGACAATCTCCTCCAGGCCGCGATCCTCGATGGTGCACACGCTGGCGGGAAACAGAAATTTGTCCAGCGTATCAGCCAAATCATCCCAAAGGCTGGCAAAATGCTGCGGCTTGGCCCGGGCCACCTTCAGGCCCGTGTGGAGCACACTGATCAGACTCGAGATGGCCAGCTTCCAAGTGCTAGAGGACAGACACTTGTACTTCATGGCCAGCGGTGTGCGCACAGCCTTGACAATGTCGTGGAGGATCTGCTCATGCACCACAGAGTCTTCTGTGGCCGTCGTCTGGTACAGCTTCACACAAATACTGATGGACTTCTCCCCAAAAGGTATGTAGTTCATGCTGACCACCTCCACAGAGGCATTATTGGCATAGTGTCCCGACGCGGACTTGGCATACTTGTGCTCCACATTCTGCTGGAATGTGGGCGGGGCACAGGCAAACTTGCTGAAGATCAACAGCTGGCGAAAAATGGCGGGTATGAGCTGGCTGATATTCGAATCCGACTTTGTTGCCTCCTACAAAACACAGAAAGAGTGGGGGGTAGTAAAGATCTCTCACACAGTGGAAAGTAGTCTCTCACCTTTTGTATTAGCTCCATGCAATCGAGAATGCCATCATGCAGTGGCGTCAGCAGCGTATCGGACACAGTGGACATGATGTAGGGCACAGCATCGGTCTGGACGGGAATGCACACCGCATTCGTCAGCACCGTGCAGAATTTGTCAAAGTCCGTGGAGCTGAATCTACATAAAGTTTCCAAATAATTTAGCATCAGCGAGCAATGAGTTTAATAATAGTTTCTGCTGCTCACTTGGCTTGAATGTGATGAAAGATGGCGGGAAAGATTTGTATGAGGGCCGTCAGAAAAGCCTGACTGGGAATGTAAAAGTCCTCCTGGCTATCCTGGCTGCCATTGCTGCCACCATTGCTGCTGGGCTGCTGAGGCTGTGCTTTCGTTGTGGACATTTTGGTGCTCTCCATGCCAATGCTGAGCCAAATGTTCCAGGCAATCTGCTCAGAAACATAAACGAAGGCAGCAAAAGAATTTCAGAGAATTAATTAGAAGAAACCAAACTCTAAAAATATAAACAGAAATCTTACAAAAAAGAGCTCCATGTGATTGACACGGAAATTGGAGAACTGCTTCTCGATACTTTTCAAGTACTTAAGATAGGAACAAAAACAAAACATAAGAAAAGAAAAGGAATTAGCCGTAGCATCACTCCAATCTACTTACAGTCCAGATCTCTTCATCCTGCTCTTGCGCTGATTGTGGATCCTTAAGGGATGATCCTCCTCCTCGCTCTGTTGTGGTATTGTGGTACATGATCTCCTGCAGAGATTTAAGTGCTGCCAGCGAGACCTCTCCATTCTTGCTCAACGCTGCATTCTGTATGAACTCGAGGATCAAAGACCAGGCACGCTCAAAGTCTCCCAGCATTTGGAGCAGCTCTCGTTTGGTGTTGAACACCCGACAGACGCCCGACAACGTCAGGACCTGCGTCTCGGCCCATTGCTTCTGAGCGGTGTTCCTCGAATGATGTATGAGAATATTGCCACTGGCATCCACCTTCTCATTGCTGGCCGAGCTGCTCAAGGCCCGGACGTTGTCGAGCAGGGGGAATAACACTTGCCAGACCAGGGCCTGCCAGGTCGGTGGATTCAACAGGCTGCCGTGGGCCGAGATGGTGGAGAAGAGTGTCTGGCCGGCCGATTTACGGACAGCCGGACGCAGATCTACGCACAGCTCTCCCAATTTGGCATACAGACACATCCAGAGCTTGTCGAATTGTGGCATCTTCACGGTGCCCGGAAACTCTGGCAATATGGCCACATCCTGCAGTTGTGTGGACATCAGTTTGTCCTGATTTTGATTAAAGAAATCCGAAATGTTCCACTGCAAAAAAACAAACGAAAATTCCCATCAATTATAAAATTCATTTAAATATTTTATAAATTTTCCAATCAGAGACCATCAGACCAATCGCTGTAAGCGAGATATTCAGCTCCTGTGTTTGGGATCCAAATTTAGCCGCCGTGCTGATGCAGAGGGGCAGACAACGCCAGGGCATGACCGTGAGGAAGTCGGTGATGACCAACTGTAGGCATTGGAAGGCGGTGCGTATCAATGGCTCCCCATGATGTTCGTTGACAGCGCCAATTATCTCAATGATGGCTGGCCAGCCAAAAGAGAGTATCTCCCCGGCTGTGTTTAGAATTTGGAGAACACAATCCAACTGGCGTTGCCTCACATCAGCATGCAGGACAGTGGACAGCTCAGAGAGTGGACTCAGCAGCATCGTTTGTAGCTCCTATGGAAGATTGATATTAATTGGTTAATTAATTAATTTATATTTAATAATTGTTTGTCCAAACCATGTTCTCCTTGAGCGGCGTTTTGTGCTTGAATTGTAGAGCAGACTTCACCAGATAAGTGATGGCCTCCACACCCCACTCCCGCATGCGTATATGCCGATGCTGGCACACCTCCAGCAAATGATTGGTTAGCGGACGCCACAGAACATTGATTCGGGGCATATTCACGAGTCCCGTTTCCAGCAGCTTGGCCACCGCAAACAGCGATGGCTCTCGATTGGCATAGGCCAATTCCATGGCCTCGTGCGAGAGCTTGCACAAAGCATCGATCAGATGATGCAGCGCCACATCGTCCAGATACTGGCTGGACTCAAACAGCTGGCTTAGCATTTGTGACAGCACTGGGAGATCCGCCATTACAGCCGTTTGTATGCCAACATTCGCCTCAACGGCTGGCTTTGGCATCGCCTGGAGACTGCCGCCGGTTGAGGGTTTTAAGCCCAGTATCCACACCAGATGCTGCAGCGTTTGCAGCACCATGTGCCACGATGTGCCCAGTATGCCGCCATTGTTGTGCGCCAAAAAGAGTATGGCACGCATGCACTGCAGATTCTTGTTGGTCAGCATTACGGGCGCCTGCATGACGCTGTGTGGCAGCGAGGCCGATGGCAACGGCGTGCCCACGGCCACAATCTGAGGCCGGAAGTCATCGGGCGTACAGTTGTTGAGGAACTGACTGCTCAGATCCTGGCTACCACTTCGAGTGTGACCTGCGAAAACCGAATAAAGAATTAACTTATGGTATGCACAAAGGGATTCCGCGCACTTACATCTCACATCGCCGTCTGTTTGCGTGGCATTGGCAAATATGGACATAGCATAGTGGGGTGGAAACGAGGCTCGACACATGGCCATAATGAAGGCATCGCGTGGCTGCAACTGCTCCAGCATGCCACACAAAGCCGCATAGTTCTGCATGGCCTTTAGTATATTTTCGGTGGTGGCCTCGTCCATCGATGTCTCCACCAAAGGTATGAAGGCGCTGAGCAGCCCGGACCAGCTGGAATTTACCAACTGCAGGCACAGCGGCTGGTGCTCCTCCTCCGTAATGATCGCCGTGTTGTGGGTGGGATGGAGCTCGGGTGTGCGCTGTATGACACCACCAATCGAACGGGTCATGTCCAGGAGTATGGCATGTCCCACCGAGATGCCATAGCTGTCGGGTATATTCGGGGCATCCAGTTTATCCAGCATTTCCAAGCTGCAAGAGAGAATATCCATAAGAAATTATAATCCAGGACAGAAGGATGTCCACTTACTATACTGCCTTGGATACGCCAGGGGCGTAGGTGGCGACGAGCGGCAGATAGGCTCCCCGAAACGAGAATCCACACTGATTATTCCCAGACAGAGTGGACAGCGAACTGGTGGGCTGCACTCCAAGCACTCCTCCATTCTGTTGGCCATTCAGCATAACGGATGCGTTTATCAAAGAATATCGCACAAAGCTGCCCATGGCCGCAATCATATCATGGACAATGTTCGTGGCATGATTCTTCAGGTCATACGACTTGCAGAAGAAGGCAATCAGCGAGGAGCGTGTGACCAGCTTGTGTATAACCTCCACAGCCAGGGCCCGCTGCCAGGCTGGTTTGTCTGGATCCAGAAACTTGATTATCAGCGACAGAAAGATCTCGCATTCGGTCACCAATATGGTGTGGTATTTCTGTATCAGAATCGCCACCAGACGCAACAGTCGCATGCTGATAGGAAAATAGGGTTTCTCTGCGGGCACTGGTGCGGTTCCATTGTTGGCTGCCGGCAGCTGCCGATGTTTGACATTTGGAGAGAAGAGTTTTATCACCAAGGCACAGACGCGCTCCTTGAGCAGCAAACGGAAATCGTTGCTCTGTGGGGGATATTATAATTAATGGCATAAACTTAACAAATAATATTCTATAATGCACTCACCTCATGGAAAACCGCACTAAAGTTGGTGAGAACTGCCTCCAGCAGTTCTAGGCCAAAGGTGCGCGTCATTTCGGTCATGCCGACCAGCCAATAAGGCTGCTCAGCATTCACCAACTGCACCAGATCCTGAAACAACAGAAATGCATCCGAGGCAAAGGTTTGCACATCTTGACCGGCTGCAGCGGCTCCGCCTTCCGCCTCCACCGGGCTGTTGCTCGAGCTGTTCGGCTGCTGCTGTTGCTGTTGCAGACTAGGCACTGAATCTTTCTCCAAGTAGACACGCTCAAATACAAGCGACACCAGCTGGCGTATGGTGGCCCCAGCAGTGTTGACAATTGTGGGATTCTTGGTGTAGTGCAGGCGAAAGCACAGCACCAAGGCCTTGGCCAGCGTGTCGCCATGGACAACTGTGTTGGTCGTCAGCAGGAGGGTCACTGTCTGCAGCACCTTCACCTCCTCGATGTTGTTCTCCATGAGGGTCCACAGAGCGTTGGTTATGTAGAGCGCACCCTTTTGATCGACCACCTGCTGGGTAATCAGACGTTGCATCATGCCCAAACAGAACTGCAGCAAAAAGAACGATAAGATATGAATATGACATGAAGACATGGCGTCTGCTTTGAGTGTCTTACCTTGATGATTTTCAAATCCTTGGTCTCGCATCCCTGCACCAGGGGATAGAGTATCTGGTTGACGGTGTAGTAGACAGAGTTTTGCTGACTGCTGCCAGCAGTGCAGAGCTTCGAAATAGCCTCCTCGCATGCCTGGTAGTTGGGAAAATTAATGGCCATGTTAAATTGTCACAAAATCAATTTTATTTGTTTTTGCTATCAATTTCATAATTGCGTAGCCCCCACTGGCAGGTGCACGGAGCACCCCCACCCCAACAGCAAGGTATGGGGTGACACACTCAGTCAAAGCACACAAAACACACACACCCACACAGTTACATAGCTACATACATATGTGGCACGTTGCCGCAATTAGAAATGCGACCATAAAATGCGGCACACGTCAGCAGAGCAGCAGGACAGGACAGGACACGACTTACCTCTTTTATTTGAGGATACTTCTTCTTGGTTTCAAGTGAGAGCGTCTTGAAATCGGCCTGCAGCGCCTCCACAAACTTGTGCACATCTTGGCCCCCACCCCCGCCCACAAACGACATTGTTATTTGTTAGTTATGTTCAGATTCAGCTCTTGCACAAAACGACACTCAATGCACTGCATGCATGCCGCATTTATGTACATTAATTGCAATAAACATCGACTGTGGAAAATACTTTATTCTTAGAAAACTACAAAAAGAAAGGTAACAAACACAATAAGCCGTGAAAATTCGTTTTGACAGCTGACGTACACAGTGGACAGTGTTAGTAAATGAGGTAATATGAAGATAGTATCATGAAGAATTGTATAAGGAGGTCTCGTCGGCTGCGCGTCGGCTGCCTTAGTTCGTTTTGCTCCCTTAGAGTTCAGCACTTCTTATTTTTTGAAACAAGAAGGTTGCAATTTCTTTTAAAATTAAGACCCTAATAAATATAAAAACAAAAAACCAACTACTTTCAAATAGTATTTTATTAAAAATCAAGATAAAAAAGAAAACCTCAACTCTTTTTCTTGCAATGGGCAACTTTAAACCCCATGCCATCAAAGGGTTAATCAGCACACTCTATTGTCGTTTCACTCACACTTACAGCGCAGAGCCCTCTCAGTCGCACGTATTGACAGCATTGTTAGGGGAGCAATTCTGCCGACGAGACGTCCTTATATAATTCTTCATGGAAAGTATGCAAAAATGCAGTGTACGGAATAAGATGTGCATCTGTATGTATTGTTGGCCGATGGTTTTTCAATCATCGATAGTATCGATGGCGCTATCCATTTTTTTCCCAGCTCTACCGTGTTTGTTGTTATTATTTTATTTGAAAACTATTCTTCACAGTTATACATTTACATTATAAAATTGAAGAAAGCGTATTTTCAGAAGAACATCATCATGTCCGAAAATAAGCACGCGAACAGACCCGCGCAGAAGGGAAACTCACCTGCGAAGCTCGGTTCTCCGGCAACAGCTACAGCGAGTACCCGGCAAGTCCCAGCGGCTTCGGGCTCAACAACGCATCATAAGAAGCTGTATGTTTCATTCAAAATGGACAAATGTACTCCGTTGCTAACTACGCAGCAGAAGAAGGGATCCCGGCAAAGGTCGTCTGAATTTTCGCATGAATCCTCCGAATCCACATCCGCCCAAAAGCGTGGCAGTGACCGCCAGACGCAGGATACTCTGTCTTCGCAGGGTGCTGAGACTACCACTGGTGAGTCTGCTAATTCCCCTTCAATTTTATAATAAACATTCATTTAAATTGGCGTCAAACAGGTCCCTGGCTGTGTCTGGAATGCAGTGTGAGCCTTCCATCGTATGGTGACTACAGACTCCATCTAATAGAGAAGCACAAGAGAACCACTGACCGCTGGGCGCTCTGCGAGGACTGTGGCTGGCGATCGGACAGCAATCGCGCGTTGCATTTCCACAAATATACGGATCACCAGATCAACTCACTGCTCTACACTTTCCCTGAGTGCGACCTCTGTGATCGGAAATATTCGAGCAAAGACGAGCTGCAGGCTCACCTGACTGAGTGCCTTAGTGCTCACATTAGTGCCATTCAGGAGAGTGAACAGGATCCGGAGGACGATGGTAGCATTATCTACGACATAATTCTGGAAACTGACGACGACGAGGATGACGATATGCCACTGAAGCCGCCCTCCACGGCAAGACAGAACCAGACGTCTACGCACACCCGGCTGGAACTGGGCACGCCCAGCGATGGTGATGATGAGGCTGCATCCCGAGCAGAAGATGGAAACCGAGGATCGTATTCCCCCACATCGACCGAGTACAATGAGGCAAGGCAGTGGACAAAAATAACTGTTAGTGGCATTCTAAAACAAAGTGACGACGAAGGCAAGTTTCTGCTATCTCGAGTTCATAAAAAAAACCTCACGCGATCACTGAGAAACAAATTGACCAAGATGATAGTCAACTACTTTCTGACAAGGAAAATAAATATGACGCTTCAGCAGAGCTACGCCTTGGAGAGAGATGTGGTGCGGCTCTTTCCCGATGAGAAATTGGAACACTGGCGGAGCAACGGAAAAACTGCTGGAACATTATATAATAGTTTTCGATACAAACGACGCGTTAAACATGCGGCAGAGCTTCAAGAAGTGCAGAAGGAAACGCTGCAAGAAGGCGAGAAACGCCCTTGAAGGAGTTTGAGTAGGAACTACAGAGGATGATCAAAGTTTCCTTTGGCAGTTGACAGTTGAAGCTTACAAAAACTGGCATAAATTTAAAAAATTTATTGTGCAGGGCAAGGCTTTGCCTTGACACTCTAGGAGGTAAGTGACAAATCCAAAAGCACCGACAAGAATGGCTTTTCTAAATTGATTATTAAATTGCAGCTAATATCCTCGTTTAAACCGAAATACAAGAGAAGAATTTAACGCTGCAGAACCCAAACCATGGGTAATCCGAACAGCAAAAGGATGACGTTCTTTATGACCTTGAATGCTGTCATTATCATTATCTTCATATACGTCTCTTTCTCGACGAAAGATATACTGCCGCTGAAACATTTGCATTCGGCTGGAACCCTTCCGATGCGCCGCAGGATCGAGCATAGAAGCAGCAGCGTACATTATGGCAGCACCATCAGTAAGCCTTAATTACAGCCCATCTAGGCCACATTTTAATCGTACAAATTCCACTTAATAGAACGGAATGTATTGAAAAGAAAAGAAAGGAATTCCTCAGAAACAAGCAAACAGCTGGAGGTGAAAGGAGCTAGTTTATTGCATAGCAATATTGAAGCCGCTCCCTTCTTTTTGGCTTATTCCACTCAACAGCCCAAGTCGTCGGAGTCTCTAATGAAGAGCCAACAGAATACCATGCCCATTGTAAGCTCCATTAATGGCAGTAGCAGCGTACCCAATACATCAAGTGAGATCCCCGCATTACCTTTACTTACTCCAGTGCTTACAAGAACAGTTTATGAACCCGGCCATCTCAACGAAGAGCTTGATATTAAGAGGATATGTATAGACAGGGGGCTATTTCTGAGGTTGCTCATTCTGATCACCTCAGCACAGAGCCACTTTATGGCGAGAATGTCCATCCGACAGACCTGGATGCACTATGCAAGCAGGCGAGATGTGGGCATGGCCTTTGTCCTTGGCCGGACCACGAATGCGACCCTAAACGAGTCTCTCAATAAGGAGAATTATATGTATGGCGATATGATACGTGGAAACTTTATAGACTCGTACTTCAATCTCACCTTGAAGACGATCTCTATGCTTGAATGGGCAGACATGCACTGCCCACGGGTGAAATACATCCTCAAGACAGATGACGATATGTTCATCAATGTTCCTAGACTGCTCGACTTCATAGATGGGCACAAGGATACACGTACGATCTATGGTCGCTTGGCCAGACGGTGGAAACCTGTCCGCAGTAGCAAGTCCAAGTATTTTGTTTCATACAAATTATATAGTGGCCTGCAGTATCCAACGTTTACCACCGGACCCGCCTACCTACTCACTGGAGACATTGTACATGAGCTATACACGCAATCGCTCAACACGTATTATATGCAACTCGAGGATGTCTTCATCACGGGCATTGTGTCCAAGAGCTTGGAGATTATGAGGCTGCATGCCAAAGAATTTCGCAACAGCCGAACCTCTTTCCTTCCGTGCAACATACGCAAAGCGATCAGCGTGCACATGATCAAGCCAAGCGAACAATACAATCTTTGGAAGAGCCTTTTGGACTCGAGTATCAAGTGTAAATAATTGTCGGTCGCATAACGACTAAATCAATGCTGAGGTCCCGCCAAATGTTGAAAAAACTGAAACTTCAACAAAAGGAATTGGTTTTTTACTTATGTACGTCTACATTAAATACACATCTATAAATATCCTCCGTTTTGATTTAATTAAGTTGCAACGTGCATATCCAAAACGATGAGGAACTTTGTGAGACGCGTCTTAGGCAGCGTCACAACTTGTATACAAGTCACTCAGTCAGTTTATAAGTGAACTTATAATTTAGGTGTTTAAAGTATAACATAGAATTGATAAATAAGCGCCGCTCGAATAAGCTCTGAATTTAAAAATTAAATTGGTACCCAGAGATTACTACGGGTAGGCCATTGCAAAGAAATGAGGTCACTCTAGCCAAAATGATTTAAGATGTACGGTATATTTTTAAAATGAGAAGGTATGTTTTTGACGGTTGTGCGGTATATTTTAACGATTCATCCGCGGTCACACTGTTTGTGGGAGTAAATAGCGCCCCCTCCCGCGGAAAAAGCTGAAAAAATTTGTTCACCCGTTGGTGGGTAGAATATGTGCAAAGCCTCAAAAGTGTCATAAAACTGCAGCTTAAAAGTTCGAAACGTGAATATACATAAATCAAAGGCTGCGGCCAGTCAAACCCATTAAAGAACACAAACGGTCTGGGGTTTACCCAATAGTCTGGTCTGGGTAAAACGTTAATTAATGGTTATATTTTATTTTGAAAACATGTTTCGCATGACTAATGAAACGCGTTGATGCTATAATAAAAGTAAGGGCCTCGAGAAAAAACTCAAAAAAGAAGAAAAGTCAGAAAACGCCTCAAGGCTCGGAGACCTGGGCAGCAATGGTCAAGCGCACGCACACACACACACAAAAGGCTTTAGTGGTGGCACCTACAAAAACAACAGAAGGAGTAGCAGCAGCATTCTCGGCCTTAACTACAATTCATCATCGCTAATTGTCAACAAAAGCAAATTTATTAACGTTAAATAAACACTAAAAATAAACACCCAAACACCAGGCAAGCAAGCAAGTAATTATGCTTGACCCTGGTCCAACAATAGACGCCACAGCAACAACCACAACCGCAGTTCCATCTCCGTCTTCGATTTCAGCGCCGCACTTACTGGCGGGAGCGTAAGCCTAAGTCTAGGCCGCCCCCTGCCTGAGCAGAGTCAGAAGCTGAATAACCCAACATTTGGGAGGTAAGTCATATAGCGACGCAATGTGCGATGACGGTGCGTTGCTTGGATTGTTTCATTCATTGTTGTTTTATTAACATAACACATTTGTTTGGTTGGGCAACAGAGCGAGCTTCGCTACCACCGATTGAGAGAGATTTCCACATTGGATTGTCCCTCACGCACACACACACATTGCGACACGAGGTTTAGAGTAAAGTTTAGAGCAATTTTTCATTAGCACATCAGATTTTGCCTGGACTGGATTGGGATACGTATGTTCCTGGTACTGGTACCAGACCGCTTTGATGCCACCTTGATTGATAGCAGTCATCTCTGAAGATAGTTTTGAGGCCGCACCGAAAAACCCGTTTTTCAGCTGAACCTGCGATTATCTGCGGTTCATTGTACTTATTAGCAGTCGTCGAAGACACGGGACGGGGCCACGAAAAGCCCAAATGGAGAGACCGATTGCTGACTGGGAACGGTTTATACCAGTATGCCGGAGCAGCGCTTCCGTTGCCCCACCGCTTCCTGCTGCTGCTGCTGATGCCCGCGAATTCAAATTAAAAACGAACCCGTCATATTTCACGGTAATTTCGCACACAATTACAAATTGCTTAAACGCTGAGGAAACATGTGTGAAGCAATTCTGTAGGGGGTCTATAGACTGCATTGCGCCCCGCGCCACAAAAAGGGGAAGTCTGATAAGAGACCAGACCAGTGGCGGTGGCGATAAGTCGTTCAAGAATTTATGTGCTCAAAGTACTTGTACTTGTAGCAAAAGTGCTTAAGCATGGACTAAATGCAAGGCACTGCTTGGTGAATCATCCATAAAATCTGAGATAAGGCTAGGGTACTTTCACTCTCGCTCACTGATGCTGACATGCTAATCACAGAGAGCGCCATCGCCTGTAACAACAATAGAACAATCTCCCACGTCACAGCACGTCACGCTGCGGTTTCCAATATACTAAATTTGTTTATTAGCTTTAACATTGTGTGTGGGTGTTGGTTTGGTGTGTGCGTCTTTCAAAGCGTCTCCACTGGTCGGTGATAAGCAAGGGACTTGAAACGATATGAAGGCTGTAGAGTTAGACCCAAAAAATTCCATGCGGTTCTTTCCGCTTTCAAGAGAGAGAGAGAGAGAGAGCGAGCGCGACCAAATACAGACTTTCCCTTTACCAGCAAACCCAAAAGCTAATCAATCGAGTGGAGCGTAGTTAATTGCTTGCCTTTCTGTTAATTAAATGGCAAAATATTTGCTAAAACTTTTTCAATTAAAACGTTTCACATGCGATATCATCAAATTTCAGCTTATCTATCAGTTGTTTCAGCACATAAAATGTGACATTTTTCGTTGTTTTTTGTTTGCCCACATGTAAACATATTTCTAATTGATTGGCTATCGTTCAAAGGGGGTTTCGGGATTTTCCCAACAACAATAGAACCTTAAATATTTTATTGCACACCTCAAGGCTCTAAAACATCCAGAGTTAAAGATTACCTTATCTTAATTCATTCTGTAGAGCGGTTATAAAGTATTATTTTTTGTTCATTTAAACAATTTCTAATAGTATTCCGATATAGTACAGATATGAATGCAAACCTTACCTTTCCCCTTAAATATTTTATAGATTAGATAAGCCATGGAAATCTCTGCTAATTGCTACCGTACCTACAGACTATCAAAAACAAAAACAAAATCTTAAGATAGTAAACGCGGGCCCCAGCCAAATGACGCATTGGGATTTTCATGCTGCCTCTGCCACTTGAGAACGGTCAGTTGGCAAAACGAAAGTTCCTTGGAAAAAAATGATTGAGTAGCCACTTTAGACGGTTTTATTGATTTCCTTAACAGGGATAAGAGGAGGAGCCTACCGTTCCCGTCTCAAATGGTTGTAGTATTTTTATGGGTCGGTCTATAATTAGTTCGGAGTTCGTCCGCCGTAACTACTTATTAATATTACAAAAATGTACACGAGTATAAATATGGAAAAGGCCTAGAGTCTAGACGGAGGCAATCTTATCACTCCGATGCTAACTGTTTTCATGCCAAGGCAAAGAAAAGTCAAGTGGTAGGCCAACTCTCTGGCTGCTGGTCAAGAGTACACAGACTCTGTGTTCCCGAACCGGTGGCGTTTCTCTTCGGTGCCTCTCCAATGTTCGGCTCGCCCACGTTGAATCAGGTCAAGAATGCTGTTGACTTGTGTGAGCCGCATGCTAAGTGGGAGCCCAGAACCCAAAAACAGACAGAGCCCAAGGCGATGTCGTGACAATTCTGGATGCTGCGTGTTCGAAGCACTTGCGGATTTCATTAGCTACAAAATGTGGCAGCCCCATTGGACATGCTGCACTTAAATTTAATGTTTCTTAAGGATTCAATAGATGAGAACTAAAACTACTCATGACTCATGACTTGTAGAGAAATCTCCAGGCAAAAAAGGTGCAACAATGTTTATAAACAATCTACCCACAACTACTACTCCCTCATTCCATACACAAATATTTGCATTATTTCAACAATAATGAAAGATATCAAATGGCCAAACTCGACTTTGAGATACCCGACACTGCAAAGAGCATGAAACCTAAGGAAGGGGGGAACGAAAAAGAGTCCGATTCACAAATCAAATTAATTCTAAGAAAAAGCTCAAGTAGCTTCTATTGTAAATAAACTTAACAAAGAAATGGTGTGTGGTAACACTTCCTTTGCAGAGCCACTCGAAAACAAGCATACCTTTAGTGCCTAAGAAGAGTGCCGGGTATCCGGGGGCAGTGTAGGAACACTTAACGAATCAGCGGAATCAGTTGTTTACTTAAGTTCTTTTTTTTTCTCTCATTCTCATTGCAGTCGCACCGCATACGTCGCGACGCTTGGACCCGCCCAAGCGCCAAGCGGATCGTTTTCGTAACCGGAATATACACACGTAGAAAAATATATAACGAACCATAGGAGGTACGCACCATGGTGGCCGTGGGCAGTCTACACAACACGCGCATGCTGCGCTTCCTCTTAGTCCTAGTGGTTGTCATCCTCACCATTTTTATCTATGCCTCGTATTCGACGACGGCAACGTTGACACCGACGCGTGTCCGACCAGCAGCTTCACCGCCTCAGCAGCTGGTGGGCGACAATCCGAACCAAATGTTAACCCCGAACAACACTGGAGAGTTCGGCCTGGCCACGGGCGACGCTGTGCCCAAGGTCCAAAGCAGGCAGCAGCAGCAGCACACAGAAATTCATAGAAGGCACCCGCCACAGCATCGTCTGCCCACGATCGATGAGGATGCCCTGCTGGACGGAGGCTCTGCTGGTGCCAGCCCCAGCCAGGTTGGCGTTGGCGGTGCTGACCAGACGCCCAATGCCATTGCCGATGAGATGCTCGAGGAGCAGCAGTATGGCCAAAGTGTTGATGGTATCACTGGTGAGTCTGTTCGGTCTGTTCCACTGCTAATTATGCTAATGATATAATCTTTCATTTCATCAGGCAACATCAGCAGCAACAACAACAACAACAACATCAGCAACAGCAACGGCACCAGCGAGGCGTTGGTTGTCAAACAACCAGCCACTGGCCCTGGCTCCCCCGCCCAATCGCAACAGTCGCCCAGTCAGCAGCAGCAGCAACAGCAACAGCAGCAGGCACAATCCGAAGCAGAGGTTCTCATACCCACTTCTAATTTGCAAAAGTTCATTGAGAATGCCGATAAGATATTGAAGAACATCACATCGAACAGCAGCAGCAGCAGCGGAGGCGGTGGCACCGGCAGCGGCAGTGGAGTTGCCGTACCAGCAAACGGAAATGACCAGCACATAGGTAGGGCTCCAGGATAGCTATGTTAGGGCTCTATGAAAGAGAATTTTAAGCACCAAATTAATGCTGACGTCGAAACGTCTGACGCTTAGTCAACAAAATGGCTGTTTAGTCCTCCTACGCCTATGAACACGTATCGTGTTTCCCCCCTGACAATCCCTGACAATGGCAATGTAAACAAACAATGCAAATGTCTGTCGTTCGTTAACTGATACGTCAGTTGTCGTACAGGGGGAACTAATTAGAATATAACTCCCTTCCCTTGCTTATGTTAACTTTGCTCAACTTTCCATCTTTCCATAGATAAGGCCAACCCACAACCGGAGGAGATACAAATCAATTTGTTGGATGGAAAGAACGAAGGCTTTGAGGGCTACTCAGCTGATTCGGACAAACAGAAGCTGGTTCCCCCTGCCAATGCCAAGAAAAACAATGCGGAATCAGCGGTTCTGTCTGCCAGACCACCTGTACCAATTATACGCACCACAAAGGGTAGGAGCAGCGTTAAGGAGCAATCTACGCCGGTGGATCCCTCCAAAGGGGTGGCTACAGAGAAGCTCTACGAGTCCGGCCACATCGACGATGAGATCGATGCCGATCACATTTGTCCGCATGCGGGAGAACCCATAAAGCTGCTTGTGCTCATCAGTTCGGCACAGTCGCACGAAGCGGCGAGAATGTCCATCAGACAGACTTGGATGCACTATGGAAGCAGGCGGGATGTCAGCATGGCCTTTGTCCTGGGCCGCGGCACCAATGAAACGATTAACAAGGCGCTCACCAAGGAGAACTATATCTATGGGGATCTGATACGCGGAAACTTTATCGATTCGTACAATAATCTAACACTGAAGACGATCTCCTCGTTGGAATGGGCGGACAAGCACTGCCACCGTGCCAAATACATTCTCAAGACAGATGACGATATGTTCATCAATGTGCCGAAGCTGCTGGCCTTCCTGGACAAGCACCAGGACAAGCGAACCATCTACGGCCGACTGGCCAAGAAGTGGAAGCCCATACGTAATAAGAAATCAAAGTATTATGTATCGGTCGATCAGTTTGCGGCTGGTGTGTTTCCCTCCTTCACCACCGGACCCGCCTACGTTCTCACCGGTGACATTGTTCATGAGCTGTATGTCCGTTCGCTGAAGACAGTCTATCTGAAGCTGGAGGATGTCTTCACCACGGGCATTGTGGCCAAGAGCTTAGACATTAAGCGGGTGCAGGTGAACGAGTTCGTCAATCGCCGCATCTCGTTCAACCCGTGCAACATACGCAACGCGATCAGCGTGCACATGATCAAGTCGAACGAACAATTCGATCTGTGGAAGAAGCTGCTGGATCAGACAACCAAGTGTAAATAGTATTTTAAGTTTAGATTGTGAATGGGAAGGGAGGGAGCAGATAGTAAGCAGAGGGAAAGTGAATCTATATAAGAGAGGATAGAGAATGGATGGATGTAGCAAAACGCAGCTATAGGATTATTAGCATTATGTCTAGTTTCTAAGTCCTAGGAATATCACAAATATTTGTCATCGATCAATGGTATCTTTATCTGCATATAGTAACATTACTCTTAAATGCATACCGACTGGAGACTGGGAGACCCGAGAACGAAGTGCGAAGAGCGAAGAGATTACATTTTAAAGGTTTAGTAGTTTAATTTTAGCATTATGAATGCCATTATTTAAATGATAATTACTGAGCGATAACTGTGGTTATATCTTAACACTAAATACATGTATGTATATCAAAGAAAAAACATTCTCCGTTTGCCTTATACTTTTCCAACTGTATTACGTCCGAATTCATTTAAATATTTGTCTTAGGTCGCTCGTGTGCCGATTCTGCAACTGATTTGAGGCATGGAAACATATTTGGATCAACCATCAAGGCACCCAGACTTGGCATAATTGAACAAATAGATAAAACATCTGTTTCAATGTACATATAAAACTGGGCGCAAGTACAAATACACTTTGCGGCCTTTGGCTGCAATTGGCAACAATTTTATTGAGTATCAGGCATCAGCATCAGTATTTATCTAGCATTTGATCGAACAAGCTGCTGAAAAATGGGTGACCTGTGGACTTCGCGCGTTTTTCGCTTTTTTATGGCTCTGCTTATAATTATTTTGTTGCTGAAGATATTTGGTTATTACTATCCAACAAGGGTGAAGGAACAGTTCATGGAACTGCAAAGACAAACAAATTCATTAAATGATAGTGATCGTATGGGTAAGTGCATACTCCTAAACCGATGATAGACCAGAGTCGTTGAGTTCCCTTTTATATTTCTAGATCAAAAAATACAAGTTCAATTGATGGATTCTGGCAATCCAGCCAAAGGCCTAACGCTTATGGATAAAATAAGAAAGGCTTTAGAAGCACCCAAGAACAAGACATTCCATCAACAATTCAATAAAAATCACATCTCTAATGTAATACCCACAAAGTTGATGTACGAACCGGGACATATGCTCGACGAAATAGACGAAGATCGGATATGCCCGGACAAGGGGAAGGACATCAAAGTGCTTTTTTTAACCAATTCGGCACTCGGGAATGCTGAGGCGCGCATGGCCATCCGACAGACATGGGGACACTATGCCAGCCGCATAGACATTGGACACGCCTTTGTATTGGGTCGAGGTACAAACGAGACGCTCAACAAGGCCATCGATGAAGAGAATTACCTCTATGGGGATCTGATTCGTGGCAACTTTATCGATTCCTACAAAAACATTACACTTAAGGTAATCTCCTTGTTGGAATGGGCGGCTAGGCATTGCTCGCGGGCCGCCTACATATTCAAGACGGATGACGATGTGTTCATCAATGTGCCCAAGCTTCTGGAATTTCTGAGCACACACTCGGCTAAAAGAACTATGTATGGCCGACTGGCTCAGAACTTTAAACCCATACGCAACAAGTTGGCAAAGTATTATGTGACCACCGATGAATATGCAGAGGATGTCTATCCAACATTTATACTGGGACCTGCCTACCTCTTCACTGGCGACATCCTGCACGAACTGTATGAACACTCGCTGAACAGGCCATATCTGTGGCTGGAGGACATTGTCGTGACGGGTGTGGTGCCCGAAAGTTTGGGCATTAAGCGTGAGGACAGCTATTGCTTTGTAAATGTGGTCACCACATACAATCCGTGCGTCCTTCACGATCACGTCAGTTTCCATTCGATTAAGCCTATCCAACAATACGATATTTGGAATACCATCCAAAACAAGACTACCAAATGTTGACGCTGCTTAAAACAACAAGACGTGACCTACTATATGGGTTTTAATTGTTTTTTAGCTTCTATTTGCTTTCCCATCAAACTTGCTTGTAGACAATAAAAAGCGATGTATGTTTGTAAATGTTTGTAAAGTGACTAATAGATTCGGCTGCAGATATGCTATAATAGATCCCATACGTTCACTCAGAAACCCTCATTATTGGTAATATAAACACCAAAAGGAAACAGTTTTGTTAGGTCATTCTCACTACCTTTATATTCATGCATACATCGCATGCAGATCACTTCTGGTAGGTAAACATGATGGAAATTCCCGAGCAAGTCACACGAAAAGTGTAATTATTGTATGACCAGCATCCAAATCGATTTCACGCTTTGCATGAACCGTAAATGGGATGTGAGATTACATGTTAAACCATAAAGCAAAGATTTGCATAGTCTGTGGACACGGTTATACACATTCTATTGGTAAACATTGCACTAACTGGGATAGCAAGCCGGAGGATAAGACTCTCGGTCAAGTGCATAGCAGTATTGAAGATTTTCAGACCCATTCGGCTGATTCTAATCAACTTCCAAAGTCCGTTGGGAAAGAGGATATCAAGGCAAAAATGCGGAACCAATCTAGTACATCCAAAAGGAAGATAATAACACGGAAAAAGCTGAACACCACCGCTCCCATGTCCAGCACCATCAATGGCAGGAGCAGCGGCAACAAATCAAGTGCCCATCCAGCACTTATGTTTAAAGTTTATGAGCCCGGGCACGTCAACGCAGAGATTGATAGCCAGAGGATATGCAAGGACGGGGGAGCATTTTTAAAGCTTCTCATTCTGATCACCTCAGTACAGAGCCACTTTATGGCGAGAATGTCCATCCGACAGACCTGGATGCACTATGCAAGCAGGCGAGATGTGGGCATGGCCTTTGTCCTTGGGCGGACCACGAATGCCGGCCTAAACGAGTCTCTCAATCAGGAGAATTATATGTATGGCGATATGATACGTGGAAACTTCATAGACTCGTACTTCAATCTCACTCTAAAGACGTTATCGATGCTTGAATGGGCAGACAAGTACTGTCCACGGGTGAAGTACATCCTCAAGACAGATGACGATATGTTCATCAATGTTCCTAGACTGCTCGAATTCATAGATGGGAGAAAGGAAGCTCGAACCATCTACGGCCGCTTAGCCAGGAAATGGAAACCAATACGCAGTCAGAAATCGAAAAGTTTTGTGTCTCAACAACAATATGGGGGCGCCATTTATCCACCATTTACCACCGGACCCGCCTACCTACTCACCGGCGACATTGTACATGAGCTATATGTGCACTCGCTCAGAACGTATTATTTTCAACTGGAGGATGTCTTCATCACGGGCTTTGTGGCCAAGCGATTGATGATTCGGAGGGTGCATGCCGGCTACTTTCGCAACCGCCGCATCCCATTCAACCCGTGCAACATCCGCAACTCCATCAGCGTGCACATGATCAAGGAAAACGAGCAATACGATCTTTGGAGGAAGCTGATGGACTCGACTGTCAAGTGTAAATCAATTGCAAAATATCAAATTTTCAAAAAACCTTCTACTCGTATTTAGTCGATTTCTAAAGTGTCGATTTGCATATTGACGGGGACAAAGATCCGATAAATTGTTGGAAAGTTAACACAAATAAACTAACTACACTAGGAGCTAACATGTTTGTCATTCATTTAGATAAACTCAATAAAACTACATGTGTTGCGTGCTTCTGTTTGTTCCAAGTTAAACAACATTTTCATACTGATAACACAGACCCAATTCTTTCCTGTCTTTCAGATAGCAGCAATAAAGTGGTTGTCACACAATTCAATTAATGAGCAATGTAGGATTCCACAGTTCAGCCAGCACATATGTACATACAAAGTAGATAGACATTACGAACCAAAAATAGGGGGTATCAACATATCTGATATTCCGTAATAATTGCGAAATCTATGTAAACATCAAATATGTGTAATAAGATATAAAATTGCATCTACTTAAGGTGGCTGCAATTTAACTGTCAATGCTGGCCATTAAAGCTGACTGCTATTAGATTGTAAGATGTTTTCCATGACATGCTAAGGCTGATTGCTATGAAACTGTTCAAGCTGACAGCTGACAAATAAATTAAAACTTAATATTAAGTTACATTTTGTTTACGGTTGTTCGTTTGGCTTCAAAGCCGCTGTCGGCATTGTATCAGCAGCCTTTAATTTCACGTTATCCAAGTAGCTTTTTCATAATTGTTGGCTGACACGAATCCCTTCTCGTCTTTCCTCGGGGTGATTGGGAATGGTAATTTCA
Organism: Drosophila subobscura; assembly: GCF_008121235.1. Lineage (NCBI taxonomy): Eukaryota > Metazoa > Arthropoda > Insecta > Diptera > Drosophilidae > Drosophila > Drosophila subobscura. Next base: position 12,575,196 of record NC_048534.1, on the reverse strand, counting down.
GCTTCATATGCAAGTCGAATTCATCAGCCGTCTTCAATTTCACCCTATCTAAGTAACTTCCTGAAAGGTACAAATAATTACCCATTTGATCGGGGGTTATTGCGGGTCCAATAACTTACCGGCAAGGCTAAGGCCATCAAAAGCATCGCGAAAATTAGAGTCTGCTAACTTTAGTTTCTCAATGACATGATTTTGGATTTCGACAGCATCCTTAGTGTAATTGGAGCGTTCGCCGTCAGAAAAATATGTAAGCAATTGTTGCAATTGAACATCAATTAATTGGTTAAAGCTCATGATCAATTTCGAAGAAAACAAGTAAGATTCGATCGACAAGCTCTAGAAACCGAAAGAACGATTGTGGAAAGTCCGCTTTTAAAATTAATATTCTCCGCCATCAGTCGACATCGATGGTATCGATAAAATTCGGTTTAAAATAATAGGGGTATACAACTGTTAAAACTAATTTTAATAAAAGGCATCGAACTAGTTTGTAATTTAAATGTTTTAAAATCTTTAAGATATGGGATATAAACATATCAAATTGGGCAACAAAGTTATAAATGTACCAAAACTTAAACTTATAGGCAGTTTATGCTGTTTGCGTTTCCCAGCGATATCGGAATAAATGCACTGACACAGAATACGCGTTTACACTGGCAGACGCAGATGCTGCATCCCGAGAACAGCTGTTTTAAATTAAGAGAAAATCAACCACATTTTGAGATATTATAATATGATCCCTATAATCTTCCCTATCAACGAATTCAGGAAATTTTATAATTCTCTGCTACCAATCAATGCAAAAACCAATCAATCTGTGTTGGTGAGCCATCTGAAGGAAATTTTGCAGATTTTAGATACCGAGAATGCATCCAGATCGGAAAACATATAAAAAAGTTAAGAGCATGACAGTCATTGCTAATATTTAAAAGCAGTTGGTAGAATGTTTATTAATATTAAGTATAGCAAATAGGGTACACAGTGCCCATACTATTGGTTGGCCAGCAACAAATTGTCAAAAGACGTAGCATTCCATTCCCACCCACGAAACTTTAAATGCTATTTTTTTGGTTGACCTTTTCAATCTTTACCTTGTTTTGCACAACAATCCTAAAGATATTTCATGAAAGTCAGCCAATTTTGTGGAGAATTGAATGATGATTCGAGTAAAATTACAGTTTTAAAGCTGAGAGTCCTAACTAACTGGTAATATTATACAGAATATAAATGTCGAGGAATATGATTTAAGACTACGGTATATTTTTGGTATATTTTTTACATGAGAAGGTATATTTTGGTATATTTCCGAGGGTCTGTCGGTATATTTGATCGATAAGTCCGCGGTCACACTGATGATACAAGCGAACTAGTGGAATTAAAGCCAAATTACGCGAAAAAATGCTATAGGCACAGCGGTGAGTTAGCGAATTGATTATGTTAAGTGTTATTTAGCCAAGTAAAATGCTCTGGTCAAATCACCACTGTAGACGTGGACAGAAAATGTTTGCCGTGTGCAAGTTTCTGCATATACATATGTACGTACACATATGAATTCGAGCGAGTGTTTGTAAGAGTGTGTAGCATAAACGGCTGCTTTTGCCACAGAGGGTGAAAAAAAAAATCAAAGCATATATGTATGTGTGTACGTATGCTCCATCTTCTGTCCGTTTGCCTCTTCTCCTACTTCTACCTACTTATTGGGGATGTAACTATTCCAGAAGTTTGAAGGCAAAGTTACAGCGCCCCCAAACGTTGCCCCTGGCAACATCTTCTTTTCTTGCAAACAGCGCACGCACACACTCACACAAAAACAACGCACACACACATGAATATCAAGAAAAACACTTGAGATCAAGGTAAAGGAAAGGTAATAAGGTGTTGAATGAATTATGAGTAGGGGCGGAAAGCTCGATTTTTGTGAATGATTCGTGTCCATGCTGAAAGTAATCCTCAACAGACTGGGTGCTCGCTCTGACCGCGTATACACAATTTGCATTTGTATATATTTTTACTCGCTGTCTAAGTTCTGTCTCATTAGCGGCTTTTCAGACGTCAGTAGCAGGCGACAGCCAGAAGGCAATATTTATAAAGTGTAGTTCAGTGTTTGCATGTGTGTGTGTTTGCATGTATGTTAATCTACAGTTAAATGCTTGCTATTTACAGTGCTTTGAGCTGAGCTTCGCTTCTATAATTGAGATTATGCAACTCTCTCTAGTCGCCCTGTGTTTTCTTCAATTCTTTTAATGGAAATTGCCCCGTCCAATAAAGCTTCTAGCTTTTCCCCTTTCTCCCGCTATCGACTGGTTACATGTATGGGGTTATCATCGATGAATTTACTTAATTGAACTGTCAGCTGATAAGCCCCGTTGCCTGTGTGTGTGTGTGTGTTGTTTTCCTACCCTTCAATATTTGCCTATTGGTATTTTCGCATCAACTAATTTAATTATTGTTGTCTTTTATTCGTGGCACCTTTTTTTCGCCACATTTTTCGCATGTGTTGGTGCTTATTTTGTTTTTTATTTTGGTGTTAAAGCTGTTTTTGTATTATATTTTTTCTTTTGTTTTGGCCAAGCGTTTTCAAGCAGTTTTTTTCCGTTTTCTCTTCCAAAAAACTATAAGGCGGAAAGGGCGAATAGTTACTTGTGAAATTCACTGCCATTTAAGCACCAAAATCAAAATACGTGTCATGGAAATTCTCTAAACTTTAGCTCCCCGAACTGCAATTGTAAAAACTTCAACCCGTGGAAGCCACTGCAATAAAATACAATCATTAATGATTGTGTTACTTTTCTTGCCGTTTTGTTTGCAGTTGGGCACTTTTTGCGGCAAAAGTTATTGCAAGAGCTTGCCATTTTTTCATTAACTTGATATTGACTGTGAATTAGCCTCGAAAGTCTCCATGGAAAACAGGAACGACTGCCGAACGATACGAAATTTGATTTATTCGAATTTCACATACATCCATCTTGATCACACTTTCGCGTCCAATATTATAAGCCATTGACTGCTGCAATCCACACACATACTGCCCTCTTATCAGCATTATGCCAACGACTGGCTGGTTGGCTGGCTATTAAAAATATATTTATACAATATTTGCGCCGCACATTTGAGCGAATATCGTGTGCGGGGGTCAGTCACACCCGTACGACACAGAACGAGAGGAATATTATTTAATAATTTCCTTTTATAGTTTTTCCGTCGTCTTTCGACCCGCTATTGAATAATCTGGGCAACGCGGTTTCTGTCGTAATTGTTTTGTTGATGCAGGTTGCGGTTTTGGGTTGGCAAATTATAAACAAATCTACGGCATTAAAAGGCATTTGTAGAGAAATGTTGATACAAAAGTATAAAAAATACACTCTGATTCAGAGAGATATAAAAAGAATATTTATAAATAAACATACTCTAAAGACTCTTATTGTTGTGATTGGAGATTTATTCTTTGACAACGAAAATATACATTTCATATTACAATTTCTCATAAATAAACGGACATTTATTCCCTTGAATAAAACCATTTGAAAAGAGCGTAATAATTCCACGAATGTAAAAGAGCTGAGGGCTCTTTTGTAAGCTCATTAAAGTACTCACATTTAAAGTAAGTCAGAGTCAGAGTTATATTTTAATAATTCTTGCATTAAATATGCCTTCCTTCTAATTGTGGCATTCAATATGCCTGATTCTGCTGCTATTTATAAAGGTTCATTCAAATGCAAGCGTCTGAATTGCGTGCAGACAGAGAAATATATAAATAAAGAGATGGCGGAGCAGTGGAACTTGGCTCTGCCCTGCTCCCACATTCGTCATGAGCATTATTACAATATATGAACACATGTGCGCTATAATGCATTATTCAGAAAGAAAAGACGCTTCAAAAGGAGCTCTATATATGCATTAACTTTGTATTTAAATTATACCTACATGTTCCCTTCCTTCGTTTTCCATTTCCAAAAGTTGTGCGTCGCCATTTGGACACGCAAGTCGCCTGGCCTGGCCTGGCCCTTCACTATTCTTCGTTGTCTGTGCCCAAAACAGAGCTATTCGTTCGTTCTATTTGTAATATTTAGCTAACTCTATTGATTTTAGTTTCATTTTGTTTCCTTTAAATGGGCAGTGAGGAGTGAAGCAGCAAAGTGCTGCGGAGGAGGAAAGTGGTGTGGCACTTTTTCGGGGATAATGACAAAATCAATAATAACCAAAAAAGCAAAGAAAAAACAAGAAATAATTTGTGTGTTTCCTCCCCACAGGTGTACTATGCGACCATATAAATATCTAAGATTACATACGGAAAAATGGAAGCAATATCGAAGATTCCCCTGATATTGTTCGTCGTCGTTGTGGTTGCCGCTGCCTCCCAGCCGGAGTCTGGAACTGGGACTGGCAGCAGCGGTATCAGCAGCAGCAGCAGCTGCCTCACCATCTACAGCAGCAATGCAGATGCGGCTGCTCAGCAGCAACATCATCTGCAGCCACACCATACGCAGATTAAGGCTAGGACACGGTCCTGGCAGGAGCACGAGTTCTCGCTATTGGGCTATAAATTCCATTTGCCATTCGTGGGGCATGCGGTGGACGCGGATCTAGATGATAGTGACAGTGATGGGGGTTTGTGGCTGGACGAGCTGGATGATGCCAATGAGTCCACAGAGGAGATGGAAGAGCACGTGCTGGACTCCGGCTCCGACAGCGGCGTAGCTGTAGCCAATCTGTTGGCCGACAATGTGTTCAAGCTGAGGTGCCAGCATGTCGGCCTTGCGAGCGTCAATCGGGAGCTGTTGTCCAGAAGGAATGCCAACATCAACTATCAGCAGCTGATGCTTGACCATGTGCCTGCGGATGATCGGGTGCAGCTGCAACAGCTGCAGCTGCAGCAGTTCGAGAGCGTCAAAGAGTTGTCCTGGCTGGAGAGCGGACTGCGCGATGATCCACTGAGGGAGCTGCTGCTCGTTAAGGGGCAGCCGCACCGTTTCAATCAGATGGAGCGTCTGGACCTTAGCGAGAATCGCTTGGAGTGCCTCCACTGGGCCGTGCCGCAGGCCATGCAACGCCTCAAAGTACTTAAGATGAGCGGAAACCTTCTGGACAACAACTGCAGTCTGATCAATCTGCAGCACATGGGCCATCTGCAGGAGCTGCATTTGGACAGGAATGGCTTCAGGCTGCTGCCGCAGCACTTCCTGGCCCAATTGAACGAGTTGCGGCTGCTCAATCTCAGCCAGAATCGTCTGGCAGAGCTGCCACGCAACATATTCGAGGGTGGTGTGCACCTGGAAAGGCTCTATTTGTCCAATAATCGGCTGAGCGTGCTACCGTTTCAGCTCTTCCAGACGGCACGCGACCTCCAAATGCTGGACCTCAGCGACAATCGCCTGCTCTCCTTCCCAGACAACTTCTTTGCACGAAACGGCCAACTGCGACAGCTGCATTTGCAACGTAATCAGCTGAAATCCCTGGGCAAGCACAGCCTGTACAATCTAAGGGAGCTGCGCCAGCTAGATCTCTCACAGAACAACCTGGCCAGCATCGATCGCAAGGCGTTCGAGTCACTCGGGCAACTCCTGGCCCTCAACATCTCGGGCAACAACCTCACGACACTGTCCTCCATCATCTTCCAGCCGCTGCATGCCCTCAAGCAAATGGATCTCAGTCGGAACCAGTTCAAGCAGCTGCCCAGCGGTCTCTTCCAGAATCAGCGGGCACTGGCCCTGCTGCGTATCGATGAGACGCCAATTGAGCATTTCACCAACTGGATATCCCGCACGGATGAATCCCTCGTGGATCCACAGATACTGCATCGCCTGCGTTATTTGTCGCTGCAGCAGAATCCCCAGCTTACGGATTTGCCCGAGACGCTTTTTGCCAATGCACGCAATCTGCGGGAACTGCTGTTGGCCGAGAACGGTCTGCGCCAGCTGCCAGCGCAGATTTCGGGCCTTTCGCGGCTGCAGCGTCTCAGCTTGCGTGGCAATCGTTTGATCTCCCTGCCGGAGGGCCTCAAGGAGCTCAGCCAGCTGCACTACCTCAATATACTTGGCAACGAGTATCAGTGCGACTGCAGCATGTACTGGCTGACCGCCTGGCTAGCCAATTCCAGCACCAGCCTGCGCAGACTGCCCGCCATGCATCCCAGCCAGACGCCGCTGAACTCTTACGAGAGCATTGATGACCAGATCGATGCGCTGAAGTGCCAGTACGGCTATCCCGGGGACATGCTGCGGGTCCTCAGCAATCTAAACTGTACCGTGCCCGTGGCCGTGCAGTCTTCCGAGCCGAAAATGCATCTCCTGCTGACCACCGCCAAGTTGGAGTGCATGATAACGGGCAGCCCAGTGCCAGATATCATTTGGGTAGGCCTCACTGAAATCCCTCCACCCGTTGCCAGTTACTCATTCGTTTTTCTTGCAGCTGACGCCACGCAATAAGATATTGCGCCATCATGCCGATCCCGATAAGCGGCCCATAATCATTGACAGCAATGATGAGGAGGGCCGTCTGCCGCCCAGCGCCCAAGAGTTGGCTGCCCTGATGGACGAGAGCTACGTTCAGTCGATGAACTTTACGCGACAACAGAGCCTGTACGGACGCCATGTCGTGCTGATGGAGAACGGATCGCTGCTGGTGCACAATGTCTCGCGGGTGGACAGCGGCCTCTACACCTGCTATGCCTTCAATGTGATGGGCAAAGCCTCAGCGGGTATACGGTATGACTGTCAAGCTTTTTAGTATTCCATAACCATCCAGATATATGCTAAATGACCCTTCTCTATCTTTACACAGCTTGTATATCGATCCGATAGTGTTTTATCGAGTAAAAATTGGAAGCCTGATAACGGGAGCCGCTTCGGCTGCCGCCTTTCTGCTGCTCACACTCATTGTGCAGGGTCTGAGGAGCTGCCTCTCGCGCTGGGGCATCTGTGAGCGGTTTGGTTGCTGTGCCAATCGCAACAAGAAATCGCCGAAAGCGCGACAGATCTATGCAATGCTGGACAACATCGAGAGCTACAAGAGCCAGCAGCTGGAAAGACTGAGGGAGAACTATGCCCAGCAGGTGCATCGCATACGCGAGAACTGTGCGCAGCAGGTCGAATGGATATCGAGCAGCTACACCACTCAGGCGAAGCACATCAAGGAGTTTCGGGACATTGGCTCGAATCATTTGACGGCGCTGAAGGATCAGTACTACGATCAGGTGAAGAAGGTGCGCGACTATTCCACAGGACAGCTGAGCTGGGTGCGAGAGAACTATGTCTTCCAGCGTAACAAGATCCGAAAGTTCAGTGCGCACCAAGTGCTGCGTCTGCGTGAGGGCTACAAGTACCAGCAGCAAAGCCTCAACAAGGTGCTGGAGAATTTGCCCAGCTTTTACTTTGAGAATTGCCGCGGACGCTGTGTGAGGAGGACATAGCCGAGGGTAAGTTCTGATTCATAGCCATTAATTCTCTCGTTAATCAAACTCTCTCTCTCTCTGTGTATAGACATAGACTGCTATTTCAAGAGCCAATTGGAGCTGGCTGGTTCTAGGGAGCTGAGTATACAGAAAATCAAATTACGCTTGGCCGCGAACAATGCCGCCAGCAGGGCATCGATCTATTACACACCACCGGACGATGATGATCTGCTGCGCTTGTCGCATTTAAATCTCCAGCACACACCGATTCACATCAACTACATTGATGAGAATCTCGACCAGCAAAAGCAGCTGGAGCACGACTTCAAAATGGATCCCCATCTGTTGTTGTTCGATGCGTCGCGTCTTTACCTGAACCCAGAGGGGGCCAGCAGCAGTGGCCAGGCAGCTGCCATGGCGGCTGCTCTTGCTTTGGCTCAATGCAGCAGCATTGAGGACAACAATCAGGAACAGGAAGAGGAAATGCAGCCGCTGACACAGATCAACCGACTCGATCTGGCAGAGTCGAATGATGTCAAGAACTCCAAATCGTGTCCGGCCATCTATAAGGTGTCCAAGCAGCGGGATGGCAGCACGTTGCACGAGCTGCTGACCACGGACGGTGTGCCGCATCAGATGCTGCGCCTAAATCCAGTTGAAAGCACCTTGGCCATGCAACCGAGAAAGGAGAAGCTGAACATTATACTGGACGAATGCGGCAAGGCCTCGCTATGCAAAGTTGAGCAGCAGCAGCAGGAGGAAGATCAGCAGCAGCAGCAGAAGACGAATGAAGGGCCCCACGGTATTGACACACCGCCATCGGTTTCCACTTGCGACTCCAATAGCCTAGCTGGCAGTTGCAGTGATGTTTGCCCATCGCCCAGCAAGCTGGACAATGCCACGCGATTGCTTCCACCATCATCATCAACATCATTAACTGCTTCTCCACTCCATGCAGTAACATAGAGATTCTTTTTTTATAAATATTATTATTTGTATACCTAACAAACAAAAAAACAAAACCAAGAAGAAGGAAGTATGAATAGAAACGACGATAAATGGATGCAAACACAATATGCAAATGGAAGTTAATGTTAAATGATAAATGATATGATAAATGATTAATGGTAAACACTACTAAATACACGCATGTATGTATGTACATTTGTAAGGCAGCAATCACAATAATTACGTATAGAATTAATTAGCGAAACTTAATGAATTCAACATGCTGAACATGCAAAGGTCTTTCAAGCACACAGCGAGAACAAAAGTAAAAAGTACTAACAACAAAATCACACTAGCGATTATATACCCTCAAACCAACCTACTTATACGCCTGAAATTAAAAGAATTTTTGAAGCTACCTTTCGCTAAGGTATTATCCTGTCATCTCATGTCAATAATACTTGAAAAGGAAGCCTCTACCCCCCGCCCCCCATTTGTGATTTCATTCTACATTTACGAATACGAATACGAAAATGATTATCTATATACAGCATCAAAAAAAAACTATAATGAGCAGGAACGCAGGCGTATTTTAAAGCTAAACCAACAAATTTTAATCAAATTCTAAGCAACAACAAATTGTATCGGAAAAAAACAAATGATTTAAAAGAATAAAATGTTTAATATATAAAAAACAAATATCCACATATATTGGGAACAAATTTGCCCAGAATTATGAGGAACTACCTGCAACTGAAAGTTTATACTAAGTTTAGCCAAAGACTCGGCAATTACTGAGATGTTGTTGTCTCACATTTGCCTTAGGCATGTTTGTTCCATGTTTCGATCCGAACAAATCAATAACAAAGAACAGGCCCACAAAGCTTAGGCATGGCACATCTTGGTTTTTTCCTAGTCTTTGGCCTAATATTATCCTTAGCCCAGGAAGTAGTAGTAGTTGTAGCTGTAGGCTTTGAAAATAACATTAGCATTGTGTTTGACTGTCAAGTTTTCATGCGTAAACATACGTTTGACGATAGAAATGAATACACAATTTTCTTTACCCTAAAACAAAATCAAAGTTCTTGTTTATTTCGCAAACATGTTAAGAGTTTCCAGATGTTTCCTCTCAACGGCACGCAATCACGCGGCCGGTAGTCGGACAACGAATTTCCATAAATTCTCTGAGGAAAATCTTTATCTACGTGTCAAGCTCCTGTACTGTGTGACTATGTGAAAGCCTGCCGTCGAATTCCTTGGTTATTTTTACAGTTTCAGCTTTTTTATAGTATTTATATTGAAAATAAACCAAATCACAGCCAAACCAGTGAACTTTTTAGCTCTTGGAAGACCTTTTCCTCTAGCTCGAATCGAGAAGATTTATTGCATTAAAACGAAAATATAAACAAAAACAGGAACGGTCGGCCCACCTATGGGTCGAGGCACTCGGGCTGCTTGAGAATCTCGATGCAGCAGGGATTGGCATCGATTTTGCATGGCTCGCTTTCGGTTTCCAGCTCGCTGACATCGTAGTCGCACTCGCAAGGGAAGCACTCCATTTCGCACTCCTCGCCCTCGGCCTCCTCGCCCTCGCAATAATAGCTACGCTCCTCCTCGCTGCGGATGCTCACAATGATGGAAACCGAACATACCGAAAGCTCAGAGTCAGAAATGGGCAATGGCACTGGCTCCTGCGGCAAGATGGAGTAATCGTAAATGGCAATCTCTTGGGCAAACCACATAGACGGTTCCATAGGCAGTGCATGGCCCTCCTCATCTTCCTCCACGCTCTGCAGCTCGTCTTCGGCCAGATTCTCGTTGGAGCGACCGTCCTTAAAGTTGTAATGGGCTGGCAGAAAGAAGCCCAGCAGCATGTAGCGATTGTCGAAGCTGAAAACAGCCGGCCCAATGGGATAGAGATTATCCCAGAGTCCGTGCAGAACGGTGCACTTGTCGTCGTTGCCAATGTGCAGCTCGAAGGGCCCCATGCGGATGTTTCCACTCCAGGTGGACTTCAAGCGCACCGACATGCAGCAGCTGTTCTTGTTGCCATTGAAGCTATAGATGCCCACACCATGGCGCTGCCCCTTGTACCAGTCCCCTGAGTAGGTGTCCCCATTCACATAGTTGTAACGTCCCTTGCCATGCTTCAAATGCTTGCGCCAGTTCCCCTCGTAGACAGAGCCATCGGGATAGATGAAAATGCCACGGCCACAGCGTTTGCCGCAACGATACTGTCCGTAGTACCGCGAGCCGTCCTTGAAGACATAGAGGCCAATGCCATGGCGGCGTCCCTTGCGATAATTTCCATCATACTGATCGCCATTGGGCAAGATGGCCCAGCCACGTCCGTGACGTTGTCCAGCAGCATTGCGACCGCCTATATAGAGCTGCAATATATCATAAATATATGGAATATTCTGATAATTGAATCTGCTTTAACTCACGCCTATGTTGGGTCCCTCATCCTCCTCCTCTGGAAAGGAGACATCCGACTCCTCTGACATGTCCGATACGCTCATGGTGTAGATTTGATTTCGTTGCTTCTTGTTTTATTTGACGAGAGAAATACAGATTTACTTAACTTACTTTTTGGAAATATAATATAGTGTGTGGACAATAGATCAAATCTGTATCAGATCTGTTTTTGGGTGACTTGGGAAAGTCAAGGCTTACTACAATAAATATCAGAGTCGGAGAGCTACGTATTCTCATAGAAGTAATTGGCCAGTGGGTAGCGTATGACTAGCGCTATAACTGTGCACAGCACCTGTAGGCCCATCAGCATTTGGGTGACCACCCGCTCGTGGACGGGCCCAAAGATGACCAGAACAAAATTAATCAGCGTCAAGTTGTTCGTTCGCACGACACCATCCGCTAGCTTGTGCCAGCTAATCAGACCCAATTTCCTTAGCACTGTGACCATTAGACGCCCCAGACTATTCAGCTCCTCCAGTCGAAATTCCGTGGTGCTTATGTGGAGCAGATCCGTTTTGGCGTCGTACTTGGGCAGGCGGTGACGCGGGCAGGGCACAAAGTGAAACAGCTGCGGCGTTGAGTACAGAAAGTTGAGTATCTGCGGCAGAAAGAACAGCAGCAGCGTCTTGCTAAAGTGTCCCAGAATGCCAACAACGGCAAAAGTCATGCCGGCAAAGTAGCAGTAAGTGTCACCAACGAAAACTTGCGAGGGATATCTGCAAAATGAGATATTTTCGAATTCAAATAGCGGAATTTGCAGTGCATTTTTGGTTATTTAGAAATAAATTATTGCTTATATTTAAATAACTTTAAAATATCATAGATAGCGTCTTGATATATTGAATTTTTCACCGTTAAATGGCATGGCTTAGGCATGTCTTTGCAAAATATGGCCAGATTTAGCTGTAAAAACGCTAAGCTGCCAGCACTTTCGAACAGCTGTGGTGGAGAGAACTTTTTCGACAGCTGTGCCGGGGGAGTACAATTTTTGGGTGTGTTTGGCCGAGAAAAAAAAACGCAAAGAAAGAACGCAATATTCGTGAATAAAATGATCAGGAAAATCTATTAAAAACTCAACCGCTATGGTGAGGAGCACAATTTCGGTGTCGCAGACGCTAACATCTGCAACCGGCGGCATCGGCATTGGCCGTTTGGCCATAACCAAAAAACTGGTGCTCTGGTCCGTGCTGATACTGCAAATTGGCTTCATAGGCTGCATATGGCTCTTGCAGATGAACTACAGCAGCCAGGAACAGCAGCAAGGCCTGGAACAGAGCCACAACCGCGTGAATTTTGTGAAAAGCGGTGGACAGACTGGAGCAGACAGGAGTGAAAGTCAAACTCTGGGCACCCACTGTCCACGACTGCACGAGAACGTAAACCGCTATGACAGGGACTTTTATCAAATGAAACCAGACAGACTGAATGATACACAAGTACACGCGGACGACTACAATGTCCCTGCCTATGTGGAGATGGAAATGGAAACAGCGGCCGCCCTGTGGTGCTATCGCGAGGGCACCATCAACGAGAGCAGCCAGCACATCAACGATGTGGACTATCTGATGGCACCGCCGCAGTGCAAGTGCGCCAGCGGTTGGCATGGTCGAGACTGTGGCCAGCCAGAGATCATCTGGCGTGCCCTGATGACGCACAGTCGGGCCAGCAAGCGGGGAGGCGGCACTGCGCCACTCCAGCTGTCCGAAGCCAGTTCCAGTTCCCTGCATCGACTCTTCTACATGGTGGAGCTGGGTGCCTGGGAGCACATCAGTCTGGAGCTCTTGGAACTGCAACTGAGGGCTCTCCTCGAAGTGGTGGACTACTTCCTCATCTACTACGTGAGCAATGGCAGCAAGGAGCGCAGCCTGGACAGCCTGCTAGGTGGCAAGGCGAGCTACGTTCTGTTCCGCTGCACAACGGCTGGCAACTGCAGCAGTTCTGTGGCCTATGCCCACTTTCGACGGCAACTTTGGTCGCTCTGCGGTGTGCAGATGGAGGCAAAGGATCTGCTGCTCCATGGCGACAGTCGGACGGTGTATGCTCCGGCGGCTTTAAAGTTTCTCAAGTACTATGCAAAGGATGTGCTGCCGCTGAGATTTCGTTTAAAGTACAACGTGTACGGCTTCTATTGGCAGCATCCTAAGAGGACGCTGCTGAACGGTGTAATAAGTTCCTTGGGGCATCTGCGTGGCGCCCAACTAGATCCCCATCTGCTGCAGCGTCAGGCCAGCAATACGCTGGGCGACCTCAATCATTATGGTGGCTGGAGCTGTGAGCTCTGCCTGCCACCCGAGCAGATTGTACTCCTGCTTCAGCAGCAGCCGTCCCATAAGCTACCTGTGAAGCTGCCCAACGATACGCGAAATGCCCACATTGATGCCACCTACATGCAGAAACTGATGGCGAATGGCTACCACATAGATGGTGCCACACAGCTGCTGCGTTTGCGTCAGCAAAGCGAAAAGTATTATGCACCCGATGAGGCTCTCCTACACAGCAGCCAGTTCGGGCAGCTGCTAGTCAATCTATACGATGTGGACGTCTTGGAAGATCTCCAGGAGGAGGCAGACTAAATGGCGAAACGCTCGAGTCTGACTTGGACTAAATAGATTTCTAAATATATATTTATATATGTGCCTGCTTTTGCCCCACATCAATGTCAATCTCGATCTCACTAATCATCATATCATAACATCAGCATTGCCCGCCCTTCTGTGTTTTTTGGCCAATCGCATTCAAAATTGATTCTCTTTCAGCAGACAGGACAGACAGACCCGCAAAATCTGTGATAACGAAACCAACAACTAAACCAAATGAATTTATCGAAAAAACGAAACTAAAACGAAGAACATTTTGCTGGAATTACAAATACTTAGTTGTGGAAAATAAATTGAATGGAATTTAGCATTATTTTTAAGTGATAGATAAAAACATGAATTGTAATGCCAAGTGTTAAATTATCATGAATTTAGAAACATATTTTTTAGGTTTCATTAAAATCGTAATTGAAATTTGCGTTTAATTTTTAATAATAGTTACATTTCTTTTTTAATTGAGTCCCTATTGGGTATCACGAGGTATTCAACGGTAGATCAGAGATCAGAGAGTAGATCATTTGTATTTTTTATTATGAAAATGCAAAACAATTGTTTTAAAAATGTAATTAAAAAACATTACTTTTTGTACCCAAATTTGTTTAAATGCGAAATTGGCATTCAGAGCTCTACCATAATTATATCAAATTTGTTAACTTGCCAGATCAATTCTCAGTATTTATAAAAAAATATATAAATATAGAAAAAACAATTAAATAAACTTACTTGTTAAATTTCCATAGGGCCAGAGTGGTGGCCAGAAAGGGCAACATAAAGTAAATGGAGAAAATGTGCGAGTCCACCTGATGACCCAGCGCAAATTCAATCAAATTGAATACCAGTATGGAGGCGGCAATGATCAGGGACTGGCCCACCTCCAGGCCATTGATGCCTGCCAGAATATTGATGGCATTCGTACAGAATACAGCCAACATGCCCATGAAAACATAGTAGAGTACACCTAAGCACAGAGAACAGAGATTAAGCAGTTGGCAAACAGTTGGCTGGAGACAAATGCTACTACCTATATTCAATGAGGTACCCACGAGGCCACGTGCAAAGTTGGGCATTATGACGGTGGTCGAATTGTAGTTGACATAGTAGACCATCAGCAGGGGCAATGTGGCAATGGTGGGCAGGAGCAGCTTGTGACGCCAGCGCAGATCCAAAACATCGTCGGCAAAGCCCAGAAAGATCATGCAGCAAATGGATAGCAGGGCGGCAATCAGTTCCACGAACTGTGTGGTTAGATAAGCACAGTTACAAATACAGGCACAAAATAATTAATGAAAACAATACGCACTTTATCGTGTGGAAAGGTGGCGGGTTTTCCGCCTGTCACAGCGTCTGTGGCCGCCGCCTCATCGAAGGCGAATGGTATGGGAATGAATAGAAATAGAGAGACCAGGAAAACGCATCCAATCAGCACGCCAAAGGACTCGGGTCTGAAAAGAGAAATCCATTATATTCGATTCTATAATAGCGATTCTCCTTCGAGAGACTTACACCTGTGGCTTGTCCTTTTTACAGAGATCATTGCCAAAGAGATTGGCCTTGATGAACATCTCACGGAATCGTGGAATCATTCGCACTGCCATGCAGTAGGCAGCCACGGATATGCCCGCATTTATAGCTATTGCTGTGCCCGACATGGTGATTGCCCTTGAATATATGTAGATGGAACCTTCTCTCCGGCCACTAATTCAATTAGCGCGCGTGCAATTATTGCAGCTATGCAGTCACGAGGTCAGCCAACGATGACTAAGGTTGGAAAAAATCGAAAAACGGGAATACTTCCTTTAAGCACTATATCATTTTGCCGAAAAATGCAATTAGATGACGAAAGTACACGCAATTAGCCCAGGCGCGGGCTGATAACAACAAGCACAGCTGTTTCGACCAGTGATGGACAGACCATCATTCCCCATCGATAGTCGATTACTTTACAGCATTTAATGACGCCATCTGTTGTCGATTACGTGCATTTGAATTTCGGTATAAATATGTCTTTAATATCATTTGTTTACAGCACTTTGGACCAAAACTGCATTATTACACATATAAGTAAAGATCTCCTGCATAACAAAACAGCAATTAAATAAGTGAATACTTGTTCTTTACGAGCTTCCTTGGTTGGTTGAGCCTTCTTCCTTCCTCTGCTATCTATCCCTGAAGAAGGGAAAAGCTTTCTGCAGTTCCGCCTTTGATTTGCAAGCCTCCACCTGTGGCAATGTCTCCACCAGATTCAGCAAATAGATTTGCAACTGCTGCCGCCGTTCCTCCACAAACACCAGATTCATATTGCCAAAGTGCTTCTTGGGCGGAAATTCCACAGAACTGACCACCGGATGGGTGCGCATCAGGGACTTGTGCAGCTTATTGAAATCGCTGTAGCGTCGAAACAGCGTCCAGTGCTCCAGCCGCTGACGCATCGTTATGTGTATCTCGTAGGTGTAGTGGGAGCCCGAGCGCTGGGTCTTGGTCAGCTTCACATGTGGAATGGTAATGAGGAAGTTGGAGCAAAACGATGAGGACGGATCAATGCCAGTCTCCTCGAACTGCCTGGTGAGGCGGCGCACCAGCTGTCGGTTCTGCAGTTTGAGCTCCTGGACTCGGGTCTCCAGCAGGGCACAGCGCTCGGTGAGGAGATTTATCTGCTCCTCCAGCGCCACTTGCTGCTGTGTGTTGGCTATGCAGGTGGCCGATGACGAGGACTTGCTCCACTGCGACGAGGTGTCGCTGCGATCCTCAAACTCCGTATCGATGGCAGTTTGATGGTTTGTTGGCTGGACGTCTGGCAAGGGTGTCTTGAGGAATTCCAATTCTGGCTCTATCGGGTCATACGGGGCATCGGTTCCCTCGTCGGCTGTCAGTTTGGACAACTCTTCCTCCACAGCATCTTTGGACATGAGCTGTTGCACCTCCAGTGATTCTCTGGGCGTGAGGGCACCCAAAAGATCTTCGGTGGAGTTGGCCCCCTCGATGGGACGCTCCACAGCATTGGCAGTGCGTCTCTGCTTACGCGCAGCCACAGGTACAGGATTTGGGGCATATATTATTGGTTCCTCCTTGCCCGGGACGGCTGCCGTCGACCGTTTGGGCGCATTCAGCTCCGTCGTGTCCACTTGCAGGGCAAACAACACATCCTTGAGGGTTTCTAGAATCTCGGGCAGCTTCTTGGCAGCCTCTTCGTTGAGCAGCAGCGACCACGGTGTGTAGTAGCGATGCAGCTGCTCCTCGTCGCTCAACCAGGTAAGTACGTGACTCTGCAGACGCTTCTCGTTGAGTGTGGAACGGATGAAGGCCCGCCCACGTCCCGTCTTGGTCCATATCTGCTTCAGTTCCATGTAGCGTTGCCTTTCGTGCGGCGTTAGGTGCGCTTGGCAAAAGTCCCAGAAAGTGGGGTCGTTGTTGTTGCTGCTGTTGCCGCCGCTACTCCCACTCACAATCTCCTGCATGTTCTGGATAAAGCTGGCCGCACTGAAGGTCACGCTGATGGACTGCCGCAGGCCATAGCTGAGGAGCTCCTCCAGGGCCTCACAGAACTCCTGCACCGATTCATCCCGTTCGGTGGCCAGTTCTTTGCCTCCATAATGCTGGGAGATTTGTTGCGCACTTTCTTGCAGTCGTCGGAAGATGTCCTCGCGTCTTTGTCCAAATGTGCTCCCGCTCAGGTTGGTGCGCATGCTCTTCAGCGACTGCTCCAAAGAAGCATTTTCAGGCATTGTTATTCCACAATTTATTATTTAATTACTCATCGAATATATTTTTTCTTTTCATTGTTTTTGACAACAAACTAACTGCGCAGTGCTGGTGAATACTCCACTCAAGTAGTGTTTGCGCGCAGCCCTGGTCATTTTGCGCGAAAAAAAATGCCAAAAATGCTATCGAATCATGATTCAGTGCAGCCCTGGCAACTAATTGCTAGCACTGACTTGGCGTACAAAAACTAGGGTTGTCAAATATCTAAAATAAATCATATCGGTGATATATTTTGCTTGGAAAATATTTAAAATATATCACTGCAAAAATATTATTATTTTTTATATTCGGTGGCTCTAGCTCTTATAGTCTCTGAGTACTAGCCGACAAGTAAGGCTGCCAGACGAACAGACAGACATGGCTATTTCGACTCGGATATTGATGTTGATCAATACTACTAACAACAAAATATATATTCCTTATGGGGTCTGGAACATTTCCTGCTGTGCGTGACGCAAATCCATTTTTGTGCACATACAATATACCTCATATATTTATTTAGATCATGTGGTTAGTTACCGAATTTAAAATATAAAAAAATATCGCAAAAACATATGAATATATTGATAGTTTGGGGAAAAAAAAATCACGATATAAATATATTTTTATGTAAAAAATATCGATATATTGATATTTTGATACATATTTGACAACCCTAACAAAAACTCGCATAAATTCGTAATAAAACAATTTAAAATGCTTAAAACTGTCTTGCAACAAGTGGATACTGTATATAGACCCTAAAGCCAACGCGTTAATTGTGCTACAAATGTAAGTTTAACGCACGGCTATTTTCGAGCGTTTTCTTTTGTGTTCTGTGTTCGTTGGTTGTCTGCGCGCACCGTGCGCTTCATTGACTTTTCGAGCGAGTGTGGGCCAAAGTAAAAAGAATCTCACGAAATGCGTGTATATTCTATACAAATTTGTGTTGTTTTTGAAGCTAGTAACAACTGCATTTGTTAAAAACTAATTTGAGTATGTCTGGCCAGGCAGCAGCGGAAGTCATTAATCACATTTCCATGCCGCTGCTTTGCTTGCTGTAGCGCCCTTTGCGCAGCAGCTGCGTGCGAAAAAAAAACGCAAGTAGAGAGAGAGAGAGAAAAGGAAAAAGGCAAACAAACGGGGCTCAACGAGGAACAGGCGCCGCCGGATAAACTCCATATGGCTCTTGGGGCCTTGCAAAAGGAGGCTTTACTGTATATGTGTGTGTTTGTGTTCGTGTACGATTTTTTTGTGCGTGTGTTTGTTTGGGGAGCTCTAACTAAAAAAAAACACTAAAAAGATCTGCTGAGAATGTGTATCTTGGTACATATAATCACAGACATGTGCTCGAAAGTCCTGCACTGTCATTGCATACAAAAAAGTACCTATAAATACAGATCTTACAAATTTTGTTAAAGCTGTGTGGCAGCCGACATTCAATCCCATTGGGATAATTGCTATGGCTTGATTATGCACAACTCCCAGAGAACAAGGTTTATATTTAATTCCTGTGGGTACATACATACATAAAGGAAACCACTACACCTTATAATTGAGTATTGAGTTTATTTAGTTTTAAATAGTTCTGTTAATAATAATATATGTTTATAATCTCTCTCTTTTTAGCTGCTGTTCAGTAGATCACATTAAAAGATTTACACTCAAAACTAATTGAGAATCGTTGAGTATAAATGTTTTGGCCTTATTGAATCCCTGGAAGAAACAACTGAACAGCATCGTCTATGAATCCGACCGAGCTGCATATGATGTGGATGAGTAGTCAGTATAATGCCGCTAATATGACATTGGAAGATGCGACAGCACTATTGAATCATCCCACTGTTGGACTGCTGGAGGAGATGTCTGGCCATCATCATCAGCCCACTTTGGTGAGTGCCAAGAGGTTAAATATTTAGAACCCATTCAGAGCCAATCTCTCAGTTCAAAGATTAGTAAATATAATACGAAAACTATCTGTTGAGTATAAGATGAAGATTGGCTTATATTTGTTAGTCTTTGAAAACTGAAGACAAACCCAAATTCCGTAGGTTTTTAAATGGGGATTGGCCACAGAAACTCTCTTGTTTGCGTCTCAGTTTTTTGAAAGAATTGGAATTCGTTTACTTATTTCTTCTACTTTCTTTTCTATGATTTATGTATTCGGTTAACAATTTAACAAACAAAATCAACACAAAACACAAACCAAACGAATCAAAACCACCAACCAATGATCGATCCCTCTCCACACATGATATTAAAAAAATAAAGGAAATGAATCCCATGATGGGCCTGGTTGGGGGTGATTTCAATGGTCATACAGCCACACTGAGTGGCACCCTACCGCCTGGCACTCTGATAGCCACCAATACCAACAATCTGTATAGCTTCGCCCACTTGGGTGGCCTGCAGCATCAGTTGCTCCAACAGTCGGCGGCAGTGGCCGCCTTTCAGAACTATACCGAAGTGATGGACGCTGATGGTGTGACGGTTGGCATGACCACAGATCCACATGGCGAGCTCATGGCTGGAGTTGGTGGTGGCGGTGGCGGTGTGGGTGGTGATGCGTGCGATGATGAGGATCAGGTGTATGGCCACCAGATAGATGATGGCTTTGATGATGGTGGCGCTGGCCTGGAGCCCAAGCAAGAGATAATCAACATCGATGACTTTGTGATGATGAATGAGGACAATAACTCGTACGATGGCACCGATTTTATGAACTCCTCGGACAAGGATATCTCCCAGTCCTCCTCCTCATGCATGGCACATATGCAAGGCGGCGGCGGCGGCGGTGGTGGCCTGGGTGTGGCTGGACCAGAGCACGACCTCCTAGTGCCTCTCGGTGATGGCCTGATGCATCATAAGCTGCTTGGAGCCACACTGACCCCAGCCATGCCGCTCAGTGTAGGTCCTGGCAATGTTTTTGGCAACATAATGGTCAGCGCTGCCGAGCCACCCAGCAGCAAACAGATGAAGGGCTACAGAGGTGGCAACAGCACAAGCAGCGCCACTGTCACCACTGTGGCTTCGTCGGCCGCCGTGATGCGGGCCCAGCGAAAGACGCGCAAAATCGAGCCTGTGAACAGGCCAGGACTTGTCCTGAAGACACCAATTGCCTACAAGGGCAACATAGACCCATCGGTGATACCAATACAGAAAGATGGCATGGGTAAGGTTTCTCTATCTGACATACATTTTGAACCTTAGTTTTTGTGTTCGCTTTCCGTTTTATCATTTCGTTTTTGTGTTTGCAAGAATTTGGGTTTGTATGCATACATATGGCAGAGGGTTAGAAATAAATAAAAATATCCAACATATAATCATAAACGTTTGCCTAAAACAATTGCTAACAATGCATACTTACTTATTCTCTTTTTTCTCCTCAGCTGTCTGCGAACGTTGCGGAGCCATTGGTGTAAAGCACACATTCTATACAAAATCTCGACGCTTTTGCAGCATGGCCTGTGCCCGTGGCGAGCTCTACTCATTGGTACTTAACAATAAAATGGAGACAACAGGAACGGGAGCCAACGCGGCACACAACAGCAACCAGTCGTCGAGCAGTTCCCCTTTGCCAGCAGCATCTGGCACTAGTCTGGATGTCACCGAAGATGTCCTACTGTCCGCGGATCAGCAGCAGTCGGACATTGAGCTGGACCTGCAGGCGGCACACATAAAGAATGCAAATTATCGCTTCCGCATAACCGATCAATCAAAGATCACACAATTGAATAGTTTCGGCGAGCCCATGGCTTTGGGCGGCGATGCTGCTGCCCATAATGTACAGATGGCCGCCGATGAGACCATTGCGGCCTTGAATGGCGCCGCTGTGGGCGATGCAGCGGCCCCGGGTGGCGAGGCGAATGGCAGCAGCAACGACACAAACACAGCCAGCAATGCATATTTGAGTGCAGCGCCCACGCCGAAAGCTTTGCGTTTGTTCAAGGATGTCTATCCGCAGGATGATCTGCCACAGATACCCAAATATGAACGTCTGCCGGCGCCGTGTCCACAAATGGAGAAGATCCTCAGCATCAGGCGGAGAATGTACGATCCGACACACTCGTACGACTGGCTGCCGCGCCTAAACAAGGAGAACTTCAATGCGGCGCCTGTGACCTGCTTCCCCATGCACCCGGCTGTGAGGTGTGGGATAATCTCGGTGTGGGCATGAAGGTGGAGGTGGAGAACACAGATTGCGATAACATAGAGATCATCCAGCCAGGACAGACGCCCACATCCTTTTGGGTGGCCACCATCCTAGAGATCAAGGGCTACAAAGCCCTCATGAGCTACGAGGGCTTCGATACGGACTCCCATGACTTTTGGGTGAATCTCTGCAATGCCGAGGTCCATTCGGTGGGCTGGTGTGCCACACGTGGCAAGCCCCTGATACCCCCACGCACCATCGAGCACAAATACAAGGATTGGAAGGATTTCCTCGTGGGTCGGCTCTCCGGGGCCCGTACGCTGCCTTCGAATTTCTACAACAAAATCAACGACAGCCTTCAGTCGCGCTTTCGCCTGGGCCTGAATCTCGAATGCGTTGACAAGGATCGCATTTCCCAGGTGCGCCTGGCCACGGTCACCAAGATAGTGGGTAAACGTTTGTTCCTGCGCTATTTCGATACGGATGATGGCTTCTGGTGTCACGAGGACTCACCCATTATACACCCAGTGGGCTGGGCCACCACGGTGGGTCATAATTTGGCCGCACCTCAGGACTATCTGGAGAGGATGTTGGGTAAGAGAGAGATATTTTTCCAGTGTAATTTGTCACTTATTTCCCCTACCTTTATAGCCGGTCGCGAGGCCATGATTGAGGTGCACGAAGACGATGCAACCATCGAGCTATTTAAAATGAATTTCACCTTCGATGAGTACTTTCTGGATGGCAAAACCAATGGTTTTATCGAGGGCATGAAGCTAGAGGCAGTGGATCCTCTAAATCTTTCCTCCATTTGCCCGGCCACAGTGATGGCTGTGCTGAAATTTGGCTACATGATGATACGCATTGACTCGTATCAGCCGGATGAATCAGGGTCGGATTGGTGAGCCTTTCGTTAAACAAATAATGTGGAAAATTAAAGCAAATTTTCTTTGTTTATTTGGTCAATTGCAGGTTCTGCTACCATGAGAAATCTCCATGCATTTTTCCTGCCGGTTTCTGCAGTGCTAACAACATTCAAGTGACCCCGCCAAATGGCTACGATTCGCGCACCTTTACCTGGGAGACCTATCTGCGAAATACTGGGGCCGTGGCCGCCAATCAGCATTTGTTCCATCGTGTGGTGCCCGAGCACGGCTTTGAGACGGGCATGAGCTTGGAGTGTGCCGATCTGATGGATCCTCGACTCGTCTGCGTAGCCACAGTGGCTAGGGTGGTGGGACGCCTGCTGAAGGTACATTTCGATGGCTGGACGGATGAGTATGATCAGTGGCTGGACTGTGAGTCGGCTGATATCTATCCAGTGGGTTGGTGTATTCTCGTGGGCCATAAGCTGGAGGGACCGCCACGAGTGTCCTATCAGCAGGTGGCTAAGCCGGCGCCCAAGCCCAAGGTGGCAAGGAAAAAGAAGACCAAGAAAGGCGCAGCACCAGCCGGCGAAGGAAGAGGGACAACCAAGCAACAAAATGACAACAATACGCAGACGGGTGAGGCATCTAATCTGCTCCAGCTGCTGCTTTGTATTTATATGCTTCCTTTTTGCTCTCAATCTTTTAGTTAAACCGCGAACCATTGCCTTGAAGACCACACCGCATTTGCCCAAGCTGAGCATTAAGCTGGAACTAAAGCCAGAGCATCATAATGCCGCCTTCTATGAGAACAATCAGCCCGAGGATGGGGATGCAGATGAGGAGGAACCCGATCCAGATGCCGATGCCGAACTAGATGGAGATGCAGATGGTGATGGCGATTTCGATGGTAGCACCAGTCACATATCTGAGCAATCAACCACACACTCCTCCAGTGATCAGATACTTGGAAGTGGGAGCGGCGGCGGTGGTTCCATCTCAACATCGGTTGTAACTGCTGCCGCGGGCGGGGGCGGCAGCAGCAACAGTAACAAAATGGTAAAGAAATCTTCCACTACTAAATCACCGGCGCCACCAACTGTGGGCCGCAAAGCCACTAGCTACATTGCGGTGAGTATTGGTGTGTAATAATAGTGCGTAGAAAATCATCAGCCAGCCTAGACATAGACCCAGACCTAGAACGCCACTCCGCCTAATCAATCGCCTAATCGCCTGCCTATTGTTCAGCATCACATTCTAACTCCATTGGGGGCTCAGCCAAAAAGCGCCAAATATGTATATAATTTATTTTTACGCACTGTTTACCACCAACCGCAACCCACCATACCCATCCAAGCATCCAACCAAACAACCTTTTGAAGCATCTATAACCCAACAAACTGTTTGTTTACCTTTTCTCATTAATTTGTTTTCATTTCTAGAACTCGTGCGCGACTAACAGCAAGTACATTCCACGTCTGGCCGACATTGATGCGAGTGAGGCGGCCCATTTGGAGCTACAGCCGGACTCCTGGAACGTGTACGATGTGTCGCAATTTCTGCGTGTCAACGATTGCACCGCCCACTGTGACACGTTCAGTCGCAGCAAGATCGATGGCAAGCGTTTATTGCAATTGACAAAGGATGATATAATGCCACTGTTGGGCATGAAGGTGGGACCAGCGTTGAAAATCTCCGATCTGATTACACAGCTCAAGTGTAAGGTGAATCCGGGTAGGGCCAGATCCCACAAGGCCAATAAATCCTCGTACTTATAGTGCGGGGTTGATGTTTGGATTTGGACTTTCATAGATATTTCATATTTTTTTTTAAATCGATACGAAATTTATCACCGATACACACACACACACACACACTTATATTTATAGAAATATATATAAAACATACTGAAGTATTTGTTAGCCCTTGAAAAACGTTGTCTAAACCACAAACAATTGTATAACTTTATGCCAGTCTCATACACATTAGCTCGCGTTATTTTATAAATCGATTTAAATCGTGTCATAGTCCGTACGTAGTAGCGCTACAGATAGACGTACGCTCTTGTTACAACACTCAGAGTTTCTTTATCACAAACAAATTGTACAGGAGATCATCAAACTTATGGGGGAGTGGGGATAACAAAACATTTTTCTAAAAGTCATAGTTTTTTTGTATACATAATCAAAGTTAAAGCAATATGCAATATAATGCAGTATATTGTTATATTTGTAAATAGGTTACATTGTTGACCAAGCAAAAAGTCCTGTCCTCCATGGTACCCCCACCCCCCCTATAAACTATCCACACAATTTAATATTTGAAACCAGGAAATCCATGCAGCATCTCGTCATGTTAGTCGGGATCCGCGGTCTGCTGCTCCTAGTCCGTAAGAATCAAAGAGAGATATCACACAGCGCCTACAGCCCGCGCGCGCTCTCTTGCTCCAATTTGTTTGCTCTTTTCCGTAGAGAGTATTAAATGGTATACACATACTTTTAAGGAAAGGCAACCCAAACCCCTTAAATATTAGTTCATCTAAGGTATCTAGATAGCATTAAGGTACCAGCTAATGTCGAAAATACTTAATAAAACCGAATTCGAAATTGCAAGTATTGAAAGAAAACTTTTATACTCTTTTTATTATATTTGGGAATGGGATTTGTTAATGATTTCAGGATGCTACCTTGTAAGCAGTCCTTGTGGTCCTTGATGGACTCAAGCGATACAGGAGACTCGTACCTTCGCCAGGAGGCATGCCATGTCCTGATCCGACAGGAAACAGCCGAGTTATAGCGTTGAAGGGGATTATATAGAAAAACAATATTCAAATGGCATTATCCTTAATGTCCTAGCACCCGAAGTGATCCGGGACATTTTCCCGATCCCGAGGAGGCGTGACATGTCCTTTTTCGACAGGAAACAGCTGAGCTATAGCCTTGTAGAGATTAAAAAGAAAAAACAACGTGAAAATGGCATTATCCTTAATGTCCTTGCCGATCACGAGGGGGCGTGGCACATCCTGGACCGACTACAAATAAAGGAGAAAACAACAAAACAAATCTCTCCTGTTATTTTTGTCAAATTTTGACAGTCACCTCTTTGCACAGTGGCGCCCACGCGATGAAGACGGTCATTTCTGGAACTAAAATAACGTAGTTCGAGAATTGGCCGATCTGTGTTGGGACGCCACTGTGAACTTTTGAAATTGCTTCACTGAAATGGCCGAAAACTGGAAAATGTTCAGACCAAGTACCAGGCGAACAGAAGTCAGTAGAAGGTAACTGGTTTCCATGTTTTTTCACTGTGTCAAAATCTGGATGCTATGAAACCGCAATGCATTTTTCAGTCGCCAAGTAACTAAAATGAATTGCGGTTTCATAGCATCCAGATTTTGACACAGTGAAAAAACATGGAAACCTTCAGCCTTTTTGAAATACACTGGTTTCAGTGTGAGCATACAGCAGTCTGGTGCCAAAATTTGGTGGCTCTAGCTCTTATAGTCTCAGAGAACTAGCCGACAAACAAGACGGACAGACGGACGGACGGACGGACAGACAGACATGGCTCAATCGACTCGGCTATTGATGCTGATCAAGAATATATGTATATACTTTATGGGGTCGGAAACGTTTCCTTCTGTGCGTTACATACAACCTTTATCCGCACAAATACAATATACCCTATTTACTCTTCGAGTACCGGGTATAAAAATGAATCGACTTCAATGCAGATCACTTTAGGGCTTTATGAAATTGTGTGCGTTTTAATTAAACTGCAAGAAGTACTCTTGTACCTGCTCAAATCTTATCTGCTAATAGCTGATAACGATTTTAGGTGGTAGTGGATGGCCCTCATATTTGATCCAAGGCTCCAAATATTGTGGAAAATTATAGACATTTTGGGGATTTGTGCTTTGGACAATTGGGCTTAGATTATGCACTAAAAATATCAAACTTTTATGGGGTTGATTCTTTTAATCGAACCTCATGATGAACAAATCTAGAAACGATCGCTGCCATATTTGTTAAGAACAGCGTAAGAAAGTCGTAACTTTCCCTCTTCAATATTTCCTTTCATTTTATTATTTTAATCCAAGATTTCAATAGATCGAAGCGACTTCCAAAAATAAAAACACCAATACCTATTCCTTTTTACATATTTTTGTAAGTTTTTTGTTTATATTCTGTGGATATTAATACAATTGTAGACATAAAAACTAAGACTTAATGGCTAAGGGGTCTACAGTTATGTTTGGTGGCTAAATATATTACGCTAAAATTTTGATTAAACATTTTTCAACACACCAAACTATGAACTCGGATTCAGATTCAGAGTTATACTATATAGCAATAGTTATATGTATGTGTTGGGTGTCTGTTGATGTATTTTTTCGATGCAGGATGAATTGGAAAATAGTTGCCATAACCGATAGAATTTTGGGTGGATGGGAAATAAAAGAAGAGGAAAGGGTAGGGTTGGGGGGTTCCATTTACAGTAAAAAGTAATAGGCGTGTGCTTATGTACAGAGTGTTTTGTTTTTTTTGTTTCTTTGTGTCTAGTTCTTAAATACATCTAGAAATGTTTATAGTAGTTTAATATGTCTAATACCTTAAGCCTAGATTTAAAGTTGAGGCGATTGTTTTCATCTCCATCTTCCATCTATCTTTTTGTTTTTGTTTCCATCTCTCATCTTTATTTGCTTTATCTAAAAAGGCCTCAATAACAAACTTATAATAATAAAATACTAACATTTACAGCGTTGCGTTCCGTTTTGAAAGGAAAAAAAATAATAAATAAAGTAAGAGCTTGTGCAGAAAATATCAGAAGGGAGGCAGCGAAGGACGAGGGGTAAAGCCTCTCGTGTGCTCTCGATACGCTTCAATCCTTAATTTACGTTCAAGGCGAGCTTCTCTGGACATACATTCATATATTCATATTCTGTGGTTCTGTGGATCTCTAAGCATCAATTGATTTAACTTGAATTTAAAATAAATATTATTCTACTACCAAGCATACAAATATATAATTATTTTACTTTACACGATGCTTGTGTATGAAGCGGGAGCTGGATGAGGAGGTGGGCTCTCCTCCTCCTCGCTGGGTCGTCGCTTCTTCGATGGCGGCGTTTCACCCTCAATCGCTGGTGCTGCTGGCTGCTGTTGCTCAAGGCTGGCGCTTGCTCTCTTCTTGCTGGGACTGCTGCTGCTGCTGTCCAATGGATGTTCAGTGTCATCCAGCACGCTAACGCCTCCAGTTATCTCGGTGACAATGTGTGCCTCTAGCGATGGGGGCAGTAGAGGTGACAATGGTACAGAATTCAGATCGCAGGCTTCCTCAGCATCGTCATCATCATCGTTGGCCCCTCCCATATTGCCAAAGAGATCTGCAGCATGTCCCTCCCTACGCATCACCTCGTCATCCTCATCATCATCATCACTGTACTCGTTATCCCAAAAGACCTGGGCACCTGGGAACACATACGAACAGTTGTTCGTGTGACAATAGAAGGTGCCTGGCACCAGACGCTCGGCGGCTGTCTGTCGCTTGCCGCCTCGCTGTGCCGGCATGGGTGTTAAGCCGCGGCCCACAACTCTTTTGGTCTCTTGGACCAGATTACTGGGACGCACATAGCAGCTGGCAGGGTTGGCGGAGGAGGCTTCGTTGTCGCACTGCTCAATGCCGCTATCCTTTGAGGAGTCGATCGACAAGTGGCGATAGCTCTCAACTGGCGGCGCAGTACCAGGTGAAACGGCAGGTACTTCTACTTTTTCAGCTGCCGCTTCAGCCAGACGCTCGCAGCTCGCAATGTCTGTCTTGATGCGCTCAATGGCAGCCCGATCCTGGGCATCTTCGGCACTGGGCGGGCGCTTGTTGCCTGTTGATGTGAATGTGGAGGACTCAAAGCCAGAGTCAGAGCAAGTACCAGCCGAACCCAAAATGTAATCGGTCGAGCCGTTCGACTTCAGGGACTGTGTATCTGTGTCCAACTGTGACTGCTGCTCGCTCTCCGAGATGCAGTGTCGATGGTGCAGATATTGATGGTGATGGAGGCTGAGGTGATGATGATGCTCTGGCGGTAACAGCTCCTTGCATTCGGTGAGCATTGCCTCATCGGAGCACATCTGCTTCCAGCAGCCATCGTCACCGGATAACCGATGACAAATCTGATTGATAATAACATCCGAGTCACCTAGCAACTCCACGTCGAATTTCAGATGATGCAACTGCTCACGATTGATGAGAATCTGCGGCACCGTTGCCGGTATGCTGCTGGGAATGTGGGCTACTGGTCGCACTTTCAGCGAGGAGCCAATCACAATCAATAGATCGCAACAGTCCTTGTCTGTGGCCATAACTGTATGGTACTCATCGGGTAAGCCTAAAGACAGAGAAAAGAAAATCAAGTCAAATGGAGGCTAGTCAACATGCAGAGCGATGGCAGCACTTACCTTCGCCAAAGAAGACAATATCGGGCTTCATTATGCCGTTCTCGACCAGCTGCCGGAGCTCATCTTCGGTGACAGCCACCGAGGCATCCACACTCTGCTCCTTATTGGGCTGGCACTTCGGACAGACGGGTATCCGTTGTGCAAAGATATCGGCCCGCAGGGCGTCTGCATTGCACTTGAACTTGCACTTGGTGCACGAGGCCGTCGAGAAGGAGCCATGGCATTCAATGACCCGCTGAATACCCGCCACCCTCTCCAGTGTATCAATATTCTGCGTATAATTGCGCAGCAGTTTGCCTTTGGTCTCCAACATCTTGATAAAACGATGGCAAGGCGAGGGCCTAAACTCCCCCGGATAGATCTCGCGTGCAAACTTGTAGAAGGGCCGCGGGTCCCGCTTGAAGTAGTTGATATCAAACATGGCCTGTGGATCTGGTAAATCGGGGAAATCGTGGGCCAGCCGGGCATAGATGCCATTGGTGGAGCGAAAGTCTGGTATGCCACAGGAGACAGAGACCCCAGCGCCAGTTAGGACAATAATTCTGTGAGATTTCTGCACCAGATTGATGACATCGTCAAAGGTATTAACATTCGACAACTTGTTACGCCGCTTCGGCTCGTTCAGCAGATGGGCCAGATAGTCCCACAGCACAGAGTCATCGGTGTCGGCTGTCAGACCTGTGGCAAAGTGCGGCATAATGCTGGCAATCACCTTGCGGGGCACACGGCCCGTGTAGAATTCGCGTTGCAGCCAGCGGAGTTTCCAGTCGGTGGCACCACCACCGCCAACCGACGAGCAGTCCGAGCTGGTGTCGTCCTCATCCTCGTTGGTCTCCTCACCAGTCGCTTCCTCGTCATCATCATCATCATCGTCGTCGTCGTCTTCGTCATCCTCCTCTTCCTCTTCTTCATCATCACACTCGGAGTTGGATTTATCCAGAAGTTTCGACGGTTGCAGCGATGGAGGCACATTCAATATTTCAGCTCCCATATTGGCGCCAATTTCTTGTTCTTCAAATATTTTTGTTTTGATTTCAACATTTGCTTTGGCTGCCGGTCCGCCGCCGCCTGTTGCTGTCGATGTTGATGTCTCTGTCGCAGTCGCGCTCGACGTTGTTGCCATTATTTCGGCGCCAAAATCGAAATTTGTTGAAGTGTTCTCAAAGCTGAGAAACTCTTTGGCATTCGGCAATTGCACTTCGGACATGTCGGCCAAATCCTTGGCTATAATATGACCCAAGTGAATTTCCTCGTAGTTTTCCATCATTTTTCCCCCAACAGGCGCACCACCGATTTATTCGAGTGTTGCCTTCTGCTGCTGCTTCTTTTCAGCGCTCTCTTCTTCTTGCCACTCACTGATTCGCTCTCTCTATGCGCTCACTCTCTTTGCGCCGTCCGTTTTCACCGCTCTTTCGTTGGTACACACAAAATTTTACGTCGTCAGCTTCGCACCCATTTGGCTTGATTGAAAAAATTCTCCAGCTAACAATTATGGGCCAATTTTTGCAATTGTTCGAATTTATTTCACTTAATTTTACTTAGATTTAGTTTGGAAAAAATTTTCACTTAATTTAATTGAGTTTTTTTCGTAATTTTTAGACGTAATTTCTGGAAAATTTTCCGATGAAAAAGCAAGATGGCACACGTAGCTGCGCGTGTGTGAGTGCATTTAAAATGTATCAGTGGCCTCCAGTGATACCTTGCCACGCTGCGGAAAATACGCTAGCGCCTGAAAATACTGCAGTGTTGGTTATTTTTAGGGTATTTTTGCCATAAAAATACCATATTCTAAGAGAAAAATAGGGCGTTTTCGCTGTGGTACAGTAGATGCTGAATGCCACAGATGGCCCAATCAAGGAATGGTTAATAATTGATAATATTTTTCCTGTAATATTATTACAAGCGATTACATTTTGATATTGTAACATGAGGATTTGAATCTCAAAGGTTACTATTATATAATTCAATATTACCCTTAAGTTTTTCGAATTTCATGTGTTAAATTGATAATGTAATTCATATTATTATCATGAATGATGGACAAAAAACATTAAAAACATGTTTCAATTAAATGAACGCAAGATGTTCTATTGTGCCAGGTTCTACTGTTCTTGCTGGCATTTGCATTAATGGTATTTTCGTAATTTATTTATTGAAGGAGATTTCCCAGCTCTCGCACTTGGTCACACTAATTAACAATGAACTGAAATTACTGTCATAGTCGAAATTTTTTTATGAAACAAAAAATATAATTGGTTGTACAACAGAAACAATGTACTGTAGCTTTAGTTTATAGGGGGCTTCAGTTGCATAAACATGGACAATTTGAACCTATATGAAGTGCTGGGAGTGGCTCCGGATGCAACCGATGACGAAATTAAAAAGGTAAAGCGCAATTCTCCTTTTCTGGAAATGCATTTTATAATGTTTATGGGGATGCACTACTTAGAACTATCGCAGATTGGCAAAAGAATTCCATCCAGATAAAAATCCCGATGCTGGTGACAAGTTCAAGGAGATAGCTTTTGCCTATGAGGTGCTGTCAGATCCGGAAAAACGTCGCGTATACGACCGCCATGGTTTGAAGGGGCTGCAGGAGGGCGCCGAAGGTTTCGCTGATGCCTCCGACCTCTTGAGCCAATGGTTTCCATTCGGCGGGGCCACCGGTGGTCGTCCCAAGCGTGAGGGAAAAGTGGTCATCAAGCTGGAGCTGACGCTGGAGGAGATTTATGTGGGTGGCATGGAGAAAACGGTGGAATACAGTCGACAGAAGCTGTGCGACAAATGCAACGGCGATGGTGGGCCCCAGGACGCACATGAGAGCTGCGAGGCTTGTGGCGGTGTCGGCCGAGCTGCTGCCTTTACCTTCATGGGTCTAAGCCCTTTCGATGCTGTAAGCTTTAGTTCTTGTTGTTTGTCTTGTTGTTGGCAGTCGTTGAAATTTTTTCGCTTTTGCAGACCTGCCCGGCATGCGATGGACGTGGTTTTACCATCAAAGACAACAGGAAATGCAGCCCATGTCGTGGCAGTGGCTTTGTGGAGGAGAAAATGAAACGGGATCTGATTGTGGAGCGTGGTGCTCCACATATGCTGAAAGTGCCCTTTGCCAAAGAGGGACACCAGATGCGTGGCGGCGAATTTGGCGAACTGATTATTGTGCTCGCCCAGCAAGACCATTCAACCTTTCAACGACGTCACGCTAATCTCTACATGAGAGACCTGGAGATCAGCCTAACCGAGGCTCTCTGCGGCTATACGCATTGCTTCAATCACTTGGATGGCCGGAGCGTGTGTTTGCGCACGAAGCCTGGAGAGGTGTTGCAGCACAATCACATCAAGATGCTGCGTGGCGGTGGCATGCCCGTTTTCAATTCGCCCACGGACACGGGTGACCTTTATATGAAGTTTAAGGTGAATTTTCCTGAGAATGGGTTTGCCACAGCAGAGCAGATGGCTCTGTTGGAGGAAGTGCTGCCGCCCAGGGAACACATCGTCATTCCAGAGGGAGCCGAGGAGGTTGAGATGACCGACTACAAGCCACAAGCGCGTCCAAATCCACACGGGGACGATGAGGAGCACGGAAATTCGCCACACTTTGAGAGCGTCCAGTGCCAGACGGCTTAGTTGTTGTGGTTATGGCTACTGCAGGCTCTATACTTTTGCTTGGATCTTTGGCAGCTTCTGTTCACGCTCAGCGTGGACGAGATCTGCTTCTTGTTGCCGCTAGTCGTCTTAATATGCATAGTATTATTTATCATACAGGAATGTTTGCTGTGAAAAGCTGCGTGATCAAAATTTTGTAGTAATCGAGACTAAGCTTAGCTGGATATGGATCGCGTTCATTACTCCCACTAAATTATTGTACGGCTTACACACACTCTCTAAACCTAAACCTTAACTATTTATTGTTTTTTTCTAAACTAAATACACATTTATCTCACTGTAGAAAAGATAACAACCAACTCGTGCATCGTCTTCCGTGTCAGTGTTTAAATGTTTTATTTGGAACTATTTACAAGTAGTGTAAGCTAAATAATTATAGGACTAGTTTTTCTTTGTTCATTTCAGTGTTAAATTGTTTTGTGGATGGATTGTAGCCTTCCCTACTGTTCTTCATCGTTTGTGGCTGACTCATTCACGTCTGTGGGTGCTTGTGGCTGCTGCAGCCCCAAATCCGTGTCCCAGAGATTGCGAGGGAATGACTGACCATCACCAGCATCCTCCATGTCTGCAACGTGCTTTAAAGGCGGCTTCTTCTTTGGCGGCCCTTCCTCAGTCATCATCTCTGTCATTGGATCGCATTGTTCAGCCGTGCGTGCGGCCTTGAAATCCTCGGTGCTTGGAATGACCTTCATTAGAGTCAAATACTGATTGTACTTTGTGTAGTTGCGGCGCCCAGTCTCATCGTTCATCAGCACACGAGCCTGGTTGTGGGACTTGTCACGATTGGTCTTCAAGCGGATGTGCTTGGTGATGTCCCAGCGCCAGTTGGAGCGATAGGAGCACAGCGAGCACTCAAAGGGCTTCCGATTGAGATGGCCCACAATGTGAACATGGAAGCGCGAGGCAGTGGCTGCCCAAAAAGTGCAGTGTGGACATTTGAAGACCTTCTTCATGGGCGTCGAGTCATTCGCATCATTGCCGAAGTACGGTTCCGTGACCTGTAAACCAGATAAGGATTTAGTGGAGCGTTCAATGAGCTGGTTCCTGTTCACCTCTCCATAGCCAGGAGCTGTTTCCACGCCGGAGTAGTTGACATCACTGGCTGGTGCTGGGTAATCCTCCTCTGTTGAGGCCGCCACGTCTTGGCTGGGCAGGCAAGTAGCCAGAAGCTGCTTAGTGTTGGCCAAAGCAGGCGGACACAACTGCAGATGCTTGACCAGTTCCATGGCACTGGGCACGAGTTGTTTGCAGTGGGAGCAGGTGATCCCGGTCAACTCCAAGGACGCGTCGATGGATGGCGAATGCTTTTTGGAACTGCTCGGCTTCAGATCCAATTGGCCCTCCAGTTCCTTGGCGGCACGACGACGAGTGGGATGTCCCACGGCGGGCACATGATGGTTCAGCTCGTGTATGGTCAGTGACTGCTTGATGTCCGTGCTGAAGTCACAGAGGCTGCACTTAAAGTGCCCAGCGGCGCCATGGTTCTTGGTGTGTCTGTCCAGATTCCACTTGTAGGGCGAGTGGAAGTCGCACAAGTCACACTTGATCAGGGGCATCGAATGGTATTTGACGTGCTTCTTGAATCGGGCACGAATCGGCGTGCTATACGAGCACTTCTGGCACTGATACTTCTTTGGGTCGTTGGACATGGCAGCCTCCTCGTTGGTCGGACTGCTGCCCTCTGAATCGGAGCTGCTGTTGTTGTTCTGAAAGTCCATTTGGACGGAGTCGTTTGTGTCCGGCGTGGGTGTCATCATCTTGCGCTGGAGCTCAAAGGCCATCGAAAAGATATTATCGCCATTGGCCACGATCTTCTGTAGCTCCAGCATCTCCTGCTGGCGATTGTAGGCCTGCACCTTGGCCAGCAAATCCTGCTCCTGCTGCTTCAGCTCAGTCTTAAGCTGCTCCAGCGAGGGTCCATTCTGCATTATGTGCACCAGTCTGGGAGAGATGCCTTTGCTGTCGTCTGCCTCAGCCACAGCTGCAGCCGGACGTGGCATTACGATGCTCTCCTCCAGGCGACGCTTGAGTGCCTCGCGACTTATATTGCGCTTGCCACGCCCCTGCCCCTGCCCCTCTTCACCGGGCAGGCGCTTTGACTTATCGGTGCAGCCATGCACCATCTTCATGTGACGCACCAGCTTCTGGAAATGGCGCGAGGCATAGAGGCATAGCTTGCACTCGTTTATGCTGATCCGTTCGCCGTGCACATCGCGCAGGTGCGACAGATGACTGCGCGGATTCTGGGTGAAGAATGCGCAATGGCCACAGCTGTAGTTTCTGCGTATCTTGCACTGCGGCAATTGTGGCAACTCCCCCTCAGCGGCAGGTTTGTCCTGGTACCATTCAGCTTCCTGTGCGAGTAATGGTAAATTAACCTCCGGACCCCCGGTGTCATCGTCAGCATTGTTTCCAACAGGCATTTGATACATGGCCGTATTATTGAACAGATTGCGCACCACCAGACGGTCGCCAGTGCGTTCCACCATTGATGGGAACTCCATGGCTTCAAATAAAAACAAAAACTAAAACAATTTTGTATTTTCTTTGAGTTTTAAATATTTTTCACCAACTTTTTGTTCACTTTTTCTTTTTTGTCAACGCAATTTATCACCAAAAATTATGATTTGTTAGAGCTCGATTTTTGTTCTGTTTCCAAGATGTTTACGCTACGAGTGCTGTAGTTCAACTGGCAAATCTCTGGCTCAAATTGGGTGGTCGGTCGGCGTAGCGTTCCTTTCCTGCAAAAGCCTACTTGATTCCCAACACATTTCCACCAAGAGACGACCGAACAACCGCGCGGGGCCGGTCTGTGCTAAGACGCAGGCCGAGCGAATGCTGTCAAATTTTTAAGTAAAAAAAGCCTTCCATGGCTTGTGTTTAGTTTATTCAACGCAATTGCTTAGCATTTATTTGTCACAAGTCTTCCTTTGTTCTGGTTTTATTTCAGTGTTGTAAAACATTCTTAATGAACAGCAATTGTTGAGTGTGTGTGTATGTATGTGTCAGGGGTGCAGAGAAGTGGGCTTAGGCCGTGGTCTCATCTTTTGTTTTAACGGGAACATATTTTGTAGTTGTTTCTATAAAGGTGTTGGGCTCGACAGGATTCCACTTGTTGTACAGGCACAGCGGCAGCAGTTGCACCAACAGCTCTGGTTGGATCTTCAGCTCGTAGTCGCTGAAGTTGAAAAGTGGTGGCAACTCGTAGCCGTTGGGCATTTTGATATTTTGGAACTCCATGCTGCGCAGCTCGTCGTAGCTTGCATGTGCACAGGCTGACATGGGGTAGATCCTTTTTTTGGGATCGTACACCAGACAGCGGTTGAGCATTTGGGCCAGATCGTGGGGCACCTCTCGGCCTAGAATATTCACCCAGAAGTTACGTTTATACATGGAACCTCTATGATACCCGCACACGGCATTGATGTTTGGGGCATGCTCCAGACCGCGGGGGCCCAGGGTGTGAACCATCCAGCGCAGCTGCTCCTCGTTGTGATGGACGCTGTGGAAGAGTGCTTGTCCCGTGAACATTTCGGCGAGCACACAGCCGGCACTCCAGATGTCCACAGCGCAGCTGTAATACTGGCAGTCCGCAAAAAGCTCCGGGGCTCGATAGAAACGCGAGCAGATGTAGGTGGTGCTGGCCTCCTTGTGGTGCATAATCTTGGCGCTGCCAAAGTCGGAAATTTGCAGCAGCATCGTGGAGTCGTTGATCATCAGATTATCGGGCTTGATGTCGCGATGGCAGATCTGCATTGAGTGCAGATAGGCCAGTCCGCGGAAGAGTTGATATGAGATTATGCGAATGTAGAGCATGTCCATGCTTTGGCCATTTTGTAGCGAGCTGTGGATGAACTGCGTCAGTGTCATGGGTATGTAGTCCATGATCAGTAGCATGTAGTCCGTTAGCGGATTCCCCAGCTTCACAATCGAGTGCATGTACAGGCGCCGTATGTTGCAGTGGCCCTGCAGCCGCATCATTATCTCCGGCTCGCGATAGCAAAGGTTCGTATCCAAGTAGGTTTGCTTGATGGCCATCGTCTTGAAGGAACTGTCAATCGTACCGACGTAGACACGCCCAAAAGCACCGCGACCAATCGACCTTCTGAAATGTAGAATGAAAGGCTTCCTCTCGACACCCGGTTGATTTTCAGGAATTATCCGCAATGCCGAATCGTTAGGTATCATAACTGGATGCTGATGGCCTTCTATAAAGTTAAGAAATAATAAATAAAGAATGATCAATCAATCAATCCTTCAAGAGCAGCTCTCACCCATTGTAATTTTTCTTTTTTCCTTTTAAGCAGCTCTCGACTATAGTTCTCAGTGCCAGAAATGTTAACACTTTGAAAATTGTGGCATAGATTTGCCAAACAACTGGACTGACACAAAACACCATACATTCGAGCTAAATGGATTTCTTGGAGCTGACACTCAAAGGCTCCTTTGATGAAATATAGAGAATTGAGTAGGTACTCCATTTTATCGATATTAATCACACCTAAATTTGGATCATTTTTAAGCCACAGATCACCCACAGAGGACACTCTGAAAAACAGATCCGTAGAAGCCTCTGCCCTGTAACGGGATAGCAATAAGATCAGTCCAGTTTTAGACGCCTTCAGGGAGTTGTCCAACATAGATCTGCATTTTGAAGCCTTCATCGCACTCAAAATTGCAAATTTAAAGTTTATTTTAAGTGTGACCGACCCTGAGTACTTCAAGTGTTGAGTAATTGAAAATACTTAATTATTGTTTCATTGAAGATCGATCAGCTGATTGCCAAGAAAGTTTTAAATTTAAAGAAGTCACCTCTGAAACCAAGGCCAAATAAATGAAATAACTATCATGATAATTCTGCACTATCAATTTCCAACAGGAAAATGCAAGGGTGCAGCCAAGTGTTGGGCTCTAGACTCAAGTCTCTGTATCAATATGTATTAAATTATTACTTTACATTTTATTATTGATATTCTTTTTTGTTATATTTAAAATTTTGTATATCCTCTCTTAGAAATTTGGAGTCTTTAATATGATACCCCAACTCTTGCGAAAGTCCGAGGCAGTAGTCTTATTTGTCTGCCACCAAGTCCGACGCTTGGACGTTTGATCTTACCTTGAGATAGAACTCTAGGCGCCATGTTGGCTTGAGACATTGTCACAAGGCCAGAAAGGTGCTGTAGAGTATGCATTGAGGAGCGTGGATTCTGTTCTCTATTTAAAAAACAACAAACAGCTAAGTTGATGCTTTTGCACTGGCACTGAGCCAAGCAAAGCAGCAAATGGAAACTGAAAGTTCCAAGGAGACGGAATAAACGCTGCTTGACATATGCAGGATACGATATGCCACCCTTGCACCCCAGCTCCTTCAAGGAATTGGTGGAATGGAGCTTGTTGAAAGTGTATTAAAATAAAATTGAATGGAAAATGGAATGGAAACTCAGAAATATTCGACATACATTTGTTTTGCTTTTGTTTCGATTTGGGTTGTGCCACGGAAATCCGAAAGTGGATTATGTTTATGGTGCATTCGACTTTAATGCGATAAGTCGGTCGTCGGTTCGAGCCATTATCATTTCCCGTCTCTCTCACTCTCATTCGCTCAGTCTCTAACTTGAACAAAAAACTTTCACCCGCTTTAGCCGCAATCCGTAACGCCGCCCCACTCCACGCAAAGTTTATGGGCCATGCATTTACGGAAATGTCGCCTGCCAGGGTATTCTCTCTTTTACTCTGCGGTTCAGAGTTGAAATTCATGTAATTCCATTAACACAGACAACTTCCGTTAGACGAGAAAATGGCAGCATAGCACAGCACACTCTCTTGCCTAATGGCCGACCCCGACGCGTGTGCTCACGGTGGGTCCGGCCCGGGCCCGGGCCGGGTCTGGGTCTGGGGCCTGGCTTGAATGTCGCTGTCTGTGCTGTGTGGGTTTCGGCCTGGTCTGGTTGGCTTGACTGGATTCTGCGGTGTGTCATTCTTGTGTGAGAGATGAGAGCGTGATACGATGTGAGGGAACATAACTAGAAGGAGTTAAATCATATAAAATGTATCTCAAATTTACAAAAATAAAACTCACTCACCACTTTGGTAACTACTTTGCTCTGCAGGGAGTGAGAATAACCAAATTAAGTCACCAAATTCATTTAATTTTAACTTAATCAATTAGACGTAGTTGCTACCCCTAGAGAACCCTTTCTCACGTGTTCATCTCGAGCTGTTTCGATGGGGTTTCGGTGTCTATAGCTGGCCTAAACCAACACCAACCAACAACCCATTCCACCCACCCATCCATATCCTTTTGGTAGAGCTTTTTGCGACATTAAAATTAAATTCCCAGATTCAAATGGCATATTTTACGATGGCATAAATCTGTCTCTGAGCAACAGGTTTTCATTAGGACCGACCGAACTGCTCTGCGCTCTGGGTCGCACTCTCTATGGGAAGCAATGAAAAACTTCCAAACGGAAATGACTGTCAGGCCAAAAGTGCGGAGTCTCGTCCCATCCGGAGACCCGGACAGACACTTAGGATATCCGTTTAAACAGTATTTTCTCCCTCATGGTTTTTTTTCTACGTCTGCTTTTAGGGATTCCATATATTTCTTTTTTATTTTTGCTATGCTTCCGCTGCATCACGGCTGGGGTTTTCTGGGCTCTGGCATTATAATTACAAAGTGGCTGGGCTCTGACGGAGAGCCCGATTCGATTCCGTTGGATGCCGGAACACATTTGAGTGCTATCCTGGCCGCACGCTCCATGCAAATTAGACATCCATCGCATTCATCAGAAAGGTTCATAATGAACTTCAACTCTTTGCTGGGGCGTTCATAAATCACGCTGCACATGTGGCCACCACTCAAAAAGTTTACTCCTTCACCTAGTATACGGTTATCCGTGGTGCAGCTGGATCGGGTCATTTATCAATATTTGAACTCACTTTTCACCCATACTTCACCGTGTCACTTCTCTTGTTTGCACTCGGAAGCGATTTGGTTGGCTTTTAATGCGATTTGTGTGCAACCCGTTGGGAGATTCGAATTGGCAGCATTTGCGGATTAGATTTGGATTATTTTCTGAGTGAAATTGACCAATTTATGACTGATTGAATCTCTTAAAAGAAGTGCAGAGCTGTA
This sequence comes from Drosophila subobscura, assembly GCF_008121235.1. Taxonomy (NCBI): domain Eukaryota; kingdom Metazoa; phylum Arthropoda; class Insecta; order Diptera; family Drosophilidae; genus Drosophila; species Drosophila subobscura. Next base: position 12,535,776 of record NC_048534.1, on the reverse strand, counting down.
GGCTTCATATGGTATGTGGCTAGAATTATGGAAGATGAATAGAGTTAAGGATTGTACGAGCATAGATTTATCTGAACAAATGCCATGGATTGATGGAGTTCATATTTTCATTCGATGCATCTTGCTGTGGCTTGGGAATTTTAAACATTTATTTGAATTATGTTTTTCTGTGTGTAAAAATATTGAATTTTAATTTGAACTTTAAGGCAACTTTGCGAGACAACCATCAATAGGGTACTATGCGTTGGAAGTACCTAAAAAAGGAGCAATCGAAATACATATCTTAAGTAATTCATGTTCATTTAATTTCATTTGATTAAATCTGTAAATAAACACAAACGTGGCAGTGGTGTTCGCTGAAAAATCACTTTTCATGCCTTTATTTAAATATTTATATTTATGGGCAGTAAATATGTATTCCCTTAGGATTTTTATGGCTGGTCTCTTCAAGTGAAGTATGCTGGAATATCATTATTGATTGTCATTTAAATGTCTTCTTTCGCCTCTCACTTTGCCTGTCTACCAAATTACCTATTAAAATAAATATTTATACGAGTAGTATTATCGAGTACCCTTCAAACTGGAGAGCATTCTTAGAGGCTGTTCAATTGGAAAACGTGCCGCCCCTTCGCTGCGGTGCGGCAAGGTGCCGGCTCGTTTCGGTTTGGTTCTCGTGGCCAAGCACTTGACGTTTCAAAGCCAATGGGTTAATGAAAATTCGCAATTCGTGGGAAAAATCTTTCAATTGCATTGGCGAAACATAAAAAATAAAACAGCAAAACTGTTTAGTCAGTACAGCCGAGACTGTGTAATTAAACACAGATTTGAATGAGTGAGGCATGAGTATCCGCCATGGAGAGTCTGAGTCTGAGTCCGAGTCCGAGTCCCCACCCTCGCGACCACAACGGACTGTAAATCTCAGGTGGTGGTACAGAGCTTCGTTGTTGGGTTGGTTTGCTTCGGTAGGTAGTGGTACAGGTAGTCACACCTTTGTGATGCACCGGCTCTGTGTTGGTCTCGGTCTCTGTCTTGACCTTGAACTTGGTATTAGATGTGAGGCTCTCCAAAACCGGTTGCTCGGTAGACTCTTTGTAGTGCAAATTAATGGACAAACGCGAAGAAAAGACAAGCGGTGACAAGCACGAGGCGATGCCAATAGAAGCAACAACAGCAGCAACAGCCAAAGGGAGATTTGGATACCCTTGCCATCAGCAAATTTTATGGAATAATAATAAAATGTAGGAGCTACTTATAGTAAAGCTTAATGAAATTATCTTAAGACAAAAGATTCCAGAAAGGAAACTGCTTTTCGACTGTATGAATATCTGCCGATTTTATTATATTTTAGCTGGTGCCTGTATTGATTTTAATTTTAAACTAAATAATGGATTTCTTGCTTGCAACTTGTCCACAAATTCTTCCATAATGTTCCACATGCACAAACAATTCAATAAGTAAATTATATCGTGGGAAACACTTCTATTTTTGGAACCAAAAAATATACTAAATTCCATATTGCACCTTTCAAGGGTATTAAAACAAAAGATCAACTGGGAGACTTGGATTAAACTAAAAAAACATTTGTCTTGTCTACAATACAAGTATTTTCAAAAGAATTTCCATTTCAAATGAGCAGTAATAATAATTATTTAAGAGTAAAAAGGGCGCATAATAAAAATTTAATTTACATTTTGCTGGGAAAAATGAACCAGCGATAAGGGAAACAAGACCATGGGGGGAAGCCTCGTTTAAGCCACACTTGCTGTGCAGTTACATTTCTAATTGAAGGACCCTTTCATTGGGGGGCTGGAGACTCACCACCGCCGGGGACGACCATTAAAAGCGTAAAAAGAGAGAAAATGCAAACCCCAAAAGCTTTTTCAAAGCGGCCGCAGGCACCATATAAAAAACAAACCTACAACACCCCGACACCAACATGTTGCGCCACCAAAGTAGGATATCGCAGGAGGGGGGGGCATGTCGGTTGCAAGTAGAATGCTGGTTAGCGGGAAGCCACCACAGCAGCAGCCGGCAGTTAGCAGTAAAGCTTAGGCAGTTAATTAAACACAGGGAATTCCAGCGGCAAATACAAAAAATAAGCTCAGCAACCCACAAGCAATGTAAGAAAGATTCTGTAATAACTATTAGATGGTTTCAATATGCTAACAGTATGCTCATCTCTGTACATTCTCGATAAGCATCAGCAAAGACTGGAGCTGTAGAAATAATAACAAACAAATGGAAGAAGGATGACGCTTAAGTGTCAAGAAGAGATTGGCAAACGAAGCACTTAAATTCCCAAGAAAATATAATCATCATCTTACTTCTGCGGATAACAAAATGCTGCACAGAAATGCTCAACATTGATATCCTTCACACGTGTTCATTCGTGTTTCCTCTGCCCATTAACCCACTATCGGCGATTTCCTTTCGACAATTACTACCACTTACATAGGGGACCGGTGGACTTGTTTGATTTTTTGACTTGCAGCCACGCCCACACACACAGCAGACACGCATCAACCTGTTGACCGCCAAAAGCGGAGCATAACAGAGGGGAAAGAAAGAAGAGGGAGAGCGAGAGGGAGCTGGTAGGAGAAAAAAAACCTATTTAAGTTAACGTGCAAATCCACGCCCACAAACTGCTGTTGCGTATTGCGTGAGCGCCACAGGCGGCACCCGAGTTAAGCGACTGCCGCCACAACAGCAAAAACAAGGACCGAAGCTAGACGGTCAAGAACTGACGCATTTGATACACTTTCATATGCAGTGTCCCATAATAATCAGGTACCTGCCTGGCCGCTGCTCTGAATCGCCATGTTCCTTCCACCCAACTGGCAGTCATGAGTGAGCTGAGGAATTCCGCGATCTGCTGCTTATAATTGCGATCCATGAGCATTTCTTAGTGCTTCGAGATTGTGGCATCTTCTTGGTATTTCAAGCATCTGATTAAAAGCATAATACACTTTGCCAAGTGTATACATAAAAGCACATAATTGAGCAATGGGAAAAACTGGCAAACCGGTTCGGTGCTATGGTGCTGCCCCTGTTGCCCGTGGCTTTGTGTTGCATGCAGCCTATGGCCAAAGACGTCTCTGCAATTTGCGGCTGTTGTTGCTTTTATTGTCGCCCCTCGCCAAGAACCAGGTCAAGGCTGCAGCCGCATTGAAGATCATGATTGAGTTACGATCGCGGTGGAGCGTAAACTTCGAGAGAAGAAATTAAGTTTCTTTTTTAGGCTAGGAGATCAGTTGATGTCAAAAAGCTATGTGAGGATGGCATGTCTCAGCGTGTTTCGTAGGGGATCGCGACAGAAGCTAATCTCAGTTGTGGAGCTTCTGCACAAGGGGAGCTTCTCCCAGAAATCCTTTGCTTAAGGATGCTGAAAATCCTCTACTTCTCAATGGCCAATTCATTTAAACTAATTTTTTCCCAAGCCTAATTGGGAGGTTTTAAATTTTGAAGTATCTAATTTACCGCGACAGCTTGCCGACAGGTAATTTTCGTGTTCATTTTTGGGGGGCTCCTTGTACTCGCGCCTTATCTGAGAACTTAAAACGAATTGCCAGCGTTTGCTCTGTTTTTATCGTACAAATCGCAGACAGTTCAAGCCTCTGTTGTTTTCATGTATTTTAAGACGTTTTTTAATTGTTTGGCCGTATACATATTGACTTGTTTATGGGTTCTGGTTCTGTGGTGTACGAAATCCGGCGGGTAGAGATGTGTCCGTTGGGTGGAGTGCTGTGTCCGGTGTACTGCGGTGGGTTCAAGTACAAAGCCCATCTGGCTGACAAATGCATTTCCAGATGAAAACAAATATCAAAGCTAAACGAATTTGAAATACCCTTGAGGGTGAGTGGACCAACACAAATCGAATGCAAGCCAAATTAGTCTTCTTTAAACTGAATTTCGAATTATTCATTGCTCCTGAAGTAGAGTATCAAAAACACATACGCACTGGCCTTTGATATTATACCAACCGAAAGCGAACAAACACCGAGAAAAGCCACAACAAAAACAACTTCGTAATTAGTCAGATGAGCTGTGAACCCTGTGCTACCTGCTAAGGCATCAAATTTTAATAATTTTTGGCAATTTATATGCAACGCTTGGCTGCATGCGAATGAAATGATGATGATGCCACTCCTGCAATTGCCTTTGTCCCAGTGTCCCCTATCCATCTCGCCATCTCCAGAGTTCAATAAACGCGTACGGAATGCCCCCGTACGAGATGCCCCCGGGTACCAGGTCAGTACATCATCAAGAACAGTAGTAGCCCCGGTATCGGCACTTCCTGCTTCAACTTAATGGCATTTTAACATGCATTTTAAATTAAGTGCGGGCAACACTTAAGTTTTAATGTCATAGCCCTGTTCACTAAGTGCATTAGTCGCTTGTGCTTGCTGATTAATCATCCGCCATGTGGAACGCTTAAAGCCGAGGGAGGCACGAGGGACGAGAGGCGAGAGGCAATGTTTACTCTACAAAATGTATTTGCTTTGCATCTATTCCAAATATCCACTTTGACATTTAACCGCCGCCGAACCACACAATTTATTTAAGCAAAAAACAAAGTCAATCGGTCAGTGAACCCGAATATAAAATTCACATTATCAAATACCACAAAATGCAATATATAAAACCTTTTTGGTTCAAGAGACGCCAAACAACATTTTACCAAAAATAAAATGTACAATAGATTTTTGCATATTTATGCAAAGCAGTTAAAAAAAAAAACCATACGCATTTATCAAAAAAACCTACTCGTATTTGCATAGAGAAACAAACAAATTTGGAATGGTAGATGCAGGCGATTGAAAGTGATAATTTCTGAAACCAAAAGCGCAAAATGTATGCAAATAATCGGGTTAAAAGTTGTGTATTTATTGGTAGCAATTTAAATTCATAGAAAAGTAATTGCATTTATTGGAAAACTGCAACAATTTGCAGAAAAGTAAACTATGTTTGATTGAAATTGTGGAATAGAAAATGCATGTAATAAATGGGTATTAATGCTAGTCACACCTTTGCCATGTCTGTTTGAATTTACCAGTAAACTTTGACCCTAGGATATTGGTCTAAATAAAAGCGAAATATAAATGACATTTATTTATATAGATTTCCATTATACCGAACAGAATCTTAAGCCGGCTAACATGATTTCCATTTCAAATGACTGCAACAAAATAATTTAAAGCAGAGTTTGGATTTAAATTTAAATTGAAAGTTTTCGCTTCTGTAATTACCTTTCCAACCGTAGAATTCATAATTAAATTCACTTCTCCGGGCAGCCTGAGTTGCTGACTAACTTTTTAATTAAGCTGCCGGAATACCTTTTGCCTGTAATTTGCATTTGCCAAATAAATGGTGCGACATATTTTACCTGATTTACTTGACTTCCAGGCGTAGGATGGCCAGCTCTCAATCACCCAGTTGCCAGTTGGTCGAGCAGATAAATCACGTTGAGAAAGGAAGAGAGACACAGCCTGCGAGTAGCTGGGCCAAATTGATGCGACTTTCGGCCCAGCTGCTGCCTATTTCTCTGTCTGGGTCTGGGTCTGTCTATGCTTGTGTCCGTGTCTATTAGTTGGCTTTAAGCTTTTGGCTTAGACTAATTTGATTGCCTAAATGCTTTTGCCCAGAAGGAATTAACTCCACGACGACAAACAACAGTCTGCTGTATCTGCTGTCATTAGTAGACAAGCAAACATCTTAGTTGGTTATGTCACACAGCTGCAGTGTCAGCATTTGGCTCATCGAGAGGAGCTTAGGAGAGCTTCTCCTCGCCCAAACCACACCACACACACGCACACGCTCACGCACACAGAGAGACACTCTTGAAGAACTTTGAACACCTCTGCCAAGTGGCGGCATGTTTTCCACTTTTGTTGTTCAACAACTGGCGACAGCTTCAGTTCACCATCCACTCCAAACTATCTATCCCTGTTAATTAGGGATGGCTTCGTGAGTCGAGAAACTTTGACAGCTTCTCCTTGGGTTTGGTTTGTTTCGAAAGTAGCAAATAAAGTTTAAAGGAGATTTTTTGCTTGTCTTTTTAGGCATTTTACATGCAAATGAAAGGTTTCCGAAATAGAAGTAATATCTGTAGAGCTTTCCATTTACTCACTGAGGTTCCAATCACGTTCCATCTCTAAAACCCAATCGCACTTAGAGCGCAGTGAACTTTTCCCTTAATAAGCGCAATTGACATTTCAAGCAGCAGCCCGGAGAGAAATGGAGGAAAGTGTCCTGTACTCTTCCCAGTGGAAATCCCTACAGGAAAAGAGACAGCGAGGAGACACTATTGCCAAACAAAGTTGCCAATCGTGGTACAAGTAGGCAACGGATACTCATGTGCCAGCCATCCTCCACAGCAGCACAGACTGAGGGAGGGAGAGACACCAAGAGCCATGCAGGAGAGAGACACACCATCCAGTGAGGCATAAACATGGACATCCCATGGGAGGAATCTACATTTCCTACGGACAGGAACATTCAATGGAGCATTAAACTGTCCAAAATCAAACGAAAAGAGCTGCACAAAAAACAAATAAAAATAAAAAAGCCAGCGGAAAATCAATAACGTGAGCATTTTTCAACTTTAAACAGGATACGGGACTCGTTGGGTGCGACACTGTAGTTTTATAATACCCGCTACCCAGTGTATAGAATTTAAGGACATTTATGTATCAGTCAGACACAAAAATATGTATAAATTCTTATTACATTTTATTTATCAAACTAATATTTGAGTCTGCAAGGGTACTCAAAGTTGCGATCCTCTTCCTTGATGTTTCACCTTTAAACAGGATTCGAGCATCGTGGCGTCCGATTCTGTATATTTTTATGTTATCTCTTTAATGTGTTGGGGGCGTGGCCGCAACCTGTCTCGGTAACATTAAAATTTCATTGGGTGTTTACGACTTTAAAACTGCTGTAAAGTTCGTTTTAATGGAGCGCCTGCCCAATTTCCTTGTGGCCAAAAAATAAAAGTTTAACTTTAAGTAGTCCGTCGCAGCGCCGTGGAATGCCAGTGGAATGTGCTCTGCTCTTGGTAGCTATTGAAGCACATTAGCCACGGCACATTGTGCCTACTAATGAGCTCGTTTATGGTAGACATCCGCATCCGTATCCGCATCCGTTTCCGAGCGTTGTAAAAAAAATAGAAGAAGAAAAAAGAAACAAATGTCAGTCCTTTCGGTCTGTGTAGGCCGCAGCGCACACACCTGGGGCTGAGCCCGTGCGGAGGAGTCCCAAACTCGTTGCCAGACACTGGGCCGTCGGCCATTTCATTTGCTCTTCCCTTTCTTTATAGCCTCGTGCAGGGATATTATGGGTTTCGTCATGAGATTTAGTCCGGCCATATAATCTGCGGCACGGTTTTAAAGCTTTCCACTTTGTTGTGGTGCGGGAGAGTGGAATCAAGACACGGAGATTGGGATGTATTGCTTCCTTATGCCCACCCAGCGTGTAAACTAATAAAAAGAAGGGAAACATAAAATGCATACGAGGATATGTATGTCTGTAGTTTGAAGTAAATTCAATTTAGGCGTAACGCACATGAATTATAAATGCGTAATAAACCAATTTTTGATTGGTAAAAATGCAAATACTGCAAATCCTGTCTAAAGTCAGAACAAAATATACCTTTTGCAGAGCATTTGAATGTCTAAAAGACCCCAGGAAACAATGTTCCATTAAGTTCCACTTCTATGTGTGTTTTTCGGTTTGGTATGTCGGTTAGATTTCCGCTTTGCTGCACACGTCAGTGCACATATGTTCCCTTTTGTTCCTCTCCTCTTCTCTCCTCTTTGCTTTTCTTTTTATTTTATTCATTCTTTTTGTGTTTTTTTTGTTTGTCAGTGTTTCTGGGGTTTTCCACCGCTATCGTACCTTGGCATTTGCGAACCGCCATTAACATGAAAATTATGTGTAATCGCAGAGAGATACCAGAAAGGGTTTTACCTCTCACAGAAAAATCAGCATAATAGGGAATTTAAGGAGTGGCCATGCACTGAGGGACACAGATAAGAACCCCAACGAAATGGCTTTTAGTTTGTCCAGGAAAATGTTAGAAATTTAGTTATAGATTGGACATGAATGGGTGTGCTGGCTGGCTGGCCCGCCAGAGATGTCTCTGCTCCGAGATGTTACAAAACTTTGCAATTAAATGCGCCTTAAGACATTTCGGACATGTCATGTCAAGACCGAAATCCATTAAAAATTGTCTTAGGTATTGGATTGGCTGGCCTGGTCTGGGCCTGGGCCCGGCCTGGCCCTTGTGACCATGCCCCAAACATAGTTCAAGATTTCACATTAAGATAATTCCAAGGAAATACCAAAAGCCGCCTCGTCCGGCGCCGAAGACATCAATTGACAGTTTCGTTTCGTGTTATTCAAAAAATACAAAAACAAAAAAAGAAACAGAAACGCCAAAAAAAGACATCAATTTGCTTGGGGATTTTATTTGCGTTAGGCCTCACTGAAGGTCTGCAAAATAAAAAGTATATGCGAGTAAAGGTAAATAAATATTTTGTGGCCAGGTAGAAATTGTCAGCGTGACCAATACACAAATTTCGATGACCATTCTTCGGGGAACCAAGGAAGGAGCCCCAAAACCACACCTACAAATAAGTTCGAATTCCACAAGGGAGTAAATGGACTGTGGAATACCCTCGTGTCTGATTGTTCGGTGTTTAAGAGTAGAGAAGAATCTCCACAGCATGAAGAGACCATCGAAAAATTGATATTACAGCTTTTTCTGCAGAGCTAGAATTCATTTGTGAGGTAGTTGGAGATATAAATAAGTAAATATAATTTATGGTGATCCTTTCCCGTGTTGCATATATCCATATAAATATTATATACCAGGCATAAATATGCGAATCAAAAACAACTTTGAGGCTGCGGCCGATCACGTTTTGTTTGCGCCCCAGCCAGCGCCTGTTGAAGTGAAAATCCAGCCCGTCAATGTTTAAGATCTCATTAACTAAATGCAGCAGACAATATTTTGTTGTTGTTGTTGTTGTTGGCTGGTTCGCAATATCGCTCATAAAAATACAGCAAAAAAATCTTTAGCTGCAAAACGTTTTTGAGGTCACTAATTGTCTTTGTACACTCAATGCTGAAGTCGGACGGACGCGTCTCCATTTCAGATTTTTGGTTATGGTTTATATTGGGTGCGGCACTGCGGCTGTGTGGCTGCTGGCTGCTGGCTGCTGTGGCTGTGTCTGTGCTGATGATAATATTGTATGGATGAAATTCTTGTTGTTGGATTGTTTTGCGAGTACCGTAAGCCACTTTTACTTTTTGATTTTGCTTTACCGCTAAACTGCAGACGTTTTTATAGGCTCAAAGTGGAGGCTGATTGCCGGCTGATTGACAGCTGCTTCGGCTACTTGAAGCTCAGTCGGTAAATCACTTCCCAAAATTCCCCCAATCCAAACCAGCCCATACCTTCCTGCTTGTACTCGTACTCGTACTCGTACTCCTCCTTCTGTTTGTTGCGGCTCATAAATATTTGGAGAACGCGTGCTTGCCCCGCGGGCCTCTGGCGAAACTAAGGCCTGCTCTCTGATGTCTGTCCGATAAACAGCCTCCCCATGTACATGCTCCTACATACAGACATGTATTCTCCATCGCATTTTGATGTCAGTCAGTCTGTCAGTCAGTCAGTCAGTCATTGAGCCAGTGATTCCGTGAAGTTTGGCCTGAAAACCAAAATATTGTTACTGCGGCAATATGTTTTCAGATATTCATCTTTAGTGGCCAAGCCGGGCCAGAATGTGTTACGATTGTGCCACTTGCCTTTGTCCGTGTGTACTTGGGTATAAAATCGATAATAATATATGAAATATTGACTACACAAACTGCCCCAGACTTGTCCCAAAATGCTCTATAATTTGATTGCTTGTAGATACTCGTACTCGTATTTGGATTTGTTGTTGTTGAGGGGATTTTATTATGGAATTGATTTCTGGGAAATAGGGTTCTCTGGCATTTCAATCACTTTAAAGTTGAATAATAGAAACGAATGTGCTACATGAAGACGAATCAGTGCTGTAACAATCAGTGAAGCAATAAAAAAAGAACGAAGAATATTTTTAAATCAAACAATGGAATATATTTAAAATTCATCTTATATAACCATAGCTAGAACTTTTACTGGCTGAAGGGATTACATAATGAATAGATGAACAGCCAGAGGAAAACCTTTTCCTATTTTAGAAATTTGATTGAAAAAATGCAGAGCCAAGTGTGCCCCGACAAAAAAGGTTCCGACTGCCGAAACTTCACATTAGAAACCATGCTGTCATGGGTAATCTAAGCACCAACAGATGGAAGTTCTATATGATTTTAAGTTCTGTCATTCTCACTACCATCTATACCCTCATTTACACCTCGTTCTCGGCATCAGCGATGGCTAACGTTGGAGGTTTTTCGATGGCACACATATCAGTTTCAGGCAACGGCAGCACCCATCATGAGAGCACCATCAAAAATGTCAAAAACTTATTAGAAACCAAAGAAAATCCAAGAAAAACTTACGCAAGCAGGAAAAATCACTCAGAGCTGTGGCTGTGCCTTGTGTAAGTAAATTTAATGACAGTAGCAGCTTACAAGAACCAAGTGCTGCCCCCGAAATACTTGTCCATCCTGTGCTTACAATTACCCTCTACGAGCCTGGCCATCTCAAGAAAGGGATTGATTACCAGCGGATATGCAGGGACGGGGGAATATTTGTAAAGCTGCTCATTCTGATCACCTCAGCCCAGCTCCACTTTATGGAGAGAATGTCCATCCGACAGACCTGGATGCACTTTGCAAGCAGGCGAGATGTGGGCATGGCCTTTGTCCTTGGACGCGCAGAGGATTGGAAACTAAACAAGGCTCTCAATGAGGAGAGTTATTTGTATGGCGATATGATACGTGGACACTTCATAGACTCGTACTTAAATCTCACTCTAAAGACAATATCGTTGCTGGAATGGGTAGATGCGCACTGCCCTCATGCGAAGTACATCCTAAAGACCGACGACGATATGTTCATCAATGTTCCTAGACTGCTCGAATTCATAGACGGCCACAGCGATAAGCGAACCATTTATGGTCGCGTGGTGGAGGGGCAGCAGCCTGAACGAAACTCTATGCCAGATCATCAATTTGAGGGCTTAGAGTTCCCAAAGTATGCCACCGGAGGAGCATACCTCCTCACCAGAGACATTGTACAAGAGCTTTACATGCAATCGCTTAGTTCTTCTTACTTTCCACAGGAGGATATCTTTATCACGGGCATAATGGCCGAGAGATTGAATATTAGCAGGGTGCACGCTGCAAAATTTCGCAATGTTCGCATCGCATTATTACCGTGCAGCGTCCGCAACGCGATTAGCATCCACGAAATCCAGCCACACGAACAATACGAGCTTTGGAGGCTACTTCTGACCCCTGCTATCAAGTGTAAGAAAGTTTGGCAAGACGCAGACGCAGAGAATGCCTAAAATGTGTATGTTCATTCAATTATTAATCCAAATACATAAATGTCTACCTTCGTTTGCTACCTAGAATTCCACACTTTAAACTCCACACCCGCCAGCCAAAACTAATATAATATTCTAAATAAATTATGTTGGACACTTTGGCGGAATGGGAGTCCTTTCCATACATACAGCATGATGCTGAACATGCTTTGCACATATCGCTGACAACATTTTAGGCTTGTTTGTCAGTCAGTTCTTCCTCTGCCACTGCGCCTAACGATGCTCCCAGAGCTTGGCCATAAATTCAAAAGAGAATCCGGCAAATAAACACCAATTCCCGGGCAGCAAGACCCAACACAGAATGGAACTGCCAACAATATCGCACCGCGACACGAGACGCTGCGATCCAACTGTCCAGATATGTCAACAATGTCGCTGTTAAGCGCCAGAGTCCAGGCGGTTGTCCGTGGAACGACACCAGCTTCCGCTCTCAAAATAAAAGAAACATTTTTTTTCAATGCATGACACATATGTATGAAAAAAAGAAATAACTGAAAAGTTAACGCTTCAATGCTGGACTAGTTGGCAAAAGGTGCGAGAACATGCAAAAAATTGATTCAGCAGTTGATGAATGTCAAAATTGCAACATAAAATCTGATTGTACAGCACACGAAACATGCGGGGATTAATCACTCAAACCAAATGGTTTTAATAAAACGATATTTAAACACAAAAGCCAATTTAAACAGTTGAATCTGTTTGAAAGCATTTAACCCAACTGTAATTGAATTGGCAAGAGAATGCTGCGAGTAAACGTGTAAATTTGTGCAGAAAAAATCTCAATTAAACTTTGGCATCAATTGATAGGAAACTGTTGCTGTGTTTTATTTGTTGCTTAATCAAACTGATAAACTTTCAAACATAAAGAACAGATAGTTAAAAGGAAGGTAAATATGTATGTAAAATTTCACACTGATGCTTGGACCCAAAACCCAAACATTTGGCATGGAAGTATATAAATCATTTCAGGGACTTTGACTGACAATTAACACGTGACTCATCCAGCTGAAGGGAATGAATGCATTGTCCAGTGTTTGAGCTGATGCAAATTTGTTTGGATTCATATTTTTGCAACTTTATTTTAGTTTTAATTGCGCGCACGCAATAATTTTCCTTGATGGGGCATCAACGTCAAGGCGAATCACTTGCCAACGCTCCATCCATCATAAAGTGCCAGTGGCAGTGCTCAGTGCTCAGAGAGCAGGTGGCAGGGGGCAGACTCTTTGATTATGAGCGCGTGCGCACAATCATCCAGTACCAGGGAGCAGTACCAATACCCAGTACCCAGTACCAGCAACAGAACCACTCAGAGACAGAGTCACCCTAAGCCCGTTGATTATCATGCACAGAGCGCATCGACCATAAAAACGATTCTGCGATTCTCGCCTGACTGTCTCTCTGTTGGCCAAATGGCGTCTTGGGCCTTGTTTTGCATGCTGCGCTCGTTAAGAACGCCATGGAGAACAATGCAGCCAGCAGTAGCATCAGCCGGGGGATAGCGTGGTTACCCAACCTGGTGTCCAGTAATGGGCTTAGCCCAAGTTAAATCCCCTCCACCCCAAAACTGCTGCGGCTTTTAATGACGTCTCGCACAAAATAAGAATTGAGTCAAAGCCGCGGCCTGCATATTGATTTGGCTTGGATTGACTACGACAAACCCTCCTCGTTTCTGCCTCTCCTCTGGCAGACCATCATGCCACATGCCATAAAGCCAAGACTGCGCCAGACGTTTGACTCTCCTCATCACAATGCAATCCAATCACAGTCCCAGTCCCAGTCCCATGCTAGCCAACAACTCTTATATAAATATTCATTTGAATTCTCATTTCAATGAGCAACAGGTGCCTGCCGCCTGCTTATAACCCAAGCCAAGACCAGTAGCCGCCAAGTTGCTGGAGATCAAAGCAATCTCAACTGAACCTTGATGGTCAAAAGAGTTAATCTTTTAGTCAATTTAGTAATCATTGTGGTTACGTTTGGTTAAAGAAAATGCAAGTGGAATGGAGCAAACTTCAAGCTGCTGGAATTGAATTACATTTGAACTTAATTTATTAAACTTACATTTCGATGGCAGAAAAGAAATTTGTTTTGTATTTGTTAATTTTGTAGTTCCCAAAACAAAAGATGTTTTCGGATTGGGTTTGAAATCTCTAAACCTGTTGATTAAAGATATAATTGCCAATTTTCAAGGCTGTTTCTTTGTGTTGACAAATATTTGAGGCCGTCTACGCATTAGCTTTGTTTCTTTAATTCTCCTCAGAACCTAATTTTAATTGTTTAAAACTCTTGTACGTCACTCTTCCTAATCAAAGTTTACCATCCCTATTTTATAAGTTCCACAAAAAGAAAGAAAGAAATTTATTGTATTGTATGCAAATAATTAAATATTTTCACATGTGTTCCATGAATGGTTCTTCACCTCTAAAGCTAGCCAAAGAAACCGAACAAAAGTGCGACCAAATACGAGCATGTACGTAAAACTTGGATTTCTCTTTCTTGAGCTCTGTCATAATTCTCTTTGAACTCTTTACACATCTCTTTCGTAGCCGTGCCTCTCTTTTGTCTAGCTCTTAGCCGCAAGCTCTACAGAAGAGCGACGGACCGAGAAACGTAACCCGAAGAGTTCCAGCAAAAACAGAAACCAATTTAATTTGTTTGTTTTACTAATCAGCGGCACGTACTCGCACGCTTTTTTTTGCCTCAAAGTCTTTAGTGTGGTCTTTAGTCGAATTCTGTTCGCAATATTGTTGGTCTGTTGGTCGGTTGGTTGGTCGGTCGGTGTCTGGTCTGGGCTGCCGTTTGGTTAAACAGCCCACGTTTAAACATGGCTCAGAGCGTGCTAATCAAGTAGCTCCAAAAGCAAAATTACGCGACCGACTGAGCAAAAGGCAGGCAGTGAGCAGGCCAGCATTGGATCTGCTCTGGCTTTGTCTGGTTATTTGGATTGGCTTTACTTTATATTTTTTGGTCGTCAAGTTGAAGTTGGTTTTGGCTTTGGTTTTGGTTTTGGTTTGGTTTTGGTTTCCGACCGAGCCCGGGCTGGGCCGCCTCTTGGGTACGCTTTGATGGCTTCTAGGTGAAGGTCATTGTGTGACTGAAATGTTAATTTTGACAGGCAGTCAGTCGCACATACTCGCACATACTTACATATATGGCCAGAGTGCTTGGGCAATTTCGGTTTTATGACACTCGCTAAGGTTCTATACAGAAAATAAGCGAACATACGTAAGCCAGTATTTATGTGGGCTTAGGCGGCTGTCCAACGCATGTTGACTCGAAATCCAGTTTGGTTTCGATGAGATTCTCAAAATGCAGACTCGCACATTCCATCAAAAATTATGTATTTCGATTAGAAGTCGTTAACAAGTTTAGTTTAAATGCCTGTGGAGAGGTATTAAATTATATTGAAGGCCTTAATATTAACAAATTGGTTAAACATAAAGCTAATTGAGCGGTTAAGTAATGGAAAACTTGAAGAATTAAAGTGAAGCGAGGTTTATTACTGGTAACTAAGAAATGGCTGGATATCGTAGGAATAATAAGTTTGGAAATGAAAGAATTCGTTGTAGTTCACCCCATAAATGCAATTGGATACAGCAGATCCCCAGAAAATAGTGTGTCAAATGCTAAACATAATCATACCAGTTAAAGATCAAAAGCCATAACAAATCCCAGTTCGAGATGAGCTCATAACCGAGACAGCCCTTCAGCAAAGAACATGCTAATGTATCCGGAAATGTAAGTTGAAATATACCCAACCAGATACTCAGCAGCAGATACTCACGAAACGTTTTTTTAGCACATTATTGGTACTGGCTTGCCTGGGATTTGGTTCATTTCATGTGGTGAACGGTCACGTTGAGGGCGAAGAACATGGCTCACCGAATTCCGCCTATATAAGAAAGTACAATCAGATGAAGGATATGGTACACAATGAAATATTACCCATGCTAAAGGTGGTCGAGTGTCCAAAATTGTTGCGCAGAGACATTGCATTGATCGACTCCAAAAAGGTAAGAATTTGTTCCACTTAAAATTGCAGCTTTACTTTATCCTAATTTAAGCTAAATGGAAACTGGTTTTTGACTGCCCTAACACCGCCCCTTGGACAGGCTCGGCGCGAAGACAGGGACAAGTGCATCAAAGGTAATAATCGTTAAAATATTCCTTGATACAATTGGACATAACCTGACTCCCATTATGTTTAATAGAAACTTTGCCCCGAATAGTTGCCCGATCCGCTATGGAAGAGCATGTCATTTCTACGGATAACGACAAGTTTTTAGTTATTTACAGATGCGAGAAGGATGACGATTCATTTTTGAGTGAGTATTAACGCTGGAAAATGCCTTCTTATATCCTGAATCTGTTGCAGTGGTCTTTCGGACCCATACACGAAATAAGAAACCCACTGTTGTCACCTTTAAAAGGGCTTTGGAGATCCTGAGGGTCAACAACATATCCGAAAGTGTGGTGGTGCGTGTTAAAGAAGATCGGGCAACCTGCACAAACTTCTCTGAATAAACAATTCAAAAGTAATAAAGGAAAACTGAAAGCAGAGAAAATGTTTAGTAAAACCAATGACACTGATTTGGTATAACACTTGGCGTTGATTTCTGTGGTGTATCAGCCCCAGGCAACAGACAGACTCCCACGATGAGGATGATGATGACGATGATGATGATGCAAATGTGAAACATATTTAGAGACAAGTCTCTGTGCTTGCTTTCAACGCTCAGGGGATGGTGTACTCGTATAATGAGCTGCAGCCTCACGAATCAGAGTCGAGGATGGAGCTGTGTGCCGCATCTAATGGTCTTGTTCGTACGATGGCTAGGAGCTGGCTTGGCTGCTGCTGCAACTTTGCTTTTGCTGATGCGGCACACTCCAAAGCCATAAAAGGGCATTAGCCTCGTGAGCACACTGTAGCTGGATGGAATGGGGATGTGCGCTCGCTTTGGAAAATTGAATAAAGTGGCAGAGGAGCAGCGAGAGCAGAGGGAGCAGAGGAGCAGAGAGAGAGAGAGAGAATGGAAGAAGCAGAGCTGTGGAAGAGGGATTGAAGCAACGAAGCGAAGTGAAGTGGTCGATGGTGGGTAGTCAAGTCATTTAGGGGTTGCCAACAGCATCGACGCGTTGGGTCTATGCACAGCGTTTTTATGGCCTGCCAACTGTGGTGAGACAGTCTCTGCAGCAAGTATGTTAACAGTATGTTCAATGTGAATACTAAAAAATGGATACTTAAAAGTTCGATCTTTACTTTGGAGCTGCACCTGCGGCTGAGTTTAATCGACTGTGGCCCAGGCGTAGACTTATTTGAATAACCGTTCCACCGCAGGCAACAACACGTCGTTGATGCCATGCATGTTTAGGCTGACTCAGCTTGGAATCAATAAGAAACCCGCTTTTGATTGGGGGTTGGGGGGCATTCCCCCAACTAGTGCAAATCCCAGAAAGAGAAAGAACTCTCGCCGATCGCGGTGAGCTATGTATAAAAACGAGGAACATCTAATTGAAAACTGCAGTTTCCCGCAGCTAACTGAACATCATGGAGAGTTACTTTCTTATAATTCTGCTGTGCGGTTTGGTGTCTGCCGTGTTGGCAGTGCCTCATCCACCAGAGCCCGTGCTGGAGCCCGTTAACCAGCAACTGGAGGAGGACGACAACAGTGCAGAGCAGTACATGAATGCCATGGAGGAACGTGCCAAGGTCTGGTGGGAGTCCATTGCTGGAATTGATTATTCCAGCGAAGTGTATGATGAGACGACTTCTCCAGAAGATTACTTGTTGCCTGATGATAAGGATGTGACTCAACACTTGACAACAAGATGATGAAATAATTATAATATGATTTTAATACAATTCTAATACAATTTTAGTATACAAAACAGACAAAAGTAGTAATTCTGAAATACTCAAAGCTTATGTATGTAAATTATTTCCAACATATGTATAAAAACTTAGCTAAACATTCTTGCCATTCTTACTCTACACTGAGAGTATTGGCAGCTAGTCCAAGCGCTTAAGTCCGACACTCACTTAAGTTATCAATTAACTGCGTGTCTACATACATATATGTAGGCTCGGAGCTTGCCGTGGATTTTCCCAGACCAAAGATTCCTGATAATTACGTACATATATTTACATGTATATGTAATGTCAATCATTGAGCTTTGCTGATAGCCCAGAGACAAGGCTATAAAAGCCCAGCACTGTGGCTGACAACTGACATTCAGTCAAGTGTTGCCCGAGCTAAGAGCGGAAAATGCAATCGATTCTGGGACTACTGATGCTCTGTGTGGCAATCTATTCGGTGGTCGCTGCACCGGACACATATCAGCACATCGGAGGACGACGAGGCCTAGGTGATAGCGATGAGAGCTTTGAGAACTTGAAATGGGGCGAAAGTGCGCACAGTGCCGACACCGATGCGATCCTGAAGCGACTTGAAGCATTTGAAAACATTGGCAATGGCAGAGCCATCGACTTTAATGGCAGGGACTCCAGTAGTGGTTCCAACTCAGACTCGGATTCTCCCCCCACGAGCTTCCAGCTCATGCAATTCTGATTTTGTTTCCCTACAAACATGGCTTTTGAAATATAATTATATTCATGATGCGGAAATCGAAACTGTTTTCATTTTTGTCAAGTTATGTAGAACTGGTTTCGTCTTAAGATTCGTTTTCAGTAATTAACACAGAACTCTGAATTCTGGGCTTGACCATCGCATAAATATGCTAATTTATGTCTCAAACGCTGGACTTGTTCCTCCTTTTTTATTGTTCAACGTTTTAGCATAAATTGTTGTATTTAGCTGATAATTGAATTCAGTGAAAGTAATGGTTTCTCTGCGAGTTTCACTCTCTCTCTCTCTCTCTATTCAAACTAAATGATGACGTCAGTTCAGATCAAACAGCAAATGGGTCAAGGTTGTCGGTGAATTGATTCACTTTGGGATGGGTAAACGTCTAAAAATATATTTACAAACTTGGATGATGAGTTATAGTTTTAGTTATTAATTATAAGAGTTACGTCTATACTCGTTTATCGTGTAAAAATGCTGTTTACTTTTACAAAGCCTATTATGAATTTAATAAATTTATTAAGTATTATTTAAGTCTAAAAATTCAATAAATTTATAAAGCAAATTAATAAGACTGCAAACGGGTTTTACAGAGGGGTTGAATTTATTTCCAACACACTTACATCATCTGCATACACGTGTTAAACCATAGAAAATATATTAGAATATTTTGTATCACTTTAAATTGGTTTGCTGAACTATAAAATGATAGTCCTGTTCCTGTACCCTCAAAACAAAACATTACATGATTTGTAAACAAATTTAATTGAATTTCCCACACCTCAACCATCCTACCCATTCCCTCAAAAACGTCCACATACACCCAGACAAAAAAGGCATGAGAATTGAATAGATTAAATTTAGATTTGCATATACATACATACATATGTACATATGTACGTATATTTTTACATAAATATGCACTGCATTTTGATATTATTATAAGAATGTTTGATTTAAGTATAGTAAATAAAATACATTTAAATGGAATATATTTCATATTCAAATTTGAAAACCGAATATTGAATTGAATATTCTGCGCATTTTTTCTCTGAGTGGAAGCGACAATCTCAATCTACGACAAATCAATCAAAAAACAAACAAAATGTTGCCTCATTTCCAGCGAATGGAACAATTAATTACGTGTATTTCAATGGCAATTACTATGCAAATTCACCTGCCTCACACACTCACACCCACACACACATGCACAGTATACAATTACACAATTTGAAGTTTATATTCTGACTTAAATTTAAATGGTTTTACCGTTTGCTAATTATTTGCCCGCAGACAACATATGGTAAACCAACGTGGAGTTGTAAATAATTAAAGCCGCACAATTGTGCAATTGCGGACATTGTCAGGAGGCGGCAGCCAAGAGGATTGTTCACGGGCATTTAAATTTCAATTAAATACATTTCCCCATTAAATTTCACTTTTCTTTTGCGGGGGATGTGCGCGCGCTTATGTTGGGCCTTTAAATATTATCATGATTTTAATTAAGGATTAAACCCCTCCCCCCAACAAACAAACAAGCAAACAATCAACGAAGAGGAAGCTACATTTTACAAAGGGGAAAAATCATGGAAAACCCCAGCGACAACGCGTTTGCCAGCCATCAAATGAAATGTGTTAATAAAAACGTTGGCAAAGTCGTGGGGAATATGTGTGAGAGTGCGTCAAATAATTGGAAAAGTATGTTAGCTGCTGGCTACGAACACTCTGCTCAGTGTCACACCACAGTTGCCCTTTGAACCCCATACCCAGACCCAGACACTGTCTTAGTCTTCTTCCTCGACTACGCATACGCAATGTGAACCGCCATCAGAGCCTCAATAGACACAATAAGCAGAAGCACAGATATGGGGAGTCTGGCGGAGATAACCCCACAGAGAATGTGGAGATACAGTGGGTCGTAAAACAGGAGGAATTGAAAGAAATAAACGCTACTTAACACTCAAAATATGAACTGATGACAGCGGCAGCTCTTGGAGCAGCAGCAACAATCATCTGCAAGAAGCACAAACAGCCAGAGACAGTGGAATCTCAAAGTAAACCAAGAGTCAGAATCGAAGGCACGAGTCACCAAGACAAGTCCGAGCTGGAGCTGAGGCATTCCCCTGGAGGGACCACGCGCTGAAGGCGGGGCAGAACTTAAAGCTGATTTAGAATCCGATTCGGTTTCCTCCTCGGCAGTGGAGAGACAACAACGGAAGCGTTTTACGCAGCCAACTGATTAAATTTATTTATTATGTCACTGAATCTCTTTCGGTGTCCGTCCATCCTCTCGTACTCTTGGCTGGCGGATGGCGCATGGCGAATGGCTGATGGCACCACTGCCCCACTCAGCCATGAGCCAAAGGGAGAGCACACTTTATGGTCTGTTCTTACTCTTAAGTCATAATGACAGAGCAATCGTTGGCATTAAGCCCCCTGTTCTGGCAGTTCTCTCCCCTCTTCTGAGTTCTTATCGCTGCCCATCAATGGATGGCAAATTGAATTTGGTGCCCTGCTTATCAGCTGAGCCCCAGATTCCATCCTCAGCAATTTCATTCTTTTGTTTAGCAATCGGAGGAAGAGTCGCTGAATGTCGCTTATCTGTCCTATCCGAAATCCGTGCAAACGATATCAGATATCGCGGCTCTTGTGCCAAATATTTCACAGATAACAAAAGTGGAACTGTGACCAAGGAGGAGCAGACACGACACCCAACCCAGCCCAATCCAATTCAATCCCATACCAATCCCATCCCAGAGAGAACTCAAGTACGTGCTTCTTTCCAAGCGCAATGCTCAGAGGGAACTTTCCCCTGTACAGGGCCAAACTGCAGTCCATTTACAGTCGAACAACGCTTCAAGTCTCTTCGGGTTACGTGTGTTGTTTGGGCTGCTCTTCATTGTACTTCGTGTGTCATAGAGCGATAAAAATTAGCTCGTCTTGGGTCATCGCAAGTGTTGGAGTTTGCCGAAACGAAAGCTCTTCGGATAGCCAGAAATTGAAGGCTTAAAGAGAGAGTGTGTTACGACTAGTTAAATTATTCTGCAGGGGGTTATGTGTGGGGTTACATCAGCGGCTGGTTCAAAGAGGGTTTGAGTTCTTTGTCACGTGTCCATGGCATTAACCCTGCAGGGCCTTTACCACTGCTTTCTGGCCACAATTAATTACCACATTTGGTTAAAAATTAACGTTTTTGTTGCTGTTAAATTCTGCATTTACCTGTTTTTCCTCTTTTGCATTTGCGCCCCCAGACAATTAACATTGTTGCTGTTGTTGCTGCTTCTCTGCGCTTAACAAATGCAAAAATAATTATAATTAATGCAGAGTTTTTGGCCTTGAACTTGCATAACCTGCTGTCGATTCTCCGCTCTTTCTCTCGTACCTCTCCGCCAGTCTCTCTCCCCCCTCCGATTCACGTAATTACTTTGCCGTATTTCTGCTTTTTGGCCAGGCCAACAAAAATCGTCATCATCTCTCACTGTGGGTGAGGTGGTCCCACCAAACGAATTCGCATTCATATTTGTTTAGCCAAATGGCAGAAATATTTTTCAGCATTTAAATATTCGTTCAGCTTCGTTGAGCGGCGCCAAAATGCAACTGCAAAAACGAAACAAACCGAAAGATAGATGGAAAATTCAAACAATTTAAATCCATCTAACTCATTACCTTTTTGTCGCTGTCGCTGTGTCTGCCGCTGTCTCTGCCTCTGTCCCACTGTTTTGGTCAAGTTCAAGGTGAACATTCAACTAAAAACTTGGCAATTTCTGTGGAAACATCCACAGAGGCAAGCCATATACGATCTCTCACTTATTACTCACCTTTGGCCGGGTCCCTCCGAACAGAACTTGGTCGGCGATCGAGTGAATATTAGCCTGACTCAGGGAAAGAAAGATATGGGCAGCGAGTGAGAGAGAGAAAGATCATTCAAGTGCAGCCGAACGCCCACGGGGCTGCAGGGGAGATCAGTCACATCAGTCGTTGTCTTAGTCGCTAATTAAAAAGTCAGTCGAGTCAGACTGGCAGTTGGGGGGAATTGGCAGCGGTAGTTGTTAGGTGACGAGTCGAATCGAGTGGTCGAGTGCCAGCAGAAGTCTTCTCCCAAATCAGATCATCATTCCATCATCAGACATCAGAGTTCTGCTCCCCCCACTGCCACCCATCCGCTGGACGACTGACCCACTTGCCTCATGAATGCGGCGCCTTCTTCTTCGGCCGCGGGGGCAAAGAGTCAACCCTCCGCACTGTCCCTTCCTCCTCCATTAGCTGCTCGGTTCTTATGCAACATTTGCACATGCAGTTCGTTCTCTCGCTTCTCGCTTCTCGATTCTCAGTTGTGTGCTCTTTTGCCGTTTGCAATTTTATTGCTAAATTAAGTAATTGGTCCAAGAAGCAGCAACTGCAGAGCTCCTCCATCGTGCCCACTCCTCTCTGGATGCCCTGCATTCGCTGTGGATTCTTGCAATCTAAACGTTGCTCCGCCTGTGTTTGCATTTGTATCTGTATTTGTGTATCTATTATAACGTTGTCGGCCGCGCACAATGGGAGAGGCATGAGAGGCGTGCTCTGTGTTGTTTTCTTTCCTCTGCATTCCCTTCTGTCCCCACGTTTACATTTCATTTCGAATGTATCGTGCAGATGCGGTTTGGACACTGAAAACGGGGGAATGGAAGGGCGGCGCCGAATGCAGGCCGCGGAAAACCAAAATAATGCAAAAAATGAAAACGAAAATGAAGTCAAAGAAGCCACGGCATCGCCATAGCCACAGTAGAAGTATCTTTGTGTATCTGGGTGTGTGTGTGTGTGTGTGTATGTGTGAGTATCTGTTTGCTTGCGCAATTTTGCAGATACTAGAGAGGAAATTGTCTGGGCTTCTGGGCACTTGCATTCTGAAGATTCTTCTGGGGCAACGCTCGCTCGTTCCACTCCACCGAAAAAAAAACAAGGAAAAAAGTATATTTGCCGAACAAAAGTCAAAGAAAACTGAAACTTTTTATGGATTCCGAATGGCCAGACATGAAATGGCATTACGAATTAATAAATAAAAAAATCCGAGGAGGAGAGGCCATAAAATGAAGCAGCAGGCAAAAGCAGATGAAACGAAATTCCAAGGTCGTCGGCAAAAGAACATTTGTTGTTGTCTTTTTCTTCTTTTCTGTTAGCGTGTTTATGAAGATTTTTGACTCGCATCAAAGAAGAAGATTCGGGGCTGCTCCTCAGTTTGTTTAAAGAAGAATTAGTCGGTCGATCGGGGAGTGGAACTGGAATGAACGAGATCGGGCGGGGAGGCAACTTGGAAGGGAAGATTTGACTGAATGGAGGAGTAGTCAGTCGTCTCTCGCTCAGGTAATGCGACAAATGAAAGAAAAAGGCACCGCACCGCCAGTTTAATTTCAATGCTAATTAAAGAGTTGCCCAGACGGAGAATTGAATTCGATTCCAGCCTCAGGCTCCAACTTGGGCTCAAGTTTAGGTATATGTACATATGTATGTCTCTCTGTATATAATATATTTATCTGAATCTGAATTTATGTGCACGGCTTTCTTTGAATTGCGCAGCGGCAAAAGCTTTGCCTTGCTTTTGGGGATTGAAATTGGGACTGGGATTGGCAGTGTCCGAGTCTTTGGTGCCGATTCCACCGCTGACCTTGACCCCAATGATATCAGAAGCCAATAAAGACAGAACGAACACCCGCTCCTTGGGTTTCTATAAAAAGCACACAAACGAAACATCAGTTAAGACTAATTGAGTTTGGCTAAAATTGGTCAAAATGCGCAGCGGCAGCAGCAGAACCACCACCAGAACAGAACGCAACTACAAACAAGAGGCACAGGGGCACAAGACAAGAGCATCCACTCCACAGAGCCAGTGCCAGACCCAACAGAATCAAAGCAAGCCAATCCAATCCAATCCCAGCCGAGACGAGACGAGACAAAATGCCAGCAAATCCATCAACGACAACAACTGGCGACGATGACTGCTGCAAAAGTTCACCTCTGGCCCCTCGTACCTCCATTTATCTGCCTGCCTGCCTGCCTGCCAGCCAGCCAGCCACCTACAGGTGACATCATCAGCCATCGGCAGCATCGACAATTACTTGGAATACAAACACGAGTAAAGATCTGCGAGGCTCAAACTGCAGCAGCATGGAGCATGGAGCATGACAAGGCACCAAATGCTTCCAAATCGAAATCGAAAGCCAACAAACAAACAAACAGATAAACAGAGAAACAGAGAAACAGAGAAACAGACAAACGGAAAGCCAGTGAAACGGAGAATGTCTGAGAGAGTCGTTGAATCGAATTCGTTGTCCAAGTGGCCGCGCATCGATCGATGCTGCAGGGGCACCATAAATGGCTTTAAGGCTTTGCTTTGCCTCGCGATTACTCATTCGCCATGTGGCTGCAGTTTTCATTTTATTCTACATGTCTGCAGTTTAGTAAAGAGAGGGAGAAGTTACTGGGACCCCTATTAAGAGGCTCTTCTGGAGTTGACAACTGCCAAGATCGATTACTTCATCCACTAGCAAATTGTCTAAGAAACCATTGGAGCACACACCAACATTTGATATAATTAAAGGTGTTTGTTTTCTGTATCTCTATCTCTGATCATTAGCATTCAAAGTGCTGGCAAAGTGTGGATCTCCACTTTATGAATACCGAAAGAGACGACTGCTCTGTGATTAATGAGCGTGTGAGGGAGGGAGCTGCTCTGTGGCCCATGGTTTGCTCCTCTACGTTCACTTAATTGGTTAATTAATTTGTATAAATTTGTGTAAATATTAAGTCATTTAAATGGCATCCAAGTGACGCAGTCCCTGCCCCTTTCAAGAGATATCTCTTTCGTATGTGGTATGGCAACCAGTAATTAGGTTTCGGCACTTTTGTTAGCCTTTTGTTTGGCTCTTTTTCCATTGGTTGTCAGTTGATTTTCTTTTGTTTGAAATCATGTGGGGGGCAGTGGCAGTCCCTTCTCCCCTTGGGCTGCGCACTCTGCGGAGTCAGCCGCCACTCAAGTGGGCAATTAGTGTTGACATTCATTAGCTGCGATTAAAATGAGATCAGATTATGGCCAGCAACGATGACGAGCTGCACGTGAGACCACGCCTCGGACACAGATCCCCAACTCCGTGTGAATCACACTTTTCGACTGATGTGAACAGAGTGAAGCAGAGCGTCCAGTATCCCAATTAGAAGGCCGCCAAATTATGGCTAATGATGCCAGAGGAATAAGTCACAAATTCCTGGAATGATTCGTTCTGCTAGCTGCCGCATTACGCAAGCTGCAGCACATCCAAATTCAGTTGCATTTGCGAATCCATCTGTTGCCTCTGTTGCTTTCGGCTATTCGCGGCATGCATTCAGCACCCCCCTTGCCCCGAGTCCAAACTGCATCTGCACGATACATGCGAAATGGAAAGCGGAGGAAAGAAAACAACACAGAGCACGCCTCTCATGCCTCTCCCATTGTGCGCGCCGCCTCGCGATGCACAGATGCAGATACCCCGCGGCCGACAACGTTCTAATAGATACACAAATACAGATACAAATGCAAACACAAGCGGAGCAACGTTTAGATTGCAAGAATCCACAGCGAATGCAGGGCATCCAGAGAGGAGTGGGCACGATGGAGGAGCTCTGCAGTTGCTGCTTCTTGGACCAATTACTTAATTTAGCAATAAAATTGCAAACGGCAAAAGAGCACACAACTGAGAATCGAGAAGCGAGAAGCGAGAGAACGAAGAACGAACTGCATCTGCAAATGTTGCATAAGAACCGAGCAGCTAATGGAGGAGGAAGGGACAGTGCGGAGGGTTGACTCTTTGCCCCCGCGGCCGAAGAAGAAGGCGCCGCATTCATGAGGCAAGTGGGTCAGTCGTCCAGCGGATGGGTGGCAGTGGGGGGAGCAGAACTCTGATGTCTGATGATGGAATGATGATCTGATTTGTTAGAATTCTTCATCTTCGATTGAGTTTGTCTCTCTCCCTAAATCTCTCTTTCCTTATATGTCGTATGATAAATTAATGCATCTGACTCGACTGCCTTATTAATTAGCAAGTGGCTGATCTCTCTCCACGATCCCCTGTGGGCGTTCAGCTGATCGGGCTGTACTTGAGTGATCTCTTTCACTGTCTCTCGCTCTCTCCATCTCTTACTGTTCCTGAGTCAGGCTAATATTCTCTCGATCGGCCAGCAAAGTTCTTGCGACGATCGTGTGGTGTCGGCCCGGGCCGGTGCCAGAGGTGAGCGTGTCTCGTGCATGAGTAATACGTTTTGTTTTAGCTTTTAAGCCCGGCCCTGACCCTGACCCGAGCCCGCTTAAATTGGCTCTCGGCTAATGCATACACCGAATACTCATTCTCGTCTGTGCCAGAAATAAAGTGAAAGATTGCGAAAGTGTATTTGCCTTGAGGGGGATGTGGGAACATTCAATATGATGGCTCTACTTGGTTGGTCTTTCGTCTGCGCATTTGCAGACATTTTCGCCCACTCGATCACCGCCCGTCTGGATGATCAGTCTGCGCATCGTATTCAAGGCCTTCTCTATAGCTTTTCCATAGAGCACTGGATCGGTTTCCTTGTTGGAGCCCCATGCCGAGATGGAGAATATCATGTCCTTGCTGCGTGGATTGTAGCAGCAGCCATAGCCATTGGCGATCAGTGGCCCGTACGCCATGAAGGATTCATATCTGCTGGGCACCTGGGAGCTGAACACCTGGAAGCTGACCGACTTGACGAACCCCTTCGACTGAAAGAACTTGGGCATCGGGAGACCATTCTCCTTGGCCATTTGCTGCAGCCCCAACAGATGTCGATCAACGCCACGTCCCTGCAGAGCGAGTTTGGTCAGCTCCTGGTGGGAGTCCACTGCGGTGCGGAGAGCCAACAAACGCCTGTTATTGGTGCCCGGCCAGCAGGTCATGGATTTGACAAAGGCACTGGACTCCCTCGAGGTGGAGCGTACGGTCTCCGTGCGTCCCTCCTCGAACATGAGCAGGTGTGCCGACTCGTACTGGGCCGGCATCTCCCCGTGCAGATTGTAGTAGGCCAACTGCAGGGCCATCTGTATGTAGCTGTCCGCATTCAAACCCTGCGCCTTGATGAACTCTTTCCCGTGACACTCGTACTTGAAGACGTGCAACTGCAGCCTGCTGCAGATTTTGTCAATATTCCGCTTTGCCTCGCACAGGTACAGATCCGTGCATTGGTTGAGTGGATCAAAGCAGAGTACGGTGGCTGCCTGCAGCTTGGAATTGCTGCAGCATTCACAGCCATAATTTGGTTGAGTTCTGAAAAGTGGAAATGCAGAAGATTAGCCCTGTAGCTTGATGCTTTTAAGACTTACATTTTCCCCTGCACATAGTCCATGAGCATGGCCAGTGGCTGGCAGTCGGCGGGTGCATGCTCGTAGCAGAAGCCGGCCATGCCATTCGGATTGACAATCAGCTGGATCGTCTTGTCCATCCAGCGATTGGCGCTGTTCTGATGGCCGCCGCCGCCATGGAGGAGCTGTGCAGCAAGCACGGCACTGGCGCCATGTTCGGGCACCTCCACGCGGTCATCCAGGCAGACGATGAAGAGCGACTGCTCGATGGCGTGGACAATCGACTCGTTGTTGCCCTCAGAGCCGCAGAGATAAGTGTACGCCTCGCCCCAGTTGTCGCGATTGTCGTGGGTGAGCAGGCCAATGGGCTCGCCCCTCTCCATGGGACAGTGCAGAATGCTGCCCAGTTGGTCAGCCACATTGTGGACATGAGCAATCTTGCAGTCCGCACCATAAACGGGAAGCTTGAAGAACTGCGAAAGGGATTTAGTATTTAGAATTACAGGGTAAGACATTTGCTTACATTATTTCTATGGATCACCACCACATACTGCGACTCTGGATACTGTTCGATGGTATCGCAGAAGCGTCCCGGCTTGCGTACCGTGCCAAAGATCTTCCTGAACTGACTGTTGTCCAGATCGTGGCAGCACATCTTCACCACGGGTATGCCATTGTTGTCCACCAGCTCCTTGAACTCGCACATCCCATAGATCACCTTGGCCGTGTACAGCATGTAGTCCCGATTAGTTTCAAATTTCTGCATGGGCAGGGTCAGGCAGGGACTCGAGAAGATGGTAACCGGCGCTCTGTAGCCCAGGTAGGCGGCATTTGTCCACCGTGGAGTCAGCCAATTGGTGCTGTACTTGGCCACATCCTCCAGCAGCTTCTGCAGCTGCGCACCCTCGCCATCCTGGAACTCGATGGTTAGCTTATATTCCTCCGGGAATTCTTCGGGCTTCAGGAGCGGCTGTATGCTGCACAGATATCGCTGAATGGTGTCCTTCAGCGGCACCACCGGCTGGCAGAGTAGCTGCGATGTATTTGCCTCGCAGTGGCACTGATCGCCTCCGGCTTGGGTGGACTGGCTGGGCGAGGGTTTCACGAAAGGCGGCGGTGGTGGTGGTGGCGGCTTTGGAGGAGTTTTTGCTTTGGGTTCTGGTGGAGGAGCTGGTGGAGCCGTGACTTTCGGCTGGACATTTGCTGCTGTGGCCATTTTTTTGCTGACTGTCGGAGAAGAGGCTGGCTTTCCGGCTGGACTGGCTGGTCCTGTGCCTGAGGACTTTCCCGCGGGCCTGGCTGGCCCTTTGGCTGAAGGTTTGCCTCCCGAACTCGCTCCTTCTTTGGGAGCGGGCTTTCCTCCAGCTGTGGGTCTTGCTTTGGATGAGGATTTGCTTTGTCCCTCTTTGGGGGTGGGTTTAGCTTGTCCCTCTTTGGCAGAGGGTTTGCCTCCAGAGCTGGGTCCCTTTTTGGGTGATGCCTTGCCTCGAGAACGAGTTCCTTCTTTGCGTGAGGACGTACCCGCATAGCAGCCTCCTCTAGGTGGCTTTTTATCACCGAGACGATTCCTTTCCATAAATGCCAGCATGCACGGGTTTGGAACTTCCTTTGGCTTCTCTTTCTTTACTTTCGGGGACGATTCCTTCTTGGGGGGACCCTTCGGTTTCTTCTCTTCATCTTTTGGTTTTGGAGGTTTTTCACAGGGACTGGGGGAAGTGGGCATTGCGGATTTGTACTGTGTGATTGCTGGCTTTGTAGCTGCAGGGGTAGGCATTGCTGGAGGTATTTTTCTGGCTGGCGGAGGCGGTGGTGGTGGAGGGGGCTTGGATGATGATGGTTCAGCTCTAACTGGGGGTGCCTGAGACGTTGCTTTATTTACAGGTACTCCAGGAGGCGGTGGCGGTGGCGGTGGAGGAATTGCAGATGATTTGGGTGATGCATCTTTGGTGGGAGCAGTTTTGCTTGGAGCTACTTTGGGTGCAGTGGCTTGTGGTGCAGAATCCTTGGGGGCAGTAGGTTTGGGTGCTGCATCTTTAGGGACAGTGGCTTTTGGGGCCAAATCTTTTGTTGCTGCATCTTTGGGCTTTTTCTTTTCCTTGCGAGGTTCCTTTTTGGGACACGGCAGCTTCTCCTCAGTCTTTTTACACTCTTTGTTCATTGGCGGTGACGTAGATTGTCGAAACGGAGCTGCCTTCTTGCCTGGTGGGGGATCCTTCGAACACGGTGGCTCGCTTTCAGTTGGTTTGCAAAACGAGGGCGGTCTCTCCTTGGGCGGATCTTTAGCGGGACCCTTGCACTTGCCAGACGCTCTTCTCACACTGCAGATTGTTGAGATTAGGTCTGGGTTGTGGACAGGTCTCGCCTTCCAGCTGAACGGTCTATGGGATGCTGGTATCTTGATACTCTGCTCCGATTTGGACTGAAGTGTCTTTCTGGCCGACTCGTAGAGGCATTTGTGTGGCAGCATGATCTTGTTTTGGCTATAGAAACGTTGGTAATTTCTGAACTACTTAAGAGGATTCCAGCATTAGCTACTTTCGGTGGCAGGTTCTTTTGAATCTTACCAAATTTAGATATCTTTCACCATTCAACAAGGCTCGCATGCTGCTGAATGTCCAACACTGAAATTTTGATTCGTCGGCGGGCCAAAAGAAATTCGAATTTTGAATTTGAAATTTTAACTCAAAGCATTTTATACAAAAACATTTAGACATTATTTTAAAAGGTGCTCTGTAGAGAGGAAGGTTAATTGGAAAGCTCTTTGGTTTTTTTGATTTCAAAATTGATTGAATTAATATAAAGTCCATTCCATTTCTTGCTAAAAAGAATTTTTATCAGTGTTCCTCATCAGGGTTCACGCCTTCGATTATCTTGTTTACACTTTGCAGAACTCCCATGCGAGCAATTGCTTGTTCAAGCTTCCATAACACAACTGTTCTGAAGAGCATCGTGAACCATCCTTTTCAGATTCCCATTGTGTGCAACTCTCTTTCGATACATCTCTGTCTCTGTCTCTCTCTCTATTAATCCAACCAGCTTGCTTCAGAGCAACACGCTCGCATGATGTTCTCTCCGTCTCCCTTTTGATCTGTTCTTGAACATCATCGCTCTCTCTCTCTCTCTCAAACAGCTATTAGACAAAAAGTGGACAAGACGGTTCGTGCATGGCGATGGTATAAGCAGTGGACAATAACAAACGGTAAAGTGCAAAGAAAACAACGAAAGGGAACACTGCAAGCAATTTCGAAGTGCATAACCAAATACACTGCAAACAAAATTAAGTTGGAAGTCAAAGCGACTCCATACTTAAACTTATCTAATATATGTAATTTAAGAAATTAAATAGAAAGTTTCGGTCCTAGTGCATTAAATTTCCATATCTCTGGATAGGAAGAATCGTGTTCCACAGCCGAAATTGGAGCAAATCGAACAGATTTGCTTCGCTCCCCAAGTCTGGCGTCGCTTCATTACGAGTACCTTGCAGAACTGTGCCGGAGCCCATGCAGCGATTATGATATTGAGTTGCGTGGTGTGGCGTGGTGGCGGCTCTCATCGGACTCCACAAATTGTGAGCAGGGAACAACAGTGGGTGTGGAGGAATCTGGCGGGGAAGGCCATTGGGCAAATATTAACAAAATCAACAGCTCTGGGGGCCTCGGCTTGATTGCTTTGCCAAGTGAAGTAGCCATATTATGATTATTGCGAACTCCATGTGTGACGCAAGTGACGGCGAAGCTGGGCCTCTCACAGAGCGAAAAATGCAATAATTGCATATTGACCCATTTTCTCAACAATGCGTCGCGAAGGGCGATATGAAGGAGGAGGGGCTCAGTCCGTGCTGCGGTTGCCTCTGCCACTGCCACTGCTGCTGTAGCTGCTTCTACTGTTTGTCGATTGGGTTACGCATGCGTGAGCGTTGCCTTCATTTAATTAGGCGGCGACACCTGCGCGGACACGCAGACACACGGACGGAGACGGAGCCCAGAGCCCGAGACGGAACTGAAGTCGAAGCTGCAGTCGCCATCAATCAGCGAACGGGGCAAACAAGGCGGCAAGTGAGGCGTGAAAACGGCGAACAAAACAGCGCCAAAAGTGAAGTAAGAGATTCCGAACAAATAAGCAAATACCCTTTCTAATTTTTCCGTTTTAGTGTATCAACTTTTTAATAGAAAGAATCCTCGAAGTCGTTTTGTCTTTGCTGCCATTATCTATCACGCACTTCGCTGTCATCTCATCATTGCAGAGAGAGGCGTGAAAAACGGCGAAGTTTTTGTTCCATGATTAGAAAATTAATTAAAAAATTCTATGGTCTGAGTAGGCAACTAAAATGAATATACCCTCCCACAAGAGAGGGTAAGATTGCAGCGCAGAAAACAAAATGAAAATGAAAACGCAGCAAAGAGAGCTGGAGCCGCTGCATAAATGAAAAATGAGAATCGAGAGGCGTACGGAGATGCAGCCCGACCGGAGGCAGAGACATGGAGCTGTGGTAGTTGCAGCGACAGAGGCAGCGGCAGGGGCACTCCAGGGGCGTGTTTAAGCTCATTTGACAATGAAGTGCTTTGAGCCTGACGGCGACTGCGTTTGGGCGCGTTTTTATTATTTGCCTGCCCCACTTTGCGTACAGCGGCGATAATTGACGCCACGGTGGCTGCAACTGCAGCAGAGGCAGCAAAAACAGAGCCACCACCAACAACCACAGCAACAAAAGCAACACAAAGGGAAAGCTAGCCTTGTGGTGCGAAGCTTTTGATACTCTTTAATAGATGCGTATATACAGATATGTTTGTGGACACAACTAGCATTTTGTTTTAGATCAAATAAAATATTTATTTCACAAAAATAGCCGAGAAGATCGAATTTTCTAGGATCAAAGGCTCGAAATGTTTCCTTCGTTGCTCTCAAACATTTATTCAACATCATTATACCCTCTAAAAGTGTATAAACTCCAAACCTCCTGATGGCCCACAATTTGGACTGCACTTTATTAAAGTAAAGTACCCATCCGAATGAACCCCCAGCCCAGTCGCAGCCACAGGCCTGGCCCATACCCCAAGTGCGTCGCGTGCTTGCGTGAGTGTTTTTCACTTGAGGCCATCATCATCATCGACATCTGCAGCAGCGGCAGCAGCAGTGGCAGTGGCTGCAACAGCAGCAGCGGCTTGGGTGATGCATTTTGCATTTGTCAGGTGTTATGCAATATTGGTTGGAGCTATGTCAATGGGGAGGTTCTCAGACAAACTGAGTTGGCAATGATCCAAATGAGTGGAGCCAGTGCTGGGGAGTGGCTGAAAAGGCAGAATTAATGAGGGTTTTATTCCCAAAACTCACAATGGTTCTTCCAATTGGGAGAGGATTATTATCTGACAAAATAACCATTAGTCGTAGGATATATGGAATTAACGAATTGAAGCAAGTCAGGTTTAATGTTAGATTTAATTGCAGTGTCCAAAAATAGCCACAATTTTCGGGAATATTTTACATTATCGTAGGAGTTTCTGGTAGGATTTTGGTCTCTCAGAGTAGGAGCTTATTCTTGAAACACATAATTGACTGCTTTAAGGTAATGGCCAAGTTTGGTTGCTAGTGAAAAATGAAAATATATTCTTAACCCACAATCCCCACTCGACTGAGCTACACGTTTTTCCCATTCAGATGTCTAGGGGAAAGAATGAAATTGGTTGATGAGAGATTTTCAATCCGAGACCTCCCACGTCCATCCATTTGGCATCATTACTCAATCCAGAGCTTTGTGGAAATTCCTCAGTACAATAGAAAGGAAAATGTTTGTGCTGCATGGCAATTTTTGTTGTTTTTATTTTGGCTTATTGTTGGCTTTTCTCTGGCATTGAGTAAATGCGAATTTCCTGTGCATTGTGTTGGATTTGTCTGTTGGCCAAGCAAATGATCTGCTGCCAGCATTCCCCCCTGGAAAAAAAACATGCTGACCTCAGAGAGCATTGCCAGAGTTGCAATTAGTAGAAAAGTAATTTTCGTTTTTGTTTCTTTAGTATTGTTTCAGTTGCGGTTTCTGTATTTCCATTTTTCGAATCTCTGCTCAGCGATGCTGAAATAAAAAGTATTCTAACACCCTTTGTTCTGTTAAACATTCATAGGTACATCTACATATACATATTTACACATATACATATGTACATATGTATGTATGTATGGTCTTTTGGCGCATGATTAATGCCCTGCATTGAGTCATGTCTGAGGAGCGTGCGGAGCCATTCCTCATTCCCGAAAGCAATTGAACTTGTGAGTGCTTTAAACCAATAAATACCATTTCAAAGCTCTGGTCAGGTTTCGTTGATAACACGCCGAGCGGCGTCAACAACCCAACCACCGATCCAACCAGCCAATGAAAACAGCACCACATTCATCGCGGAATGGACAGCGAATTGGTCACACGTGTAAACATGAGACGTGGATTAGAACAAGACCAAGAGCTGTCCAACGTCTGTCCCAGTCCAATGAGCTAATTTTTATCGCTCTGTGACACACGAAGTACAATAAAGAACAGCCCAAACAAGACACGTAACCCGAAGAGACTTGAAGCGTTGTTCGACTCTAAATGGACTGCAGTTTGGCCCTGTACAGGGGAAAGTTCCCTGTAAGTATTTCGCTTGGAAAGAAGCACGTACTTGAGTTCTCTCTGGGATGGGATTGAATTGGATTGGGTTGGGTGTCGTGTCTGCTCCTCCTTGGTCACAGTTCCACTTTTGTTCTCTGTGAAATATTTGGCACAAGAGCCGCGATATCTGATATCGTTTGCACGGATTTCGGATACGACAGATAAGCGACATTCAGCGACTCTTCCTCCGATTGCTAAACAAAAGAATGGAATTGCTGAGGATGGAATCTGGGGCTCAGCTGATAAGCAGGGCACCAAATTCAATTTGCCATCCATTGATGGGCAGCGATAAGAACTCAGAAGAGGGGAGAGAACTACCAGAACAGGGGACTTAATGCCAACGATTGCTCTGTCATTATGACTTAAGAGTAAGAACAGACCATAAAGTGTGCTCTCCCTTTGGCTCATGGCTGAGTGGGGCAGTGGTGCCATCAGCCATTCGCCATGCGCCATCCGCCAGCCAAGAGTACGAGAGGATGGACGGACACCGAAAGAGATTCAGTGACATAATAAATAAATTTAATCAGTTGGCTGCGTAAAACGCTTCCGTTGTTGTCTCTCCACTGCCGAGGAGGAAACCGAATCGGATTCTAAATCAGCTTTAAGTTCTGCCCCGCCTTCAGCGCGTGGTCCCTCCAGGGGAATGCCTCAGCTCCAGCTCGGACTTATCTTGGTGACTCGTGCCTTCGATTCTGACTCTGCATCTTCCTCTGCTTCATACTGTTTGTTCCTCTGACTCTTGGTTTACTTTGAGATTCCGTCGTCTCTGACTATCTCTGCTTCTTATAGATGATTGTTGCTGCTGCTCCAAGAGCTGCCTCTGTCATCAGTTCATATTTGGAGCGTTTGGTTTTAATTTCTTTCAATTTCGCCCTTTTTACGACCATTACCACAGTGGGGTTATCTCACCCCGACTCTACTTCCCTCTCTCGCTGTCATTGTCTGCCTATGTTCTCTGTTCCATTTGGAATCCATACAATAAAGCCTTGTCTGCAGGCTCTATTGCGTATGCGTAATCAGGGACTTAGACTCAAAGGTTAACTGTGGGTAACAAGAGGAATTTTCAATTATTCTCAGCTTCTCGTGTTACTTTCTCGGGTTTCTCTGCATGAGCTGGCGCTTTTTTATGTTTGGTTTGGTTTGCTTCTGTGTGTTGTGCGTATTTTTGAAAGCAATTTCATTTTCATTCATCGATTCCATTGACCCAATTCTAGGCGGGACTGGGGGTACCCAATTGACGATTCTAGTCTTGAGCGATAATTAACTTTTACTTTCAGGCGACGCGTTCGCTTCATTTCATTTCGCTTTTTATTTTAATTCGTTTCGTTTCGTTTGATTTTGTTTGGATTGGGTTTGGGTTTGTGTTGGTGGCTGGCAGACAAGTCCATTAAGCATTCACACAATTTATGCAAATCAGTAGAAGTTGAAATTAATTCTAAATAAATTCAACGCGAAATGCTGTAGAGGCTGCGTTGTCTATGGCTGTGTGTGTGTTGTCGTGAGGCACTTGATTAATTAGCATATTTATGCGATTTATGCGAGGCGCCTCTTCATTTCAATATCAAATTCACGTCGAACCGGAGAGTCTTTTGCCTGCCTCTCCTCTGGATAATAGTTCTTCCCTCTCAATGTAATGTGCTAATTGGTAATCACCTGTCTTCACAACGCCATTGCAGCTGTGGTCTCTAGCTTGGAGACGAGACCCCACTTCAAGGACTGTTTGTAAATGAAATTCGTAGCGAGCACGCTTCCGCTTTGGCTTTTTATTGTAATTTTTATTAGCCAAGACTTTATTGTATAAACAAAACCAGTTGGCAACCTGTTGGCCACACAGTTCTTGGTATTTATAAATTACATTTTACAATCATTCGAGATGGGCGATGGGAGTTCTACGAGTATAGCTATGGAAAATGCCGTCTCTAATTCTATGCCAAGGTTAAATATGTTAGCATTTTGTCGAAGAAATTCATTGAATCAGAACATTTTCATGACAAGAACGATTCAAGCTAGAATATAAAACTATTTTCGTAACAAAAAATTTGGAAATAAATAATTCCGACATAAAACTTTAAGGAAAAAGTTTCTTTATTGATAAAGCCAAGTTTTTATATTGTTTCGGCTTTCATTTGTCGCTATTAATGGCACAAACGAAGCCCTGCGTCATCGGCTGTCAAGTGGGGATATTGTGGAAAAGTGTATCGGCATTTTCCACAAATGAATTTTCGCCACGTATGGCGCAGAGTTCTGTTTGCATTGCAAATTACATGGCAGACTTCAGGGTGGACAAGGGGGAGGCTGAAGCCTTTATCCTGTTGCCTTCCGACGTCCATTCAAAGTAAAAAGGCAAATTGATTTAAGCTGCAGCTCCGCCATTGATGGATAAAGAGTGAAAATGTTGAAAGACTGGCGGAAAAATTGATTAAAAAAATGAATAATGAAAAGTAGCAGAATGGATGCCCTAGCAGAGAAAAAATGTATATGGAAAAGAAAATTAAGAAGCGTTTTATAAAGATGTCAAACTATTGAGGAATTAACAAAAAAAAGAAAGTCCAACTAAATGATCATAATAAAACATAATCAAACCTATCCAGAACCTATGCTCAACCTGCTCCCAAAGAGCAGCGACCAACCGCTCTTAAGCAGAGCATCCACTGAATGCATTCTGCATTCAACAACCCAACGAACCATCTGGGGAAAGGCGTCGCCTCATGGAAAATAATGAAACAGAAGGGGAAAAAGAAATAAAGCAAATGCAGGGAAATATATCCCAAAGAACAATACGCAAATTAATCACCACCCACACACGCGCGGGACTTCTGCCATTCGTTATCCGTTTTTCTCCACAAAAATGCGACAGTCAAAGTATTTTGCATTAACATAAATTTTATTGCATATACGCAGCATTGCAGCCGCTCCACCAGATGGCTAAGATTGAGGCCGGAGAAGCGAAAAAGAGGAAAAGCGCGTGAAAATGTGCCACTGCCGCAGATGATTTTCCATATTTATTATTTTGGCCCAGAGAGACGATGACGTTGCCCGGTGGTGGTGGACACTTTTTTTCATGCTTGCCAACGATCCGCCAGGGAATCGCGAGACAGCAGGCAGCTGTCTGATGTCGCCTCCTGTTGGCCACTCACGGCGCCTGGCACAATGACAAATTACAAGTTGAAAGTTGACCGAACTTTGGCGTGACAGTGTCCACAGTTTTCGCCCTCTCTTAATTTTTATATCCGGTGGTTGTCATACAGCCGCTTCACTGAGGGTATATTCTATTTGTGAAGATGTATGTACATATGTAATGGATTCAGTAAGCGATCCAAATGATGGTTTAAATTCCATGATGTCTAAGCAAACAGAAAATAAATATTTTGCTTACATATTTTACACTTGTTGTTGGTTACTTTTGAACCTTTTTCTTCCATAAATAAATGTAATCACATGGTAGCCCACAGTCCTCAGATGGCATGGAAATATTTCGGATACATTTTGCCAATGTTCTTGCTCTATTTCTCCCGCACTGTGTTCCCCCAGCAGATGAGAACCTCTCCCTAGACAGCTGTCAGTTGTCCAATCTTTGGCTCCGACGGCTCGGTCGCCGAGGCCTTTGAAATTGATGAGGCCTTTGTGTTTGTTGTTTTGGCAAATGAGGCGCAGATAAGCGTCAACTTTGACGCCCTCTTGAGCATATTTTTTTGCCCATTCCCCTCGCTTCGCCGACTTCTCCCCCTCCCTCCTATTCTCTGTTTCTTTTTCAGTTTCGGTTTCGTTTTCCCTTTCAAAGTTCTCGTTTTTCGAGCTGCTTTGCTTATCATCGAAGCTGTTGCGTCTTCTTCGACAAAAACAACAACAACAACCAGAACAAAAACACATTTACGAGCTTGGGTTCGGTTCATTCTTTGGCTTATTTTTTTGTGTGTGTGTCTCTAGCGCGCCTCATTTGAACCCGCCGAACACTGTTCCATTTTTTTTTTCATTTTGTCTTTGGTTTGTTTTTTTTTAGTTTTTGCATGTTTTTGTTGTTGTATTGTGCGTGACATATTTGTGTGAGCATTTCATTTGACTCTTCACTTGTCCCCTTTTGGGGGCTAACCATTTGTCTGGCTGAATGCTTGACTCGGATTTGTCTCTGGCACTCCACTTGGGCTCCCAAATGGCAATGGGGCATGGCAGATTCTCGGTAAAGGATAGGAGTTGGACTGGAGTGCCTTAAGAGGGTGCTATGGTTTATCATTTAGGGGAATCAATGAGGTGCGGATAAGGAGAGGGCAGTTAGAGCACTTATAAAATGTGGGGGGGTGGGACTATAGAAGAAGACAATGATGCTGGGATAAGAGTTTGGACAGTAAGTGTAAAAATGTAGCTTGTTTAGGTATAAACTCTTTCTGCACAGAGTATTTGCTATTCGGCTCCATAGGCAGGTTCCGGTTTAGGCAGCACTCAGCCCGCGAGAGTGCTGGCAAGTCAGA
Source organism: Drosophila subobscura (assembly GCF_008121235.1). Classification (NCBI taxonomy): domain Eukaryota; kingdom Metazoa; phylum Arthropoda; class Insecta; order Diptera; family Drosophilidae; genus Drosophila; species Drosophila subobscura. The sequence goes on along the minus strand of NC_048534.1, from coordinate 12,497,227 downwards.
AAGGGAGAGAGAGAGAGCTGGAGAGACAATGACGGAGAGAAAGAATCATCATGGAATCATCTTTCAACGTTCTCATCGCTGCCTGCACTGATTCTCGTGCAAATCCCCCAATGAATAGCAAGTTGCAAACTGCATTTGAATTGCAAACCCCAAAGCCAGCCAGCCAGCCAGCCACATCCCTGCTCTAAAGCAGCCACATCCTCCGCATGCTCTCCACCACCAGCAACCCACATTAGTTTAGCATATGTTTTACATAACTGGAGAGTCGGAAACAGAAGCAGAGACTCGCACTGGGACTGGGACTAAATCTATTCCCCAAAGCTGAACTGAATCCTCCGGCTTATGCTCCACTTTGTCTGACTGAAACTTTCGTTTTTCGTAGATTTCTTCTTTTGTGTTTTTTGCTTCTTAGAGATAGATGTTTTTGTTTATAGCTGACAGCACACTTCCTGTCCGTCCTATCACTAATCCATGCCGCCGTGAGACATCTTTAATGCCGGCAAAGAATTCTAGTTTCGTTTTGGTGTTCTATGAATTCAAAGATTGAAGCAAAAGTAAGAAATGTACGCAGCACAAAAATACAATTTATTGAAATGGCAAAAGGAAGACCTTGATCTTTAGATTATCACATCAATAAATGGTATTTTGTTGTATTCCATTTTATATTTCTTTCTTTGTCGCTGCTGCTCTTTCAGCTTCAGCGGCATCTTCAGCATCGTCGTTGAGCTGAGGTCTTCTTGTTGTTCTTGTTCTTTGAAAACTGAAACCGAAAATGAAACGGAAACTGGTGGAACCAGTCGAACGGCCACCACAAAAACAAAACAACAACCGACCAAACCGAACCAAAAAGAACTTCTTCTTTGGCTAATTAAGAGTTTGGTTAGCGCCAGCTTCCAGTTATAAACAAAAACACATCTCTATACACGAGGATAGGAACAGATACGCGATACGAGTATCTTAAATCACAGATCTTGGACCATTAATTTAAATGCAACTCTATTAGGCGGGAGAGTCATTCTGCATGAAGTCACTCGCTGCGGTACGATGCGAGGTGCTCGCATGTGCGACTATTCCACAAATGACGCTTACGTGATTACATAAATGGCCACAAAAAGTGATTTGAACTTGAAATTGCTAAATGCGTCATGCAATTGAAACAACTACAACAGCTCGTACAAACTCGGCCCCAGGTCTGCTGGGAGCAGCACAGAAACAACGAAAAGCAAAACAAACTAGAGAAAACCACTGAAAATCGGTGGAAATAAAAACGTACCAGCCATAAAATTGTTACAATGACAACAAAAAAACGGCAACAAAATCGGCTCAAAGCTGAGCGCATTTAGCCAGTAGATCAAATTGAATAACAGCCTTAGCCACAGCAGCAGCAGTACAACAAAATTGTATGCACAACAAGCGAATGCAAAACTGGCCAACAAGAAGATCAGCAAAAGCAGGAAAAAGTCGACAAGAGGGCAACAATTAGGCATTTCATGTATGTAGAGATTGGTATATATATTTTAACATCTAAAATACGAAGATATTGCAAAAGAAAGAAATTATATTTCGGATCCGTCGGTTGTTAATGCCGTGGTCAGTCCTCAATATCCAAAAATAATATTTACAGCGTTTGGCGAGTCCTCCGATTTATGTCATTTGCAGCTGATTTATGTAAAATAATTTAGATATAAATGTTATTTGGTCAACAATTTAGCGCATTTGTTGGCCTGAAAAATGGGTCTGAGGGAGAAGCTTCTTATGAAGTTGTTGCAGCTCATTGTGTTGATGTCTTTGTGCTGTTTCACTTTTATTTTACTGCCACTGATGTTGATGTTGCTTCAGTTTATGTTTTGATGTCACTTTCATGTAGCTGCAACTCTTGCTTGATGCCCTTCTGCTATTCTGCTATTCTGAAGATGTTGATAATTATGAGCAGCTATTAGTCACAGAGTTACTGCTGCAGATATTCCTACTGTTATCAGAAATAAGTTGAATAAGTATCAAGAGGAATATTTTATGTATGAGGCTTGAACGTATCAGTGATTCCTGCGCAGAATGGCAAAGCAAGCATTAAAATAATCTCACATGTGATTTATACTTGAATAGAACTATTGTAAACTCAGGCAGATGGAAAACATCTTTTGGAATACATTACATTACTCACCTGCTGCAGGCAAATGGAAGACAAGACTTGTTCTTGCTGGCGATCTGATAACAAGCTTATGTCAGCTTCCAATCTGACTAATTCAAAGAGCGGTGGAGGGAGAGGGGCTGCAGCCAAGACAAATCCGACAACATTGTCAAACAAGATGCATATCTCGAGAACGTGCAACTGAGATTTACACCCAGGCAAACCTCTTTACCCCATAAACAAACCCATACCCGTACTCGCACTCGTACTTGGATGCAACTAAGCTGATTTTGTCATGGCTGCCAAGGCGAATAGAAACACTCGAGATGAAAATGTTCAATGATTTTGCCCACAATGTTTCCAGGACTAGCATTAACTGACTGGAGGTTAAGTGAGAGCGAAGGAAGGCGCCGCCTGCCTTCGAGTGACAAACACATTAGCATTAGCAGCAAAATATGTGTGACCAGTCCAGCAGAATGCAAATTTCGATTCGAAAATTGGATTGAATCTGCTGCGGATGGGAGTTGTGAGGGGGAATTGGTTTTATTTCGGGGCCCAGATGCTGCCGGAAGCGGAATCCTGATGTCCTGTGGACCCGAAATTCGCATGACAATGACAATTATCTCAGGGCCAGTGAGTATTATCCTCCGTTTCCCTCCCTATACGAAACACGCCCACACAATGAGGGATAATTGTGAGTTACGCATAGGCCAAGTGTGTCCGTGTATGGGTTTGATTTTATTGCCTACCCGCACAGACCCCACAGACAAAGCCAATTTGTGCGTGGCCGAAGCAATTTGGCCAACGGGAAGCCGCACAACAACACAGACAAAAAATTGCCAGAATTGGGGGAAAATGTGAAAATGAAAATACCCAAAAAGACAGACACGAGTCTTTTGGAGTGGACTGGGGTCGGGTCGGTCCCACAGCAAATTGAATTGAAGCATCGCCACAGCCAGCAAAAGCATCAGTTCAATGCAAGGAGTCTCTGTCTCTCTCTCTGCCTGCCTGTCTCCATATGTGTCCCTTCTTATGCTCTCCTTTCGGAACCCAAGTGGTACTCAGAAGTGGAAGTGGAAGTGGATGGGGCAGTGGGTCGTCGGCAGGCATATGCAATCAGTCGAGTGAAACTGTCGCTGGTAATTGATTTCAGTGGGTCCGCCCAAAATCTAATTAAGTTATACGATTTCCCTCACATCATCTCCCGATACATTCCGCCCATTTATTATGCTGTAACAATTAGCGACAGTTATGCAATTAATTCATGCTGTCATCGACATCGTTATCGTAATTATCAATGATCATTCCATCGATTGTATGGTGCCAAATATCGGTAGTGCCTTCTTCTATCGTGGTTCGACCTTATGAACCACTCAAAGCAGTAGGCTTTGTGCTTTAGCCACACAACGGTTTTTATATCGATACGAAACCTCTTCAGAACTTGCCTTAAAGTCCGAAAGGTTAACTTCGTTGGTGATGTATTGCGTGTGAGAATTCGTATGGTAACTGTGAAGCAACAACTGGATTAAATGGAAAAGGTCTTACTGCAACAATACTCACTATCAAATCTCCTTGTTTGTGCATTGTAAATGCAGTAATACAAAATGGCATAATTAATATAGTCCGTAGTCACGATGCGATTGGTGAAATTGTCTAAAAGTTGTAGAAGGTGCGAGTAAAATTAATAACAAAAGTGTTCCAGGGCACTCACAATCAGAGGCATCGTAGGCGCTGCATTCCAGCCGAAACAAGGGATGTTCCATTGGTGTCGTAGCATAGGCATACCAAAAACCCAAAATCTGCTTCCATATTTTGAACTATGTGTGTCTATATCCATTATTTTGAGGGGCATACCTTTTGTACATCAATTGGATTAATGTATGTCACTCTGTGGCATTTCTTCCTATGTCGTAGATATGCGAATTCGTACTGCTGTGGCTCGACTAAGAATGAACTGCGTTTCTCGATTTTCGCTACTTCATTTCTCAGAGTAACATTTCCTGATATTGTAGATGCAGGACTGATGTCAGAAGTTGTGGATTCCGATTGTGTGGTGTTAATTTCTGCATTAATGAGTGGACAAACCACCACAATTACCAGAAGTCTATTGGGGCAGTCCGACTTTAGCAAACATTTTGGCAAACTCTTATAAATAAATCTTACATTCCGTGGCCAGTCATCTCGAATTGTTTCCAGCTTTAGTGTGAGATTCTTTTTGTTTCTCGATCATTTTTGGTGTTACCAAATGGATTCGTGCCAGCTTTCAAGCCGTCAACTTCTCGGATATTCAATAATTGTCAGAGCTTTACGTGCCGCATTCTACCAAAGTAAACTTTTTTATAATATATATTTTCATTGCATAACCGGTGACGCTTCTACGCTGCTGTTAATGTTTATTTTTTTTGTTACTGCTGTTGACTTTTGTGTTCGCATATTTTCGAACAGGGAAACGTGCAACGGAATCGGAAATGGGGCACGGACATTTGCAATTACATGCGAAAGGGTCTCTGTGTCTGGTGTCTGCCATTGTTAATGCCATTTATGTTCGAGTGATTCACAGCTGCTGATCTGATTACGAGTATGTCATCTCCATTTGATTCACCGATCCGACAAGCTTCCGACATGCGTTTAATCAAAGTTTAACCAAAGAGCTTCAGCAAAATTCAGACAATTTTTATAGTAGAAATAATAATGTAATGGCAGAAAGTCGCCTCTTGGCTGTTTATACATTTAGTGTATCTTTGTTCTGCCCTGCTAAAATCACATTAATTTTCATTCGGGCAAAGTGTTCGCTCTCAGACGCATTAAACTATATAATTTATTTATTTTCAATTAAATTCTAAGCAGATTTGCAGCTCCATATACTGCCGCCCCGCCTTCTTTGGGACTTGCTCTTGATTTTGGGCTTGGGAAATGCCTTTATTTTTGGTCAATTTTGCGCAACAATTATGTGAACCCACGAACTTTGTCCGGGGTCTCCTCGGAATACCCGCTGAGGGCCATGGCTCAGTGCCGGCTCGGGCCTTTCCTTCACTCGATGGCAGCTCCCGACAACGTCAAATGATTTATTCAATTTGTGCCATGAAGCGTAAACTTTTTGTTTGCCTGTTGGCCTCGTTGTCTGGCGCTTGTTGCTCCTCTCCTCTCTTCCGCCGCCTGCTGGGGCTGCGGAAGTTGCCTGTGTGAATCAATCCGCCATCACAGGACACAGAACCGCCACCGCCACCCTTCCAGCAGTTCCAATTTAAATAGTTTTTCCACATGACAATGGCCCAGGCATTATTTTGCTGCTGCATATCTCTCTCCTTTTGCCCCAGCTGGACAAAAGGTCAAACTAGATTTGAATATTTCACTTGATTTTATGTGTGTGCGACTGTGCGACATGTTGCGGTTAATAAAGATGAGACAGATAGGATTGAAAACACAGACAGAACAAATGTTGGATAAACAGGAGTTAACTGTGGGTAAGTAACTCCAGGAAAATAGAGCGTTTAGTTATACAAACTGTAAATTGTTGTATTATTTTCCATTCTGATTATAGCACTGGAACCTTTGTAGTATGAGACACCCAATTAGATGCTTGCCAAGTTTCTTTTTGCAGTGTAGAAAAGCGTTAAGAGTTCTCCGTCGAGGGTGACTCCATTGCCACTTGAATGAAATCAACTTTTCCCTGCTTTTTGTTCTGTGAGTTGTGTGATATAATTTGCTTTTCGTTTGCTACCAATTTATTGCCAATTATAATTACAACTGTTTGGGTTGTTCTGCCAGATAAAATGCTCAAAATTATTGCATTTTTCAGCTTCATTTGTTTACGACTGCTTCTCACTCTCTTCCATGCTGTGCTCCTCTCGCCATCCGCCAATATTTAACGACTGTTGGTGGAAAAAGTTTTCTTTTTACAGCGATATTAAGTTAATTACTTTTGCTGGTTGGTTGGAGCAGACTGGAGCGGCGTGGAGTGTGTCTTGAGACATTTTGAGCTTGGTCGAGTGTTTATGGAATGCCTGTGGACTCATAATTAATAAGCATTTAGTTGGACACACCTCGAGCACAGGTCGCACAGTTGGGGTCTTCAATGATGTTGTCAAGAAGCGTGAGCTGTAAAAAAGTGTATTTCATATTTGATTTTTATGATGCATTTCGCACGCCTTCCCATTGAAGGGCGAACGTGCCTGCCAGCCAGCCACTCGCTGATGATTTCACCAACCTTCCAACCTTACTCCAGCCCAGACCAAAGCTGAGCGACACTGAAGAAGAGAAAACACTTGGATTGGAGTTGACTCAACCGATGAGGAAGTCTCTCGAGGAAGGTGCCAAAGTGAAACTGCCATAGCTAATCAAAAGTCTGTAATTAGCCGAAATTCAAGTGCGGGAATACCGCTATGGATGGCTTACGGGCAGTTATTGTGAGCATTGGGAGTAAATGAGTTAATTTGATGGCAAGATAAGATCGGCTAAGATGGCTCGTAAAGTGGGATCATCAAAGAGCACCAATTATGGTTATATGGGGTGTGATATGAATGAGATCAGAAGGAGAAATCTGTGTGGAAAGTGTGTAGGTCAAGTAAAAGAGACATAAATTCTTCGAACGTAACAGCATCTTACCGAAGAGAGTGCATGAATATTCAAGGCATCAATCCATGGACTTGCTTAAGTATTTATAATATTTTCTATTTCTACCCAAATATCAGAATGTCTCTTCCACAGTCCCAAAAATAATGCAATTCTCCCCTCAACACAAAATGTATGTATACAGCACAGACCACCCATTGAAGCAGACAACTTGTGTCCACTTCTGGAGAGTAGCGCCTGTCAAAGTATCGCAAAATGTGTTGCTCATATAAATTTCATTTATGCCAGTTAAATTAATTACTGTCAACACATGCGAGGCGGCAGTGGCAGCAACAATATCAACCGGAGAGGCAGCCACAGCAAAAACAATTGCCAATCAGCCACAAAAACTAAAGCAGGCCAAGCCAAAAGTCCAACATCGAAGACGCAACTCGGTGGAGAGTGGCAGTGGTGGCAGTGCCAGCGCCAGCGCGAGGGTCTCGAGCCTCGAGAGTCCGAGCGTGTTGCGAACATAAACACAAAGTCATAAAGTTTTTACACAAAAACATTTAATTTTATTGCATTTTTTGGGCAGCAGCCAGACCCGACAAGAGCAGTGCAGAGCAGACCAGAGCAGACCAGCGACCAGAGGCAGTCCGCGCCCGAGCCCCGGCCAGACGACGGCACTGAAACAATGCACCAAAAAGGAAGGGGCAAGGGGAAATCGGCAGGCGGACAGTGTGGGTAGAGTTGGGGGTGTGCTGATGGTTGAGCATGGTCTGCTGGCCAGGCCAACTTAATTTGCCGCAAATCGAGCAAAACTGCAGCCAAACAGAAGCAAACGAACAGAAGCAGACACACACACACAATATTTGGCTGACCGGGAACATTTTTCAAAAATATAATAAAACACAAAGATAAAGTAAGAGCAGCAGCAGTACATTTTCTGAGCACCTTGGATTCAAATACTTTATTGAACCGAAATGTTATACGGGATCTTCAAATGACATTCGGCAGTAGAGCGCTGTAGATCATGTTCTCGTTTCGACGATCATTTTATCTTTACATTTGGTGGCCTACAATAAGATAAGTTTGTCAAGTTGAAACATTTGCCTTAGCCAAGCGACTACGCCACACGAGTACAGGGTATACGGCCAGAATAAAAGCACGCAGATCTAGAGCAAAAGTTTTTGATTATGCTGCTACTGTCGGCCGCGGCTGGGTGTTGGCTGGTGGCTGCCTCAATGGGCAGGACGGATGGATGGCTGACGTTCGTTCTCCTTGTTCCCACACGGCTCGTGTGAATGCGCGGCTGACGTCAGCATCATTTGGAGCATTGTGTTTTCGGTGGTAACACAATGTCGACATGCATCTGCAATTTGTTTAGACAACTTCTTGTCTTGGGATTCTCACTCTCTCTATCTCTCTCTGTGCTCTATCTGTGCTACTTGAAATGGGAAACCAAAAATCAACGTAGCGCAGAGCGCACAGAAAAATGTGCCAAGCAAAGTTCTTTTCAGTCTGGAGACAGAGCAAACCTCCCATTCTGTGGCCCCCACCACACCCATTTTTTTTGTTGGCATATGCCTAAAGTGCAGCATTAAAACAAGAATTATGCGGTAGACGGCACGAAATGCAGACCGCAATGATGAAAAATGCAAAATCCCAGAATTTTGAATGATGATTTACAAGAGAAAAGCGTGAAATAAAAGCGTCCAGCGTGCGTATACGTAATGTGCATTAACATCAACAAGTGTGGGGGAAATTTTCGTGGATCAGCTGTCGGTCTTTTCGGGGTTTACATACTCGTACATAGATACATGTATGTATGGTCCAAGGGTGCCTACAAATTGTGCTCGCTGCAAATGTGGAAGAATGCCAACAACATTTTTGGTTGATGGCATTTTTGAAAATGATTTTCAATGCAGGGCCTTCAAACGCCACAAAATGTTTATATTGATGATGATGTTGGTCGTAAATGGAAAGTGGTGCAACGGAGGGCGGTGTGCGGTGCGTGGCTGTCCCTCCAGTTTGGTTAACACTCACGTATGCCTTTGCTAATAGGCTCTATCAGAGGGAGTTCCACTTTATCCCTGCAGTAAGCTCTAACGATGGGTAATCGAAGTGCAGTTAAAGTTGGTACAGATGTGATTGATGTATAATACGAAATGATTGATAGGTCTAACCATTAGATTCAGAAATTTATAGATTCAGTTTTTGGGTACAGCTGAATCTGAACTTAAACTACTTTCCAAACACATTTTCCGCATCAGTTTCCCGTTTTATTTGTAAATTATATCTTTGCATATTATTCAAAATATACGGCATAGTCCCGGGTATTTTTTCCACCATATGTGACACTTTCCAAGCACCGAATCTCCCCCGTGCTGGTGTCAGTGTCATGGACGAGGGCAATAAAGACATTTACATATGGCGTGGGGTCCGCTTAGACATAAGACCCATCCACCCCGACATACGAGCATCAGTTGGGTGGGGTCACGTCACTCCCTCCCTCTCGCCCACCATTTCCATCCCTATTGCAATTCAAGGACAACCTAAACATACCAATTTACGTAGCAGAGATCTGGCCAGCGATAAAAGCATCCGGGACCAAGTCTCGCGGCCCCCTACTCCTAGGCCCATGCCCCGTGGCCTCTGGTCCTGGCCTCTGGCCCCGTGGCATATGTCTGGGATGCTCATTAAGGGCGCACAGCGTGGCGTGGCTAATGTGACAACAACGTCGGTCGGTTCGTGGTGCTGATGGTGTATGTGGGTGAGGGGTGTAGGCAACCCCCGCGGGGATTTTCATTTGACTTTGCAGTCACTACCTTTTTTTTTCTCGCTGTTCTTTGTTTTTTATACCCTTGAAGAGGGTATTACAAAACCGAAACGGATGTACCAACATTTACGACTGTGGATTTCTAATCTTAACTACATATTTTTAAATCTGATTAAAATCGTATGCCAATATTGGAAATAACCGATTGAAAGTGTATCTAAAGTTTCGGCTTTGAAGCACTTTCTGATTATTCTTGTTTCTTTCTTTTTTTGTTGGCTCTTCTTTTGACTGACGTCGATGCGGCCAAGTTATTTGTTTTGGGCTGGCTAGGGGTTGGTAGTGAGAACTGCCAGAGGATGGCATCCAAAAGGAGGCTTTCCACTTTTATTCTTTTCTCTTGGCTTTTATTGTTTTGTTTTCACTGCGGTAGTAGCCATTCTTGTTGTTCTTGTTGCTGTTTTGGGTAATTCAATTTACTGCCACCATTTTCATTTGTGCAAATTTCAAATGACTTGTGGAAAATATACATATACACCCGTACCTTTATACACACACACATACATAAGTATATCTACAGGCTGGTCCAGTTTTGGGTTCTCTCGCCTGGAACCATTTCATGCACAATTTGTTTAGGCGTTTTATTTTTATTTCGCCGCATGGTGAACAATTTTCCTTGGCATTGGCTGTAGCACTTTTTGTTTGGGTCCCTTCCCAACAGGCAAATTGAATGTGACTTTCAGTTGAGCCAATTTTCCAGTGGTGGTCTATCTAAGGGTTACGGAAGGTCACTTTAGAAACTTTTTTTTTTTGTGTTTGTACTAAACTTTTTTAATATTTACATTTATTTAAATATATTTCAGTTGGTTCCATCCACTTGATAAATTGACTTGGCTTAGGTCTGGGCTCTAAAGCTAATTGTAATTTTTAAGAGCGAGCAACATGCAGACATTGAAAGAGAAACACATTTTGGGCGACTCTCTTGCAGTGTTACTGCTCTCTTGGCTTGTGGCTGGTTAACAGCGCTGTTGCTGATGGTTAGATGCTGTTAAGTTAACAGATAGGGTTTATTCTGTTGTAATTTTGTTAACATACTGTTAAGGAAATGTATGGGTTGGTGTCCATAAGGAAAGTTAAAGGAGGATTGGGCATATGAGATGCTGGAATGATTATGGGTGAGTTATGATGCAGCGTGATTATTCGGGTGTTAGTTTCATGTCTAATGATTACTTTAAAATTATGTTTAAATGCAAGAAAATATGGGACGGCGGTAGCACTAAATAATACAAAGAAAACAATTAGTTAGGCTAAGGCAAGATAGTGCAAAACAATTTCCAGTTCTATTCTATAAACCAGTAAATTAATCAGCTTCGTTTAGTTTTGATAACTTATGCTAATAATATTAATATAAGCCACTTAGTTCTTAATTTCAAAAGAAACGACGCCTAATGACATTTTAAGCTTAACAAATTTCAACTTAGTAAGTGGATTCTCTAATTTTCTCTTTTGCTCAATGGCACCCAACACTGTAATCCCGATTAGGCAATGTTACCAAAATCCGAAAACACTCTTATACCGACCCGAAACTGCGCTGTTAGCCAGCTGTGCTCTTTGCTCTTAGGATGCCAGCACTCTCTGCGAAAGCGAACTGTTAAGGTTATTGCCCGATGTTAGGACCCGCCGACTGTCTCAACAATGTCCTTTGTGGGGGAGTGGGAGTGTTATGCTGAGCTCGGGCAAATGGTGTAGAAAATTTTAATGCTCCCCTGAGCGACATTTGAAGCTTTGCCTGTCTGGGCAGTTCCGAGCGGAACGTGCTCATGTGCCCTGTGTGTGGGCCAGCACTCCTGGAACCTTTCTCCATGTCCTATAAGGGGTCTCTCACCTCCGATTCGGTTGAATAGACGAGCCGTGAATGACATTGTTGCATCAATCATAGGAGCGTAGTGTAAACGTGTGAGTGCTGGCCGTAAATTGCAAGCGAATATTGTGACAGATGACGACAGCGTTGGCCATGCCAATGGACGGGTCGAGACCCCATCACGAACTCTGCTAAATCAGCGCATGATTAATGCTGCTACTGAAGATGGGTTGAGTTGACAAGGGTTGAGTAAAGCGGTTATTTCTCTCTGTTCAAATTAACTGAAACAAATGGTTCAGAGATTGTATTTCAAAGCACAGATTTTTTGGTAGCGTTTCATTAACTTGTCTGGCAATTAAATTTCTAAATATACAACTTATCCGAGGTTTGCTATAGTTTTCCAACCAATCAACTAAATAGTTTCATGTGCAGCAAAGTCCATTGCCTTACCTACCTTTAAGGGCATTTTTAAATTGAGATAAATACATCTCCCGTATAATAATGTCTAAATTGACTGTATTCTGAATACGGAATACCCTGTGCTTTGAATACTTTGAGTTCTGTAATATATGAAGCTATTTATGTATTTTAACCTGTCATTCTGCAAATATCTTTGTCATCGGATAAAATTATAAACTTAGCTCAGTTTATTTCCTGCACCTGTAGAGCTCTATTGAAGTCACTTTATTGCTACTATTCAGTAGCTTAAAAACATAAAATTGGGCATCCCTTAGTCGGAATATTCAGCATAGAATTTTGTATTTATCTTTCTTTGTTTTGCTGTCTGTCTGTGCCTGCCCCAACCCCATGTTGTCTGTGTGTAAACAAATGGCCAGCGCAACTTTTTTGGCAGCCATTCAAAATGGCCAACAATTATTTGATATTTGATTTCGTTGCTGTTCCTCCCCTACAGCATTCTTTCTGCTCCCGCTGTGATGTGTCTCTGTGCAGTGTGCACGCTGGGTATACGTAATGGATGTAACAACATTGCTAGTTGAAACCCCAAACACGCCTTGACAATTTCCTTTCTCCTTTCAAACAGAATTTCCAACAATTTTTCAATGCCACTGCATGTGTCTATAGCTGTGAGTATTTCTCTGCGTATGGATGGGCGTATATATGTATGGCAGAACGTACTTTCACCGCTTCAAAGTATTATTTGTTGCTCTTCATACCGTAAAGTGATTTACTATTTTTGCTCCTTCTTCTGCATTACTTTGTGTGTTGTTGCCCCTGTCGATAAAAGCAATCAAAGCTTGATTTATTGTCCATTCCAGCTACGGCCGGCAGCCGCAGGTCCAAAGTTTGTTACTTTTTTTTGCGAGAATTTGTCGACAACAGAAGAAGTATTGAACTTGTGCATCAAACTGCTAAGGGTCAGGTGTAATTTTGGATATTCCCTAGTTGATATTGCAAAATGGAAGCCTTGGGTGTTTGATTTTATTCTTTTTTTATTGGATCACTCCAGAGTAACTCTTGTTCCTGGCATATCACATTGTTGGATGTTCTCTTTTTACCTTTGGCAATTAAAAATACAGCTAATAAGAAAAACTATGAAACAAGGTTCACCCATGATATGGGGAATTTCTAATAATCCTTGTATCAATCCATCCATGATCCCGATATGGCAAAATATTTGATTTCCTCTGCAAAATGCTGCTGCCTGCTCAGCATTTTCCAGTTTTTTGTTGGTTTTTGAATTTCCCTTTGGCATTGTTGAGGCTTCCAACGGGTTGCCTGTGCTATTTCCTCGTTTACAGTTAAGCGGCGGCTACACAGACATAGACTCACGTTCCCACATGGATACATGGTGGCATGCAACAATTGCCCTGCCGCCAAATGCCGACGGTCAACAGAGCCCAGCAACAACAAAGCCTTATTGATTTTTGACTTGAATGCGGTTTGTGAAGGTTGCAGACCAAAAATACAAAATTTAGAATGTCTGGACAAAAATTGTATTAAGAATTTTTTTTGGGAACAGTCTTCTTATTTTATCGCAAAAATATTGAACCTTCCCCACTGTACATGCATTCCATAGAGAGCCCAAATGCAAGATCAGAAGCTTTTATCTTGAAAAGCTCTCTCTTTCGAAATTGCACGTGCGAGCGCCGTTCACATGTGAGCTTTTCTCTCCGCAAGCATAGCTTACGGCTAGCCCTTCGAGAACCTTCTTAGCTCTCTCATACCCAGCTTTTGGAGGGGTAAAATAGTTAGGCTAAGTGCATGCTGCACAGAACAAAAAGTGCATTCAAAGTTGGAAGACTTAATTAATGTGCGTACAGAACATATAAAAAGAAAAACGTGGTGAAAATTCTGCAAAACCATAAAAGGGAACATAAACCCAATAAAACCATTTGAAAAGTGTTGTGGCTGCAAAGAACAAAACAAAAACCAAACCCTGGATAAGGTACGCAAAGAAAATGAAAAAGTGACCTTATTACATAATTTCACGTATGTACTGTACATACATAGGTTATGATCCACGTGTGGCAGAAAATTGCTGACCTGGCCTGACCACCCTCAAGGAGGGGGGGTCCGCTTCATGACGATCATTAGTCCTTCTTCTTGGTGCCACCGGACCTTGCCTGCAGGCATAGAAACGGATGGACTTGGCGATCGGGACCGAGCCGTTTATATACATATATCTCACGCGCAATTAAGCCGCTCAACAACAACGACAATATAAAACCATCTAAAATATTATATCACCGCGCCTTGTGTAAAGAAAATGTTGGTGCTTGCACATGTAGGGTGTGGAAAAATTAGCTCAGCGGTCGTTGCCCTTGCGGCTGACCATACACCTATGCACATTTAACTAGACCCACCTGACCGTATGTCACCTATTCTCTCCTTCTCTCAGGTTATTAAAATTGTTCGATGCCGACATTCTAAAAGCCACTTAAGGGAAGAAAAATAAATCACAAAATCTAGAAAAGAAAATTTAATGAAAAATTATGGAAAGAAAAAAAAAATAGAAAAGAAAATTGTTTAATAATATTAAATATTCCTAGACGTTAACTTAGAAATAGAAGAAGAAAAAAAATGAAATTTATGCCTAGTTAAGAATAGATTTTAAAAGGTGCATCATCGGTCTCATTGTGTCCATGGAAGGGTATTGGTAAAATACCTCTTCATAACGCTTCTTGTTATTTTGCATATTTCTACAATTCTTTAACAGTTTTTATTGCAAACGTGAAATTGGGCCCAACGACACCAGCAGCTGTTTAAAAGTCTGTAAGTAGACACACATATATACACATACACTCCGGGTCAGGAGAATAGCGTCTACACAGTGAGACATGCATGCTTAACCATATATAAAATGAATTATTATTAACTACCATCACTACAATTATGCCATTTAATTCCTTTAATTAATTCATTCTTACTTTGTATTTTGATTATATTATTTTTATTCATATTTGATCATTCTCTTGAATTCCTAGGTCTTAAATTAGTCCCACATATATATACACATGCAGTAAAAATAGTTTTAAGGGTTAGGGTAGAAATAATGGGGTTACAAACAACATGAAGTCATACCAGTCAAAGTAAAATTATAACGATTAACATGCATATCTAATCTGATTTTTGGGAGGGGTTCCTAAGGCACATAGCGCAGCAGCAGAAGGTTTTGGGTAGAACCATAATGGCATATTCTTATGTTATTCTACATGGAGGGTGGGTCAAGAGGGAAGAGCACAACCACCTTGCTCTTCACAGTAGGTAGTGGACCTTAAGTTCCGTCCGGGTTTGTAATTCCGATCCCAGTTCCCGTAAATCTGTCTACGATTTTGTTAGGTGACGGAGTTCGTTTTCGCAGCACAACACCCACCCCCATTTTCCCTGAGCCTAGCCGGCCAACCTTTAGTAGACAGAGAGTGCTGACGAGACGACACTTCCCGTGTCCGTTACAGGTTTATAACATTTTTTTCAGGACCAAACACACACAATGGAGATACTAGCTGGAAACTGGGGGGCCGACAAGAGACGGGATCAGACAGCGGAGGCTGACTGCAGTCAGGCCTTCAGGCAGGACAGTTCTCCCAAGTACACATATTTATGTGTGCTACTGTCTGTCTGTTTGCTGCTTTAAATGGCCTGGAAAATCACTTTGAGTGGCAGACACAATTTAGTTCGAGTTTCTAAAGGAAGCCACTCCCCGAAAAAAGACAAACTTAACTTTTGCAATGCCCTCGAGAGGCAAACTACTTAGGAGGCATATTAACAATCGACACGCAGCGCGGAGAATGGATAGGACCCATGAAGTGCTGGAGCACAAGTTGAAATGCACAATTTACTGGAAGGAAAGCAGACAGACTGTAATAAAATTGGCAGGATGAGAGGCAAACGAATATGTAACAAGTACCATAAAAACGGGTACCAGCAAATAACTCACCGAGAAGGACTGGGATCAGGTAGACTGGGGAGTAGGATGGACTAGGAGAAGGCCTAGGATGAAGGCAGGGCTAGAAGAAGAATCAAAATGATAAGAAACCCAATAAAATGAATTTAGAACGCGATGATAAGAAGAAGTGTATGATAATTTCAGGAGGAGGATGAATAAGAAAAATACATTAAATTATGAAAATGCTGAACAAGATGGAAGGTCAAATGAAAGGACTACAAATTATTTGAGTAGAATACTTAGAATACAAATTTAGAGCCAGTGGGAGGTTCAGAAGAAAAAGCGTGAACCTTCACTAGGAAGAGCATCAGCCGGGGCATCTCACAAAGAGGCACTGTTGGAAGAAGATTCAGATGGAAATACCAAATGCAGAACCAGCGCATGGCTGAGTTGCCAAACAAAAGGCAGCTAACAAGCAACGGGGAAATGGAAAACGTAAAAAAGGGAAAAGCAGTCGGTCCCCTTGAACAAAATGATAAAGTAAAACAAAATGAGCAACACTTGACGACGGAGACGCGCCAAGAAAATAAGCGAATGAGACCAACAAAAAAAAGTTAAGTTTGCTTTCTTTATTCAAGTTAAGCGACAAAGTAATACTCTTTTGTTGCGTAGATAAACATTTATTGGAGTTTGCTTAAATCTGATTGTCCGGTTAACTGAAAGTTGTTTGTGTTTGGTAGAAAACATGAATCAAAATTGGGGCTCTGAAAACGTTTTGTGAATAAAAATAAAGTTTATTTTTGTATCCTATAAAGTCAACTCTCAAATATCTATCAATTAATCAAGCATTATATATAATGCATTATAACTTCCAAGTGGCTTTTATTAAATCGCAACGATTTGAAATGTCGCAAATTAATGAGAATCATAATTAGAAATTAATGAGATGATACAAATAAACTGCAGGAATGTACATACATACATATGTAAGTGTTGATGCCTTCGTTAAAGACTCATTAAAATTGCATCATATTTGCCAAAAGGGTGTTAGTGCTAGTGTTAAATGCTATTCGAGATATCATTGTGTACATATCATCATGCCATGGATGAGCTAGGCTCTTCTTTGCTGGGTATTATTTTCTGTGACATTTAAGCCCTAATCATTACTAATTGTTATTAATTCTTTCATAATTTTACAGCTTTCCCTATTTCATTAACTCGTATTCTCATCGCTGATTACGTATTTTATGACAGAATTAGTCTATCTTCCGTCATGAGGGTATCACTAAATTCCGCGCACAAAAAGGTGTGACAAGCTCTTTTGGAGTCTGTTGCAGGCGCCATAGTTCAACCCTAAGTTGGTATCTGGATGAGAGTCTATGGGTGAGTCCTCCTTGGTGTGATGGGGGTGCACATATTTGGCTTGTGAGTTACTCTCTGTGTATGTTTGTAAGCGAGTGGGGAAGAGTGTTTCTGTCTGTTTGCGTTAATGACAAGTGTTTTCATGCTGTGTATGTACATATTTCCCTCCTTTTTTTTCTTTCGTATGCGCCGCGTAATGACAAGGAGGATGTCGATGAGTATAATGACAACATCAATGCTGATGATGATGGGGCTGAGGATGCTGCTGGCTGTGCATGAGGATGCCTGCCGCTGAATGCGTGGCATGCCACGAGCCAGCTTAAAGTGCTTGTTAGGCGTTTTTGTTGTCGCCATTTTTCTATTTTGCTGCCCCATTGATGACTATTACGACGCCGATGTCGACGACGATGATGATGATGATTATGGTGATGATGATGATGCTGCTGTCAATGGGAAATTGAGCTGCGACATAAACACGTTGTCAAATCGAACGCGTGAGTGCTCACGTGCTCGCCGAGCAGAACCGTGAGGGGCGGACCAGAGGAGACCTCGGAACTCCACAGGAAAAGCACGTGTCTTACAGGTTCTTTCTTTTCAATAGATTGATAGACAATCCACTTCCTACTTGGCCGGGAACCTGCCCTGCCCTGCCCTGCACTGATGAAAATCTGTCATTAATGTGATTTATGACTGATTTCTCTGCTCTTTCACTGGTAATTTATATTTATCACTTCATGCGCTCTGAATTTTGCTTATAAGTCCTCTGGATTTCCAGCTGTCACAGAGCTAAGACAAGTTGAGCCCTGTGGTGATTTTTGTGGGGCAGCTATTTTTGGCTGTTGTTGTCCTTTTTGAGGGAATTCCGTGAAATTTTCAGGGCGAGAAAATAATAAGGAAATGGAAGGAGAAACGAAGGAGATGAAAATTGAAAGAGAAGGAGCTGGTGTGAGGCTTTCATGGCACAAATTTCATTGATAAAAATATAAACAATGCTTACACTGAGCGAAAAAATTGGTTCTAATTAATATAAATAATAAATATGTTTAAAAATTTCCATTTCTGGCCGTTAAATTTCTCTTTTATACTGAAATTCAATCCGAAAAGATACAAAAATATAATGTAACATAATAAATTATTATTTATTAAGAATATCTCTGCAGAATTTATTAAATTATTGACTTCATAGTTTAATCGTTTGCTTCACACTCTGAGAATTTTCATTTTCTTTACACAAAACTTAAATTCTCAGTGGGATTTCCAGTGAAATTTCAACAATTTTCATACTCGCTGAGTTTGAGCAACAACAAACGCAATTTCCGGGCCTCCAATCCAATGGTCAGCGGCTCCTCGGGCACCTGCTCCGTGGCCGTGAAAATATTAGCCGGTGTAAACAGGCCATAAGCCTCACAGGATCTGAGAAAGCTAAGTACTTCCTGCACAGCGGTGTAGGGCAGGATAATGTTCTGCTTGGCCATGCCCGTGAGCAGGCCCAGGATGCAGCGTTTCACATGGAGCCAGGTGTCCGCGTAGAGTCTGCCCCCAGCACCACCCTCCAGGGCATGGGCAATCCGTGTCAGGCCGAACTCGTAGTTGGACTTGGCGCAGTAGAGGGTGCCCACAACCAGATTGACAATGCACAGATGATGGTACTGCTTGCCCAGGTTGCCCTTGAGCTCCTCGGCCTTCTCCACTTTGCGCATCAGCTCCTCGGCCTCCTCGTTCTGAAAGGTCATGATGTACGATACACAGAGATTGGCCAGCACAGCAGCTGAGACGGACATGATCTGGAATGGCGGGGAGTTAACACATAAGTCTTAGAAATTTGAATTCATTGGAGACTTAGGAATCAAACTCACATCATCAGAGTGTTGTCGCACAATTGGTTCGTAGAAGGCCGCCGCCTCGTTGTATTTGTCGCCCTGCATGAAGAGCACATGGCCCGCATTCAGACGCCAGACGGCATTCTCTGAACAGAACTCGGCACTCGAGTGGAACTCACGTTCCGCTCCAACGAAGTCATCGTCGCGCCAGGAGATCCAGGCACGTGCCATGACCACCGGTAGATAACTTTCATCAAATGTATCGTATTAGGCATTGAAGAAGAGACTCAATATCTCTAAAATAATATTTTAACTCACAGTTCCAATGCCTGTTCGTAGTCTTTAAGTGCATCCCTCAGGGTCTGCTGCTCATTGGTGGCCCGCACCTCCTGCACCTTGGCGGCCAGGCTGCGCAGCTTCCCGGCCAGACTGGAGGCCAGGGTTCCCAGCTTCTTCTCCGCCAGCTCCACGCTGGTCTGGGCGGTGATCAAGGCATCCAGCAGCTCGTACAGATACTGCGACAGATACTTGTAGGTGAGATCGGTGTGCTCCGCCAGAATATCAGCGGCTGTCTCGTAGAGCTCGTGCCGACAGCAGATGAGCAGGATGTTGGCGAAGGTCTCCTTGGGACAGGAGGGAGCTCCCAGCTGGAGGAGGAAGGCCAGCTTGCGGAGACCCGCCACAGGACCCTGGGCATCGGTTAGGGCCATATTGTGGAGCGTTACCGGATCGAGTTCGCTCTCGGCCCGTGGGGGCAGGTCAAGCAGGGCGTCCCGCGCTGCCTCCTCGTTGCCATCCTGATATTCCAGTGCGGCCTTCAGATTGAGAGCCTGGGTTATGCCAGACAAGGCCATCGTTATGGGATTGCCCACACTGCGCGCACTGCCATCGGTGTCCACCTGGGCGCCAATCCCTAGCTCCGGATGATTGCGCATTCCTCGCTCCACAATCTCCGAGGTGTAGTCCAATGCCTGGGCCCGCTGCTTGCGCTGAAAGTGGGCCAACGCCACATTGTAGGCCACCAGAGGATTAAAGCCGCCCACCTGGAGTGCGGCCTGGAATCGCTGAACTGCGGATTCATGCTGATCCGCCTGATAGAGCAGGCATCCCTCATCGTTGAGGGTATCCGCAGTGCCACCCGCACGCTGATTGAGCAAACTCTGGGCCCCGGCATAGTCCTCGCTCGAGTACAGAATGGCGCTCTGCAGCTGCAGGCAGTGCTCCCGTAGCTCTTCCTCCTGGTCACTGATCTGCTTGAGGACTCTCAAAGCCTCCGCAAAGATGCCAGCCTGGTAGAGTGACTGCGCGTAGTAGAATCTGAAGGGAATTTTCTTCGACTTAAGAGAGGTTTCCTCTTTTGAAAGATAATCCTACCTGAACTTGGCTTCCTTGGGCACCAGATGGCAGAGCTGCTCGTAGCAGCTGGCCGCCTCCTCGTACTTCTGGGCGTGATAGTAGCAGTGCCCCAAGGTGGACAGACCCGCCCTTGTATTGGCTGCCTCGCCAATACTAGTTATGCACTCAATCACATCCTCATAGCGTTTGTCTTTGATCTGTAGCAGCTCTGACGTTATAAGGAATTCGCAATTAATATTTTGAAGGACTTACCAGATTGTATATGGTACGGGTGACATGTCCCTCGCGCAGAATGATTCCCTGATGCAGCATTTTTCTTCAAGACTTCGCCAAGTAATGTCAATTTTCATCGGTCAACCTTTTGTTTTGGTCTTTGGACGGTGGTTGCCATGGCTACTTATGTTTGTTGTCGCTTGAGGTGGAGTGTCATGGCAACCCGTCGCGGTTGTGGCAAGCAACAGTTGGCTGAGGTAACTGACACAAGAAAAGGGTGGCTAAAGGAATTCTTAGAGTAACAAGGCAACGAGGGTGGGTAGAGTCCTCCTGGAAGAAGTTTCTTTGGTGTACATTCTTCCGTTTTTATTTTTAATGTCCATCTATTATCTTTTTTAAACAAAATACAATTTAAAGAGATTAAAATGATAAATAAAAAGGAACAAAATGAAGAAATTAAATAGAATTTACTAGAATATACATTTTAAATAAAAATATCAAGAGAGTTATGGCCACTTTCAACCCAAATCTATTTCAAATATATTTATCACTGGTTGAACAACAATAATTTTAATTAAAATTACAATTTTCCATTTATTACCAGAAATTTCCGTGCAAAATCTCCTTTGATTAATTAAATCTGAAATGAAGATTAATAGGAAAATGTTCTCTCCCATTTATATGTAAATACGAGTATATTTACTTTCTGTTAGATATAATATCAAGTATCTCTTGTGTAAGTAACAACCAAAATTCATTCGCTGACCAAAAGTGCGCCCATAAAAACCAATTAAGATACGCACAACTCAGAGGCAAGTGGCGCAACAAATTCATTTGAAATGTAAATGAGAAAATTGTCTAATTGAAAACTTTTGCATCTTGATGTCTTCGTCTTTGGCCCCACCCTCATTTTAGCAGGAAGCGGAGCCCTCGAGCAACTTACAGACTTGCTGATGGAGGACTTAAAGTGTTAACTCGGTGCCGGCAACCCGAGGCATTAATCCATGTTGAAGCCTTTCAGGCGGCAAGTTCAAGGAACACTTTTAATTAGGTTTCTCTTGAGCTCAAGCTCACGGAGCAACAGTTCCTCCTTCCTTGACGCTCCTCCACTTTCTCTCACTTTTGGCTTAAATAGATTGGCCCAGGACAGGGCAATCCTCATTGACAACAGCTAAATGGGCGAACGTGCGGAAATGCTAATTAAAATCTGCGTCTGTCTGAAAGTTGAGCAAATAGTTAAAGGCTAATCAAGCACGAATGGAGGTTAGAAGTCGACTGGTCTCTAAGCCAGGCTAAGGCTAGAAGTAGAACCAGGTCAAGGTTGGGCTGCTGCTGCTGATGCTGCTGCATCATCATCATCGCCGTCGTCGTCGTCGTCTCTGTCGTCTGGCCAAATGCGGCGGCCACAAAATGTTGCACAACGGGTTTTGGCCCCGAACAGATTCGAATGTCAAAGTCTCGCTCTCCCTCTCTGGGCTAAAATGGTTCAAAAACGCGACCATGGGAGAGGCTAGCTCAGAGACCAGCCAGGCAGCTGTGTCCCGTTTCATGGTAAACTGGAAATCTTACACTAAAACGAAAAACACAACATGGAAGAACGTTTTAGTTTGATATTTCGACTAAAGGATACCCCACAATCTGATTTGTCCTTTGTGCAAAACGTAGAAAACTATCTAAATGTGCTTAAGGATGTGAAATTATATAATAAAGTCGGAGTGCGTGATGAAAAGATGACAGTATTTTCTAGAACCGAAGGAAATTCTTTGCATAAGTATATTCCTGTTACATGTATCCCCATGAGCTCAATACACCCAAACCCTCCACTATTGCCGGGTATTCGAAAATCATTTGACTGAAGCTAAACGCTTTTCTCTCATGTCATCTCATCCCATCTCGCATCTTTAGTTGGCAGCATCAAGTGCAACTGCATTTTCTTACAATGTCACGCGATTGAGCATTAGCTTTTCTCGATCTCGGCTTGGCTGTGGCCTAAGGCTAACCACACACACACAACAGTCCAGACCAGTCACAGTCGCAGTCGGAGGAGACGAGCGACAATGCTGCGTATGAGTAATGCATAATGCAATTGATGTTGCCAATTACCAGATATACTTACTCGTATCACACACAGCCAGCCTCAAGGTGCCGACAGGCTGAAGTTCAAGTTTTGCTGTGCCTCTCAGCCTCACACATAAATAATGGCAGGCCTAATTGCCTCAGCTCCGAAAAGAACAAAATAAAAGCAAACAATTATCAGACTTCACTTGTCCGAGTACGAGCACGAGCACGAGTACGGGTACGGGTATGAGCTTTATAAATTTTGTTTTGCTCTTTATCGTACGGTTACATACTCGCACTCGTACTCGTACTTATTCCCGACTTGTTTATGGTTGGTATTTTGCATTTACTTGTCTCGAATTAATCTCTTAATGTTTGCTGTTGTTTCTGTTGTTATTTGTACTCGCTTTTGCTTCAGAGTTGCACTTGCTCTGGTACTTGAGGGTTTCTGGGGTTTTTTGTTGTTGTGCTTAGGGGTTGACCGGGTTCAAAGAGAGCTCTGGGCTCTGATGTGGCCACAAATTAACACTTGTTCGGTCTTAAAGTCTTGTTTCAGCTGCTGTTGCTGCACTTTGGAAGTGTTTTTATTTTATGACCCAACTTGGAGGTGTCGTGGGTTCAGTGAAGTCATCAAGCTGGGGCAGGGCCACAAGTCTACTTGGAGTTGGCCTGCCCTGGCTGGACTTGTCTTTAGACCTTGTGAATCTGAAGTGATCTTTGAATGTTTGCCCAAGCTGGAACACTTTTTCGAATCTTTTTTCCAAGCTGTTATTTGAAGAAGTTTTTTTATATTTAATGTAAATTGTGGTTAAGTTTCATGGGATATATTCTCAGTCAATCCATCTTTAAAACACCTTCAAATATAACCCTTCACGTCGTATCTCTCCTTCCGTATTGGCCCCACTCTTTCATTAAATTCTAGGTTATTTTTTTCTCGCATTTAATTCAATCGAATCTTTCAGCTACTATTAGCTGCTGTGTGCACAAGCAAAAACCAATGGAAAAAGTACACCCAGACGTCATTATCATTAGCCAGCATCTCTGGGGATCATCGCAGTTGTAAATTATTAGCAGCAGCAGCAAAGCAACAAGAAGAATAATGCGGTTGGCTTTTGCTGACCTTGGGCGCGCAATCGCTTTTCCTGTTCCACAAAACTACAACAACAATAAAAAGCGCTTCAATGAAAAACCACACAGAGCGAAGCAGAGGAAACACTGGAAAGAATCGAATGGCGCGCACTTCCTGCTTTGTGGAGAGGAATGGGTGCCGAGAGATCAACCTCTAATGGCATCTCCACATGCAGGTCTCGCTTCGATAGTCCAAAGAAACTATGACGCAATTTTATTGGAACAATAAATAATATAAGTATGTACAATAATATCTTCCAAGTGCAGAGGAACGTGGCCCGCAGCTTAATCGTACGCACTGTGTCTAAGAGCTGCTGGAATTTGTAAGTGCAACACACAAATCAAGAATAAATGCAACCGCGCAGATCTTTAATGCACCGAAGAGTATATACCCTTACAGTTTGGAAACAGAATTGTTATGTTCCGTGTTAAATTAATTATGTTCGAGTTGTTTAAATTGTCTGTAATACACGCAAAAGTAAAGTGCAGGGTCGGCGTTGTTTTCTGTTACAAACTAAGCATAAGACTCCTTGTAAGTGTATTCAAATCCACAGATGTACTCGTCTATATGCATTTCCTTGTGGGCTCAGCCAGATCTAAGCAAGTGCAATAATTCCACTAATCTCAGCAACAACAACAACGACAGCCACAACGTCGACGATGGCGATGGCGACGGCGACAAAAGCAAGAACAACTAAGGCGCAAAACAATTTCAAGGCCATTGACACAGTTCAAGCGAAAAGTCTAACCAAAGGGTGGGGGGTAGCCTAAGGCTGAGGGGCTGTAGCGGTAGGTGGCTGTCATGAAGGGCATTCGAGTGCATAGCGGAGGAGCTGCTCGAGCTGCTGCTGCTGCTGCTGCTGCGATAAACCATGCAGCTGGGCTCTACTCCTCTCTTTCGACGCTCTGCCTCTCAGCTCTGGGTTCCGTGTCTTGTTCGGGTTCTAACAAGTGTGCGAAGTGCAAATGTTTAGATGTTCTACAGCTCGACAAATATACAATAAATTCGCATACGCGAGTACACAATATACTTATTTCATGTACAGGCACTTGGTTCTAGTCAGCATCGCAGCAGACGCTGTAAAATGCCGTGAAAGATATCTTTTGTGTGCAATTTGTTCAGCCTCAAGAGAACTTAAAGTCGTTGGGTTTGTATTGGACTTAAAATATATCTAACAAAATTAACAAAAAGCAATTAAGTCTGCAGCTGTTTGGTTCTTAGAATTCCAATTCCAAAATTCCCTTTTTGGTTGGTGTTTTCTTGTTTTTACAAAAATGTCTCCACTAATTCTTGACTAATGCAAAAACGTGAAATGTGAAGACATGGTTGGGTGCGGGGAAAAAACACATCTTTGATTACTGCATGTTCAATAAATAATTCATTAATTAATCAATTGTTGTGGTGGCTGCTTTTGGCTGTTTTGGTTGCGGTGCAAAGTTGATTGAACTTAAAATGCTCGTACATGGGCTGGAGGGAGCTCATTTAAAATGTGCAAACAAAAGCCGCAGCCACAGCCGCAGGAGCGACATCAGCGGAGAGAACCGACCATACCAGACGAGACCAGACCTGTGCTGCGCTGTGCTGTGCCAACGACACATAAACAATTTATCAGAAATAAATTGGTTAACAGGTAAAATAAACAAATTAAGCGCAGAGTTTAAATGAATGCTGGAAATATTTATATATATTTTTTGCGGTTTTTTTTCTGTTGTGGAATGGTTGAGTTTTTTGGGGCTGACTGTTACACTCGGCTGCTACAGAAGTCTGCAGATATTTTCCCTATTCTTAGCTCTTAACTATATGCTTTAACAGTTTCCAAAATGCATCATCAAAATCTTGTTTGCACTTTTCGTCTATAAATAGCAAAATTAATAACACTTATAATTGAAAAAGTTTGTGCCCCACTACAGAACCTTCGAATAATGTTCCTCTTTCTAACAGAGCCATAACCTTTATGTGTCTGCCAGACTCAGCTCATCTCGGTGCCTGGCAGCATTTGATGTTCCTTTTTAATGGTACGGATCTCTGTTTCGGCAATTTGCTCCTTTTTTATGTGGCCTTTGATTGTGACAAATCCGAAAGGAATATATCTAAGTGTGTATAAACTTTTGTGTTGCGGCTCTTTCGGGGTAAATAAAATAAAATTGCATTTTTTATTATATTATATTTTGTTGCGTTGGAGTGGACCGCGAGAGAGGGGCGGGGATCCGAGGCATTTATTATACCAGTTGTTCTTCTTTTTCTGTTGTTGCCGTTGTGCTTTATCAAAGCCATTCCTTAAATTTTCGACAGTCTTTATTAACACGCTAAAAATTCGCTTGAAATTTCGTTGCCGGGGATGCGGATTCGGTTTCGGCTTCGGATTCGGCCTCCGTGAAGATGGGGAGCTTACGGGAAGATTGTTTCAGTTACAGGTAAGCCGCTGACTCTTCTTTTTTATATCTCCCCTCATTTGCGTCATGCCAGTCTTCTGAGTTCTGCCCCTCTGCCATCTGTATCTGTCTCTGCGGCCGCTCTGCCCACAACATTTTTTTTTCCTTCACCATTCCGTTTGCAATTTATTGAAACGAAGTTGACCTTGAATTTGGTTAAAAGTCTTTTAACTTTATTTCGCTGGCTGCGATGCCTCGTCTTCTCTTTTTTGTAGCTGATGATTCTGGCTGTTACTGCTGATTACTTTAACGATGATGTCCATAAAATGTATCTCAAGCCCGAAGCATCTCGCATCTCGCACTTTTTTCGGCAACTTCTGCTGCGCCGCACTCTCCTGCTGCTCGTGGGGTAAGCAGGTTTGAAAAATTACCAAAAAAAAAAAAAAACAGAAGAGAAATAAATGAAAACGAGACTTCAAGTAAATCGAAATTAATTTAAAGCCTGTAAGTGCACTGGGGATGAAAGGGCGACCAAAGAGGCAATGCGTAGGGAGTGGGTAAACCTAATGACCATCTGATTGTTGGCTATCCATCAGTGTGTGTGTGTGTGTCCCACAGATACTTGAATTCTTTTCAGCAGCTCTTGTATTTGTAACACTTTATGTTTCTATCGATACGGCTGGGATGAAAGTACATCCATTGACCTCTCTAATAAACTCAAAATGTAAATACTATTTCGGTTATATCTATCGGACTTTATTCTATATAACTTACACTTATTTATCTTTACTTCGTTCCATTCTTTCACTTGCATTTATTTATATTTTGCAATAATTCATTTTGTGCATGTTTCCATTCTTAAAATTTCCCACCTTTCATCATCAATGGTTGTAAGCATTCATTCTTAAGATCTCATTGGTGTATCTTTATAGTTCCACTATATTTTCCTTACGCTATCTGCATGTTCATTTTATCTCGAGACGCTTTAAGTCTGCCTATGTTTTTGCCTCTTTTCTTTTGCGCTTTCGTTTGTTTTCTATCTTTTTCTCAATTCACACTTTTGCCCCAATTGCCTACAAAAATCTTCAATTAATCATTCCTGTCGGCCTACCTTGCCCGTACATTCCCCCAGCTGACACGATGACGTATGGAAAATGTTTTTGTATTATAGTATTTTAATTAGAATTATTTTTTGCTGTTTCTTATGATATTTCTATTTCGATTTTCGCTGTCTCCGAGCGAGTTCCTCCCCCCACAGCTTGCTAATAGTATTATTTTGTTCCCTACTTCCGTGCAGTGAACTTGTTTTTATTTCATTATCTTTCATCCAAAATGTTCTAGCTATACAGACATATTTGTTTACTCTTTATTTGTTTGTGCATATATATTTTATTTATTCTAGATTCTCTCTTCTCTCGCTCTCTCAGACTCTGGTCTCTGTTTATATGGATTTTGGGTTTGCTGAAATAAATGTTTGCGCTCATTTCGTGCGGTGGCTAATGGAGGGGGAAGAGCAGCTCTATTTATCTGCTTAGGAGGTCATTGTCATGGAATTTTGTTTGTTTCCATTCATGCCGTGTGCTCTTGATGCTTGGGAACTTTTCTCGTGGCTTTTCTTTCCTAATCAAATGTGTCACAAGTATTTTTGGAATGTATTTAGTGTACTATTTGAATGTTTGTTGATTGTATTTCAAGTGTTATCAAGAGTTCATGAACTACGCGACGAGTAGTATTCCCAGAAATATTTTCAGTGCCAGCCTCGCAGGTTCAGTCAACCATTCAGAACTTGTCACAAAGAAAATACAACGCGGAAATCAAATCGGAAAAAGGGGAAAATACTTTCTAAGTGTGTATGTGCTGTGAAGTGCATTTTCCATCAAATTTGACATTGAACGGATTTTCACGGTGGCAATGCGCTGTCACACATCCCTTCCTCTGTCGACGTGTTTTTTTTTCCCTCGCTCTCTTAATTATAGCTCTCGCTCAATGTTATATATCAAACAGTAAAGCAGCGTTCAGGTTAATAAACAATGCTGCCTCACACACAAAAATCCCATCTGACAGACACAAGCCATATACTGTACGAGTACAGTTGAGATGAGAGCAATATACATACACATGTATTGGTTCTTTATGCCACCTCTCGATGTCAACGTCGTCTCGTAGTCATCATCATCATCATCATCATCGTACTCATCCTCAAAGTCTTTAATGATTAATTTTTGTATTGTTCTTTGAAATGCGGGCGCATCTGTTGCGCCAACGACCGCCCAAGGCAAGCGGACAGGCTGTCCGCCAGCTCGTCGGCCAGCTGGAGAACTGGCCAGCGCAGCAGCAACAACAACAACAAAAAACCACCCACCCAAAAGACCGCAATAAGCCTCAATTAAATGAAAATTGCACGCCAACGGCATGAAAACGTAATTTGGATGAAATTTATTGTAGGCCACCCCTCAGTGGCCATATGCACACACGAGTGTGTACATATACATCGTATAGATCATCCATATAAGTGTGTTCTCCTATAGCATGCAGTTTTTTATTTAAATTTCTTGGGGTCTACCCTGTAAGAAAGAAAAGTTTGTCAGTGATTATGATAAAGAACGAAAAGGGAAAAGTGTGTTGGGTATATTATAAAAAAGTAAACTCCAACGTGTGGAAGAAATAATAATAATTATCAGCCAAAGATTGGCTGATTTATCTCAGCCTTTAAAAGCGTATCTTCCCGTTTGCTTGAAATTCTAAAAAATATTCAACATCTTTCCCCCGGTATACTTGGGACTTGGCTGTCTGCTTAATGCATTTTAATGTGCAATTATTTCACTTAAACTCTACGTTGACATGGCAATGCGTGGCCCGTAAAATTATTTTCCATATGACGACGCTCCCCAGAGGCCACAACGAGTGGGATTGAGGTGGGGCCCGGGAGGATGTGGGATGTGTGTTGGGTGGTGGTGCCTCCTTGGTTGTCACACAATTTATATACATATCTTGCCAACCACTTGAGCGAGCGGCTGCTCCGCCCTGCCCTCTTGCTTTTTCTCACTCACAACCACCTCTTGGAGTCCTTGATATTAGAGACGACCCACATTGATTTACATATTTGTGCACCCACACACAAACATAAGCCCAGAGTGGGCCTGTGGGTGGGGATTAGGTGGTTGATTGTTTACTTTGGCTAAACGCACATAACTAGCAAATATTTGACATTCTTTCTCTCTTCTTTCTTGATGTGAGTCAACCCCAAAAAGTGAAGAGGAAACCCAAAAAGATAAGTCAGGCCATATAGACTGGCAAAAGTATCTTTAAATTAAATTTTGATGACTTTGCCAAGGCGAGGGAAAGGCGAGAAAGGCCTGCTTGGGGTCGAGGCTGTGTAGACACAAGTATAACTTCTGCGCAAAATATTTTATAAATGTAGAAGTCAAATTCTTATTATTTTTTGCACCAGTGTGAACTGCTGATATGCAGTCTAAATGCTGTGCCTTCTAACAAGTGTACTCGTTAAATGATGAGGCGGCACGAGGGTCTGAGAGATTCCATTGCCATTGCCCTTGCCTGGGCTTGGGCCTGGTCGAAACCGGTTAAGAGAACTTGATAAATATTTCTCTCACACAAGCTCGGATCGTATCTAATATCAAGTTCAAGGTTGCACTTGCCGCAACCAGAAACGGGTCTAACTTGCCAATGCACTAATAAAAAAGCTAAATAAATCAAACAGTCAGCGACAGAGACAGAGCGACGCATGGGGGAAGCGACCGGGACAGAGAGAGTCGCAGGGAAAAGGGCGTGTGGCCATCTGTAATTATAAATTATAGAATCCAAGCAGTGCCCAGTCAGGTTGCATTTCATTCCGAATGGTTCTCACGACACACGGTGCAAAATGCATTTCAAATTGTTATGCCAATATTACGTATACGTATCGGAAGCCAGGCCATGCCAAGCCAGGCCCTGCCCTAGGTGACTAATCCAAAAGTGTTTTCGTTTCAAGTGGTAATTGGAAGCTGCGCAGATTCTATGCCAGGCCAAAAGATGACTCAAGTTTTTTTCCAGCTAAAAAAACACACAAAAGAAATGCATAGCAAGATACAACGAGAACCGTGCACATACATATGTATCTACATATGACTCACATTACTCATCCGCAGCCTGGCACCCTATGATTTGCTTATGTTCCAGCTAAAAACAATAGCCACTCCAAATGCATTTCCATTTAAATTGTGGAAACAAAAGTTCTCCATGAGGGAATATTAAATGTCTGGGCATAAAATAAACATTTTTGTCTCTCTTCCAAGAGAGACCATTTTCCATTTTCCACTGCCACACAAAATTCAGGCCAAAGAATTGTGTAAATTATTGGGCTATTTTCATTGTCTGTTTTTTTTTTTGTTTGAGCAAAATTATTGCATATGAATTCCTGTATTTTCTCTCTATGTTCTCTCCTAATGGAAAAATAAAAAATATATCTACTATTTATATTCACGCTTTAACAGAAAACCTGAGAGCAGTCGTAACATTTCTATAATTTATTGTATTCTGTAAGAACATAGATTGACATGCCAACCCATTTGTCAATAAACATATATTTCGTCACTTTCTTCGAACCATTTCTGAATTTAATGAATTATTTTCCAGCATGGAAGCTCTTTGAAATATCCAAAACTTTATTCTGTTTCATTTTTTGCCGTCAGCTGTTTACCTTCTCACATTAAATACGATAATCCAGCAGTGTCTATTTTTTCTATTTTCCGCTCTTTACACACTATGGCATTGCCAGAGCATCTGTCATTAATATTCGTTACGCTGTCAACGGCTTTAAAGAATTAATTTAAAAAAAGCTTAAACCAGAGTTGGCTTCAAACAGAAAATCTATAAAATATAAACAGAAGGAAAAAACTTAAAATACAAAAATTGCAACAAAAATTCAGCAAAAAGTTGCAGCTCTTGAAGCCCTCATCATGCCGCAACCATAAGCTATGGGTGGAAAATATGGGAGTGGAGAGGCAACCGGCAGCTAAAAGCCAATTGCATTATTACACTGCACAATTCTCGCCGTCTCTCCTTACACTCTTTTTTAGCCCCGCAGCAGTTTCAGCTCCATGTCCCTTTTTGTGGGAGAAACTCTTCTTAACCCTTTTACCCATACATGACCCTTTTTTTGCTAGTATATGAACCCTTTTACCCTTATATCAGCCTTCTTTTGAGCCTGCACTCTTTCACAACAAACAGTCGGTCGAATAATGAATATGTCCTTGTGGAAAAAAGATATTTCATGGCTATCGTATGACTATATCTTACAGCTTCTTAGGTTCGAAATATATTTTGAGTTTACTGTTCGCTATAGTTCGCAGTTAAGCTATAAAATAAAAAGTTGGATCTGCAAGGGTAGTAAATCTTCGGCTCTGCCTCACTCTCGCTCGTCTTTCTCTTGTGCTTCCACTGACTCTCATCTATTTTGGGGATATAGTTAATGCCATTGAAACAACTTTCAACTATGCAAACTGTTCGCAGTGCAGTGAAAAAATGTTTGACTCGCTTCGTGCGCTGCTCTTCTTTTTCTCTTTCTACTCTCTGCACTGCTCTTCTTCTCTTTCTCTGCTCTGCTCTGCTCTTCGCCTCTCATCTCTACTTTGTTTCTGTTTCACTTTGGTTACAAAGCGAATATTTACTTTACACACACACACGCGCACATTCACATGGCATGCGGGAATTATTGGATGTATGGGTGACCATGAAATGTTCACACAACGCCGCTCTGTTGCTGGTTCTCTGGGTTGTGGCTCTGGGACCTGCGACGCAGATTGACGCTTCATTACGGCGTTATGTAATGGGCTTGTAAAGCTCAAAGTGACAAAGGCTATTCCCTCTCTCTCTCCGCTCATCTCTCTTTCTCTCTGCCTGTTTGTGTGTGAGAGATAATTTGCTGGCTTGCTTTGGACTCTTTCATGCAATGAGTGCATGTGAGATCATCGAGCAGAGCTGTACACAAAATTCTATATTCTGTATACGCCCCATGGAACAGCAGCAGCTCATCATCATCATCATCATCTAAGCCGCATCATCATCATATAGTTGTGTTGCTTCGCTGGCTGCAAATTGCAATTATTTCACATGACATGACTTTGGCAGCAAACGTCAGCGGCAGCCAGAGCAAAGGCAGCAAAGGTAATCGCTTCAGGTGACTGCCTCCCTATTGATAATCCAAAGCTAACGCTAAAAACTGATTACGAAACGTTGGACAAAAAATCCCAAGCGAACAATATGTTGCATTAAAATCCAGAAAAGTTTTGCAACGATCCATTTGAGTGGGCTGTAAAAATTATTATTTATTATTATTACAATTTTTTCGGAGTTTTGCTCTTAAATAAATGTTTCTGAAAACTCCATCTTCCTTATCGATGTCTTTATAATTTTAACAAAAGGACAAATAACTTTCACCGCCAGAAACATTAACTTCCTTATGCAGATTCATTTCGTCTCCCTAAACCACGTTTTTTCATTACAGAATCATCTGAAAGTGCACAAAAGTGGAACCCTGAAATGGGAATCCATTATTTAAGTGGTCGACAAAACCATGCTTCTACCTTTTTATACACACACCGCCCAACCGGCAGCTAACATCGCGTATACGCAATCCAATTTCGTGAAACTTGTCTCCGAAAATGCCAGAAACCAGAATTTGCATTGCTCAACGTTTGCCAGCATCATTAACATTAGAGCTTCAGCCACATGTTCTTCATTTGGCAGGCGAGCGAGAAATTTGCA
Source organism: Drosophila subobscura (assembly GCF_008121235.1). Classification (NCBI taxonomy): domain Eukaryota; kingdom Metazoa; phylum Arthropoda; class Insecta; order Diptera; family Drosophilidae; genus Drosophila; species Drosophila subobscura. The sequence continues at coordinate 12,464,488 of NC_048534.1, read as the reverse complement.
TAAATAAATATGTTTTACCTTAGCTCCGACTCTGCACTTGTTATCCGCGCTGTCAGAGCCCGTGCCATGGCGAATCGAAAAGCATCGCATCTCGCAAAAGAAACTGAAATTATGGGTGCCAAAATATATTTTCCAGCCCGTGTTGTCATCGCCGTGTTCGTGGTTAGCCTTGATCGTGTTTATTTCGGCAGTTAAACGATACAAAATAAATAAATATATAATACACGCCACTACAGCACAGCACAGAACTGAACAGCGCCAAGCAAGCCGCAGCAAAAGAATTCTTTTTTCGGTCGCTTGGCATTGACAGACCCGTAAATGGTTCGACCAGCACCAGAAGATGGCGATGGTTGTGTTGTGCTCGATGGATGGAGTGTGCTATGCTCGGTTCTCCTATGGTCTGGCCTGGTCTCCTCTGGTGTGGTGTGCTGCGGTCTGGTGTGGTGTGTTCTTGGTTCTGTTCGGTTCTGTGGTGCCAGCCCCAAAACGGTGGCTGAGTAATTGAGGTTGTAAATCAAAATGTACGTCTGATGTGTGGTGCGTGTGTGGAAAACTTTTGGCCCGGCATTATGTCAAAATTGTAGACAAATGTTTATGTCTCAAGACAGCAAGAACGTGGTGGGGTCTGTGTGTGTGTCAAAAAGGTATAGAGGGGCTACGAAATGTAATGATCAGATTTGGTGGATATCTTTGAGATCTTAAGAAATCTCCAAAAACGTTTGGAATGCTGGACAACAAATGTTTTAGGCATGCGAGCTGATGGGAAATCTATCTACATTGAGGTTCTGGTCTCCACACTCTCTCTCTCTCTAAAATATCTTGTAAAATATTTTGACCTATACAGATACTTCAGACTGGGAAGATTTGTAAACAAATGTCTTAGACTCTAACAAGTGACAAAAATATTTATTTGTTATCAAGAAAGACAGTATTTTGACGTCATAAAAAACCTCTTAAAGTCCATGGAATGTTTGCGTAGGTCTATGAAGCTTTCAGTTGACTTTGAACTTGCCGGATTGTCAACTTTTCAGTCATTCATGATGATTGCAGCCTCTACTAATAAGTGCACAAAGAAAAGGGCTATATTCTTAGTACAAATTACAGAGATTGATCAGGCAATGTATAGCTGATCGATTGCATGATGCATTTTCTAATCATTATGAAAGCAAAGTAAAATTAGCTTGAATTATAGAATGCTTAAGCATTGTTTTTATATTTCTGTTTGTATGTATGTATAAAAGTTATTTCGAAATCGATAGACTCTTAAGCTTACATTCTAGATGTTTCGTTGTGGATGTAATTCTGTAACCAAAGGAATAGTAAAGGGGAAATCCCTAGATTCAGTTTTAAATATGTATTTCTAATGATATTCGTCGTATAGTCGTATCCATGGAAATTGTAGCACATCATTTAATGCTGGAAAAGAGTTTTAATTATAAAAGTTCGATCTGTTAAAGCTGTAACGTTTGCTATGGAATGGTCCATAAATTCTTATTACTGAGATCTTACATCTTGAAACTTATAGATTTCCATTATATATTTCCATTCATTAGATGCACACTTATATATTTTGCAAAACTTTAAATATATATAAACATTCAACTATCCGTAACAGTCTTTGGTTATCTTTTAAGTTACACCGCCTAATATCCACACCGACACCAGCACGAAACACTTTTAAATGCAATGAAGTAATGTCTATGCAAATTCTGAGAAAAAGAGCAAATGATTGACATAAATTATAGAAAATGACCGGGGGGGGCCTTGATGATCATTTAACTTTGGCTTTGGCTTTGGCTTCTGCAAAGTCTTTCCTTCGTTGCTGGCGTTTGCTGCCATTTTCTGCTGGTTGCAATTGAAATCATAAATTCTAGCAGCTTAATGACCAGAGTCACAGTGAAGTCAAGCCAAGTGGAAAATTGACTAAGAGTAAGTACTACTATCCGAGGCTTTTGTTTGGTTTTGCAATTATATCTTGAACTTTGCCGCCAAGCGGCGAAACGTGCCTAATTGATATTCTTAATGGCCAAAGAAACAGATAGACTCGAGACGGTGGGCTTGAGACTGACACAGAGACAGAGACAGAAACAGAGACTGCGAAATTCACACTTCATTTGAAAATTTGCATACATAAATGCCAATACAGATTGCATGTGATTACGGCTACGGTTCCAAGATTAACCAACTTCTAATCGATTCAATCAGGCGCTTCAGTCGGGCTCTGTCTGCAAGTTGGACTGGGACATGCCCGTGGTTTTACTCGTACCACTCTCACGTTCCCATTATCGTGTCCAATGCTAAGGCTTCGCTTGGGCACTGGCCCGTTAAATGGGTCGAAGACAAAGCTGCTGTTATTGTGGTCTGTCCGTCCCGCAGAAGAAGACCAAACAAAACGGCCAAAAGAAGCAGCTCCCAACACGTTGACAATGACAACAATTGTAAGCAGCAGCAGCAGCAGCAACAGCACCACCACCAGCAGCAGCAGCAGAGCAAACATTCATTCATTCATCCAACCATCTATCCATGCAGGCATCCATCCAACCATCAGACATTGCCGCAATTTTAAATGACCAAATTCGTCTTGTGGTTTGTACTTGAAAACCCCAAAACTGGCAAACGAAATGCTATATCAAATCGGCCAAGAAAAAAGCAACCAAAACAAGAGAGGAAGTCGCGATTCGCGCGACGAATTTGTAGATACTCTTTCAGGTTTTCGATGGCACTAAGTCTGAGAATATTCCCCTACTTATCTGCACTTCCTTATCTGCAATGCAAGCTACTGCTCAAAGTCGGAATACTCCGTAAAGGGTACCAAATCGAAGAGAGAACTCATGGGGCCTGGCCCGAGCCAGCAGCCAGCAGCTGTCAAATCGACCAAAATGAAAATGAAACCGAACTTTGCTTCTGCTTCTTCTTATGCGTTTATTTTATTTATTTTTTCGGTTTTTGATTCTGTTTTGCAGCCGTAAAATGTTAAAATATGTAGCCATAAAATTGCTTTGGCTGAGCTCAAATTGAATGCAATAAATGAAATGTACAAATGAATTAAATGATTGAATTGATGGCCCCAAAAGCACACACACTCCAATCCGAGATAAAAAGCGGGAGATAGGGACGCAGACAGACATTATGTGAGAGTTGGGGGAGAAAACTCAACTTGAAATGGGTTTACTTTTGATGTGGCTTGACTAAATGATAATTTAAACATTTATTCCCCAAGATTTTTGTCGAATCTGAGGGTCCGAGAGCATAAGATGTGTGTGTGAATGTATAATCCGCAGCACCCAAATGAAATCAACTGAAAACCGTAATAAAGTTATTGAAAGAAAGTCGGCAAATGAACGAAGGGAAGAAAGTTGCGAGGGAAAACTGCAAAAGAGCAAAGCAGAACATTTGACTGGAGCAATCTGAGGAAAACACTTTAAGGCGCTGTCTGCTGTGCAAATTTAAGAATATTAAATGGCTAATGGATGATGGTTTACAAATAACACACACACAAGATGCTTGGCTAAGGGAGACTGTTGAGTCGGTAGACGGAATAAGATATCCTTGTGTTTGTTGGTTTTATCATTTAGGAAATGAGAATCTTAATCAAACACTCTATTGAATATATTTCGCTTCTATATCTTTGATATCAAATTTGTATTGTAAAATGTCAGAAATTTCCAACAAACAATATTTTATTTCCTAGAGTAAAGAATATACACACATAATTACCTATTTTCAAGACAACTTTTCTAAGATAATGCTCCCACAAACTTAATCCAATATCAGTGACTAATGTCTAATTTAAATTCTACCAAATAAGAATGAATTCTTGGTAGTTTTCCTTGCCCGAGCATTAATTTAATCGATACACATGGCATCAGAGCGTACCAGAGAGTGGCTCATTAAAGTTCTTCCACTGACGGACCAGCCCCAGCAACATACCCACTCGACAGACAGACTGACCGACCGACCTCCAATCCAATCTGTTCGAATCAATTATGCAAACGGCAAAAGTGTGAAAAATCCCTTGCCCTTGTCCATCATGGTTAAACACGTTCTGTTGGTGTACCCGTATACTTGTATTTGTATCTGTATCCGAATATCTGTGTACTTGTATCTGGAAAATGACAGACTAGCCCAGCCTGTGATTGAGTATTTTTGTGCCTAAAAGAGCAAATACAATTTGCACGATTTTTTCTGTAATTCGAGCGCTGCCAACCAACGAGATACATACGTACTTCTATCTGTATCTGTATCTGTATCTGGTTTATCTGTGGCCCGCACATACTCATACTCGCACAGATGTATCCGCTGACCATGATGGCCATGCCATGGGTGACTCAATATGCCTAGTTGAATGCTGCAAGGGTAGTGCTGCTGTGTGTGTGTTTGCATTGGTAATTTGTGTATGCACTTGAAATTACAACTGCACTGCCAGATTTTCAACACCCAATACTTTGTGGGTTGCAGTGGTGATGCTCCGTTTGGGTAGGTTTGTGCTGCAGGGTGGAAGAGTGCATTGGCTATGCCCAGGATAAAAATTGTCATCAATTATACATATATTTTTGTTACGACTTGTCAACATCTGAATATGTCTTTTGTCAATGGTCAAAATTCCAGTTGTGCCCTTTTCTAAATACTTCCATAATATTTATGATAATATAAAGAACTTTCGCAGAAAATTAATCCCACAATTGGGTATCCTCTAGTCGTTACACTGAACGCTACCTTTTCTCACTAGCGTTTTTCTCACTTTTTTTCACGCGCTGCCTTTCCGATGCTTAAAAGATGCAAATTATGCAGCGGCGTTTTTTGTTCCTATCTTTCTTGAACTTGAAGTGCTCGTCCGTCTGTCCGGATGGAGGGAAGCTACTAATTTGTGTGTCAACTCTGGGTTTGACACGCCCACACCTGTCCACCCACAGATCGTTTTCTTCTATTTTTTTCTGTTTTTTTTGTTGCTGCTTTTGGCGTGCATTTGTGGAAAATTCCGAATGTGACATGCAATTGTCATCGTGCGGTTGTTGAATTAAATTGAAGCTTTGGCTTGCAACTTTTCAACCTTGTGGAAGTGGTTGTTGGCATTCGACCAAATGATTTTCCCATGCCCAGCTGCTCGACATAGAAACTTTTCCGATTAGAATTCCTTGTAGAAGTTTCTCGGTCTTTTGATGTGGTCAAAAAGTTGAAGAGATTTTTGAGAAGCCGCCTGAAAATGAAAGGCAAAAATTGCTGGCCAAACCGCAGGCTGCCTGGTGCTGGTGCTGGTGCTGCCCTGGTGGCTGGCTTCCTGGTTGACCTTCGGCTGCTTATTAAAATTTCCATCGAAGGCGTAGGCATATAAAATTGAAACAAAGTTCCAGTTTTTGGCCAGGCCCGGAATCAGACTGGGGGTCCTCCTTGGCACTTGTTGACCTTCGGCAACGGCTGCAGCGGTGGCCGAGGCGGCGGCGGATGGGGCTTCTTAATCAAGCATCTGCAAAGGCAGCTCCATTCGGCAAAAGTAGCAGCAGCAGGCGGCATAAAATTAAACACTTGCAAAGCAAAGTCAAGCCGTGGCGACAATAATGAACAATGATGAACTCGATTAAAAGAAGAAGCTGAAGCTGAAGCTGAAACCAGTTGACCGGGCCGAAAAAGAAGCAACAGATACAACAGATACATGGCGAAAACCAGAGCGATACAAGATACTCGTACTTGATGTGAATGTTGCCACATCGGATGGCTTTGGGTTGCCCAAAAGCCGTTCCCTGCAACATTCTCGTTTTGCCACTTTGGGATTAAGCTTGAAATATGCATTCATAATAAGCCAAAAGCAGCAGAAACAGTCCGGATGGCAGGCAGTCAACGGCAGGGTCCAGCCAACAGCCAACCTTTTGTCAACTTGATTTCTGTCTCAGTTTTATTGCATATTCTGCTTTTAGCATAAACTTGGCCAATCTTGTGCCCCAAGGCCAGATGGTCAGCCAACCAGTCAAGAGCTCTGATAGCTCTCATAGTTTTGTATTTCATTCAATAAAGATTCTCTCAAGAGGGGGGAGCCCTGAAGGTTACTAATGGCAACGATTATTATGCCATCTTTCATTTGACTACAATATTTTCTTGGACCCCATGGCAACAGACTACGATACCGACTCCTCCTCCGATTGACTCCTGTTGACTCCTCCTGCCATCAACAACAGAGGCGGGCAGCATCGAGTATCTATCTGTGCAGAGAAGTTTGAGGAAGCTATTTTGTGTGCAATTAATTAGTCATCATTAGTGGAAAATGGTCCATTGAATGGGTTATGGCCTGACCTTTGTGTTGGTTGGAAACGGAGAGTTAATCAACCAATTTGGCGATGGCTAAATGCGAGCAGGGAAGTGAAGCATATTTATTGTGATCAAATTAGGTTCGAATTTCATGGATTCAAATGGCATTTATGCGATTGATTGGCGGAGAAATTGAGATAATTTTAAGGTCAAATTGAGTCTAACAATGTCTCAGCGAAATTATTTAATTTGAAAATGTAATTTGATTAGGAAAATATGCGCAGATAGAGCAGATAAATGGTAATCATTCCCATAAACAATGTTAATTATACACAAACTTAAAATTTATTAGCACAAATGCTTCTTATAACACCATCGAAGTAATTAAAATTATCATTCTTGTTCTTAAGTACAGACTTGTACTTTTATTATTGTGAATTCCTAGCATTAGTACCTTAGCATGTGATGTACTAAACGGCATTTAAATACTGTAGAAATACAGTCCCAATAAATAACTTAAAGATTTGAATAACAATTAAATAAAAATAATACAAATTCCTTTCCATAAACCGCTGATGAACATAAAAGTCAACAAATATAGAATATATATGTACATATCTCAGTAATTTCCCTAGTTACATATCAGAATTCCGAGAAACTCGTAAGAGGCGAAATCTTGCAATAGATTAGCTCCTCTCCTCTCCAATTTGCTGGGTAATTCCCAGCTCAATTTCCATTTCACGAACCCATCAAAACCAAGTACTCCTACACCCCGTAAACACCCCCGTAAATCCCATCACAAGAGGCTGAGAAAAAATCCCCGTACCGCAAACTGCGACTTAGACCCAAAGCCCATCGTGAACAGTCAACAGAACTGCATTGTTCTCAACTTTGTTTAATAACCAAAAATTCTCGCATAAAAAAAAGCCACTTTAGAAGTCCATTTAGGAAACAAAAACAAAAAACTGTTCTGTGGAGCTGAGCCCGGGCTTCGCGAGGAGAAAGAAACGAAGGCGTTGGGCAGAGAAAAAGTCACATGATTTAGTTGCCCTCTAGCCTCGCTCTCCCCTAGTCCCCTCTCTCTCTTTCTCTTTCGGCCTGCGGTGTAAAAAAAGTTGAAACCAAATTTCCGCCCAACAACAGAAGCCACAAGTAAGAGTTGCGACTAGCTTTGGGGCTCGAACCTCTAGATTCCCTATTCACATAGCTAAAACTGAAACTGAATGATTCTGAAATCATAATACCCCATCTGCAGCACAGGGTACTAAAAGTCATTGCAAGACAGAACATGCTCTCTGCCTCTGTCCTAAACAGTTTATTGGCAGCAACGGCGGCGTCGGCCACTATGGAAAATAAATCTTTACTGCGCCATAAGACGATGGCGACGACAGCGCTGCTGTAATGGAAAGGCAGCAGCAGCAGACTCAGCCTCAGCCTCAGCGTCTGCTTATCTGTTTGTCGCGCTCTTTGCTGCTTTGCTCTCTCTCTCTCTTCTCCCTCGCTGTCGCTTCTAATGAAGATGATAATGAAATGTGCGGTGCCATAACCACAAAGCCTTTAACAGCACTGCAGTTCTCTCTCACCCTGCCTCTCTCTCTCTCTTGTACTCCCCCTATTTGTTTGCTGCTTGCAGTGCCGCAATCTGCTGTTCGCTCATTTCACAAATTGCTTAGCTGCCGCCGCATCGCTGCCTCTGCAGCAGCATCTTTGGACACTAATCGTAATTTTGAGGTTTACTTGAAATACTCTAACAAATAATTAAGTAATTTAGACAAGCCACTAAACGATTGCATATTAATAGCAAATTAGCATTAATTGGTGATTAATCATAGATAATGTAGTAGAACCTGAAAGGCATTGCCAAGCAATAGCAGCAAAATTGTATTTAAGAAGCAAATCCTTTCTTTTTGTTTAAGAAAAATAAGTGAAATGCAATTTCCTTCCCATATTTAAATCTTCATTTGTATTCTTTCCATAGGAAATTTTCATCTCAAATAATTTGAATCTGCAAGGCACATCACACTATCCATATGGAGACTTCTTCCTTCACTTGGAACCAGTGCATGTATTTTGTGTGTTTATTTTGTTTATTTTGAACAGTGCCATATTTTGTGATATTGTTGCTTTTGCATTTGCTGATGCTGATGCTCATGTACAGCCATTGCCGCTGCCATTGTTGCTGTTTTGTGGCTGTTCCATCCGCTTGTCGATTTGTTTCGCTCGTTTCGGTTCTAAGTTTGCGTGCTGCCAACTCCGCTCATTCCACCCCCCTCCCTCTTTCTATATTTCACTGCCTCTCTTTCACACTGCTTGCTGGTTGTTCCAGGGTGATTTTGCATTTTGTTGTTTTATTTCCAGTCCCAGCAGCAGCAGCAGCAGCTTTTCAAGGTCTTTGCACTATTTGTTTTTGCCAAGTTTTGCACTCATCTTGTTTAGTAGAGGTACAGTGGTTGCTCGGGGCACAAAACGACTTCCTCCAGGTATAGTTAAGAGATCGGCTTCAAATGTTAAACCCCTGTATCCCTTTTCTGTGTTTTAAAATATTTAAAACAATCTTCAAATGCACCTTTACCCTTTTTGATGTCCATTTTGTAGCAATCTCCATGGTTTTGTGTGCCAAACATTTCCTTTCATGTTGAGTGCACTTAGTCGAGTTACACTTTAAATGGATTTGCTGCATCTGCTGCAGTTGGGTGTTAAGTTTTCTGAAACAGAGAGAGAGAGAAGTTGGGGTTGGTTGTTTTTGCGAAAATTTCTTCGCGCTCGTGTTGATGCAGTTGCAGTTGTGCAGCGGATTCTGTTGCTTTTGTTGCTCTTTTCCACTTGACTGACAATTTGATTGGCAGTTTGCTTTTGTTAGTGCCAGAGCTATTCTATCGCCAGGCCCCACCCCAATCCCCCTTTGGGCAATTATATTTAATTTTATTATTGAAGATTGCAGCAAGATTTTCGCTACCCCAAGGTCAGACGTGTAAATCTTCACTGCTGTCGGCGCTGATGCTGTTGCCGATTCTGTTTGCTGCTGCTATTGTGGTCACGTAAGAAAAAGTTTTCTCCTTCTCTCTCTCTGTCTCTGTTTCTCAGTCTACGATTTCCCTCGCCGCTGTCTACAGCTTCAAAGTCGCGCCTTTATAATGGGCCTAACTATGGCTATTGCTGTTTTCTGTTTGAGTTGTTGGAACAATTTTTCGTTTTCTGTTTGGCATTTCCCATTAGAAATTCTTGTCATTAATGCAGTCGACCGGTTGCACTTGTTGCTGCTGCTATTGCTGCCTTTTTCCAACTAAAACTAACTCAGGTTGTTTTTGCTGTCAATTTCCTTTGTATATATGCCAGGCGGAAGATCTGAGAGTCGGCAAACAACAGCAAGGCCAAATGTTTGTGAATTACATTGCGTATGCGCAAAATGGAATGTTCGACAACGCATTCGTGGCGTTAACAACACACAAGTTGCAAAAGGAAGAGAGCGGGTTGAGCAATCTTTGTAGATTTAATGTGTATGCCGTGGGGCTAGGAGATAAAGAAAGGCCAGGCCTGGGCGCAGCTCAAAGAAAAATGTTGCATAAAATGGCGAAATATTGCAACAAATGATAAGAATATTATGTTGCATGGGGCAACCTTCTGATTGACCTCAAGAATATGGTTTTTTCCCCTAAATATATTCCGATGAATCAGAATTACAAAAGGTATTTTAGGAAAAGCATTTAAGTGTAAAGGATTCCATCTTCTTATAATCCTTTGTTAGGTTCCTCGGAGTTAAGGTCTTTCTTCTACTGTGTCGCACAATTCACAATCATTTCCATCGATTACGAGTTTGCTATGTACTCAGCACTTAAATAACTAATTGCATTGCATGGCCATAGCTAGAAAGAGATGACACAAGCCAGATGGAGGGAGGAGCAGAAGCACAAGCAGAAGTCGAAGCAAAGGCACGCTAGAATTCTTAACTAGCCATAATTGTTATATTTTTCAAGCATATTGCAGTCATATGCGTGTCGTTAGCTTGCTCTCCCCTCTCTCTCTCTATGTGACTCTGCCATCAACAACATCATCATCATTATACTCTTGCACAGAGTATGATGATTTGGATGAGATTTTTGCAAAGAGGAAGTACATTGGCAACTATTTCATTCTAAGAAAGATGCCATAGTCGGGTCCATGCTTATAAAAACTTCTCTAAAAGTTTGCTTTTTATTTTCCTCCACTCAGGAAAGTTATGTATATTTCAATTAGAGACACCAACATTATCATGTGAATGAGTACGTAGATGTTATAAGAAATCGAGAGTATCTTAAGCTTCGACTCGCGAAGATAATCTTTCTTTCTTGCTAAACTGCTCTTCTCTATCTCTCTGTCTCTCCAGTAGTGCTTGCAATATCATCGCAGAACCAAGCAGAGAGAGAGTGCGAGAGAGAGGGCGAATTACAAAGCTCAAGGTTACGCATACGCCATGTATGCCGGACGATGCCATGCGATGCGATGCGATGTCTAAGCAAATAGACGACAAACGAGCGAGGCAACGCAAACAGAGACACGGACACGGACACTTGTGCAGTCCGCAGATAGAATTTTAAACACATATGTCAGTTTAGAGGGGAGCCCAACGTTCATGGATGGTTACAGGGGTTTCGGGGGCCTGCTAAGCAGCTGCTTTTTAGTGCACACAAAGTGTCAAAAGTGTCAAGATGCCAGGGCTAAGCCATCGATCGACAGTTCTCGCTCTTCTCTGCTCTGCTCTGCTCTGCTTGGCTCTCCCCTTTCCTGCCACACACACAGATGCGTCGTCTTGTGTCTCAGAGCCCCAACGCTAATTGCTTCGCTCAAGCGAAAAACATTTTCACAAGAACTAATAAATGCAACTACAGCAGCCAGCCAGAAACGAACTGGGGGGCGGGAGGAAACGGGCACTGTCATGGAGGCCACCCACTCACATGACGACCATAAAGAAAATTCAGCCAGCCGCTGTCTCTGCCAACTGCTGTCTCCAAGGCATCGCATCCTTCGTACCATCATCGTCTTTGGTGGCCCGAAGGCTGCCTTAAATGCCCTCATTTATACCCTCACTTGGAGCTATTCCAATTGGGTGTTTATTGTGTTAGTTATGGGTCATATTCCAGCAAAGAGGATTGCTGTTATTCACATGAAAGAAGAAGGAATGAATCTCTTTGTAGCTACAAGAATAGATTCTTAGAATATCATACAAAAACCAGAATGCAAAAGAACTATCAGCTGTTCCATTATTAATATATTTTTACCCTTTATTCATTAGCGTATCCCTCATTCTGATATCTAATTCTCCCGACTCTTTGCCATATCTATGGCAACTTTGGCAACTTTGTGGCCTGGCTGCTCTTTTCAACTGTCTCCTTCTCCTTCGCCTCCACACCACACCCTTAGCCCCTTTTGTGGGCTGTCAAGTTTTTAAACTGCAGCCATATGCAGTGGTGGGCGTGGCATGTGCTTTATGGCCATGCCACAAGAATGAAAAGTAAACCAAAAGGAAGAGAGCCAACAACGTGCTCACAAAGATATTAAAAACTCTCCTTTTTTCCTCCTTTTTTTCTGTGGTTTGCATTGCACTTGAGAACAGAAACGGAAAGATGAATTATATGGAAGAGAGGGTCTGCGGAGGGCTTTACCCAACTTAGTTATGGAACGAGGGCGTTTAATTGCTGCCCAAAAAATGGGTATTTTAATTAGCCATATGGCCAAAGCGGGAATTTGTTAACAATCAAAGCGCAACGCGTGCTGCCAATCAAAGGAATGGTGGGGAGAGGGTAGGGGAGCCATCCAGCCATCCTTCTCGTTACTGCACAAGAATTTCAAATTGTTATGCAAATTTTACGGACCCCAACGGAACAGAGGCGCTGGGCAAAGAGCAAAGAGAGAGGTGCTGCTGTTGTGGCTACTGTGTCGGATGTCTTTGGCGTTCGTTTTTGTTCAGGTCCCGGTCCCAATCCCGGTCCCCGTCCCCGTCCCGAGGAAAGTGGCGAGAACAAAAGCGCCAGGCAAACGCCATAATTCAAGTGGCCGCAGCGATTTCATGCCTGATTTCAATTATCAATACGCGCCATCGACAGCAGGCGACAGCACAGGCCAGGAACCCAATCCCGGGTAGGTTTTGCAGCCACAGGCAGAGGCAGATGGTGAGGCAGATGGAAGGCAGATGTAGGGGCTTGGTGAAGGAGCAGACACGTCGAACAATTGAACAATGGGCACAAATCATTTCATATGCCAAACGTGTGGTCGATGATTGGATAGCCCCACCAGAGCCAGAGGCAGAGCCAGCGCCAGAGCCACAACCAGAGCCGCAACCACAGCACCAGAGGCAGCAGCACCACAAAAAACGACAACTAAAGAACCCACTTCATCATTCAACGTTCACTTTAAAGTCTTCTGTTCTTTATGGCATATTTATACGCGGTACTTGGCACAGCAATGGGATATGTTTGGTTACTGGAGATGTTTGAGAATGGTGGAACGAATTAATTACCTTAACTATGTGGATACTTGTTTTGTCTAAATTATATCCGAGAGGATTCCCAATTCTCAGAGGATGCAAGAGCTAATTAATTAGCTTCTGTTGTTTCTGATAAAAGTAAAAAGCAAACAAAAGATGTGATAAAAATCTTTGTTACAATTTATTATGGGTGGATTATCTACAAATCTACAATAAATAATTGTATATTTAATGAGTGGGTATTCCATAGTCTTAACAATTATCAAATGCATTCTCTCGTTTATTTTAGATCAGAATTTTGTCACAATTCTTTTCTCTTTTCTCGGGGTAGCAGTTTGTACTCGTAATTTGTTGCTGTTCGAAGGCGGCGATTTGTTTTGTCAACTGTCAGTGCTGATGAATTTAATAAATTTGAAGCGCAGAAGTCAGACTGAAGTCCACATCCACATCATCATCATGATCATCGATAGCATCATCGGCAGCTGGCAGCGACTTCGACATGTTGTACATGACACAAAAGCTGCAGTTCATCGATGGCTTTTGAATATAAAAATCCATGAAAGTCAACCAAAAACGATTTTGACAAAACCATTTTTGGGGGAAGCCTCAGAGGCGTTGGCATTCAAGAGTGGGCGTGGCAGATGGCTGGCGGATGCAGAATGCATTGAATTTTAAATCGATATGAAAACGATTTCAATCAAATGGCTTCAACAAATTTTGGCCAAAAGATACAAAAGCCAAAAATGCAAAATCAAAAAAAAGGTCTGACTGACAGTCGAAATAAAATAAATATTGTGACAATTGAAATTGTTTGGCCATGTCATGTAGATAAATAATGTGGCAGTGATTTTGGACAAATGAAATAATTAAATATTTATCATTCGAGCTTATCGAGACCATTAATCAAAAGCCGCCAGGAGGATGATTCTTTTCTCTTTGGATAGGTATTGCTGGAAAAGGGGGAAGTTTTGATTGGTGCTTCTGACGTACATACGTGAAAGAGTTAAGTTTGGTCAGGGTGATTTATGGTGTTGTTTACTTAGTCAAAGAGTCATACAAAATATTGTAACATTGTTAATTAATCTCTAGGATAACAATTAAATACCTGACATTAAAGGAACATTTCGAAGCACCAATAAAATAAAGTAAAATATAGCTTCATCAGTTTTGTTTTGTTCCATATATTCAATATGAGGCCTTATTATTTTATTCGAGTTTCCTTTATCTAATAACCTTATCTTTGTCAGAAAAACAGTCTTGGATTATGTCTCGGGACTACTTCCCGACTACAACCCACTCAGTCTTCTTCCTCCAATTTCAAAGCAAACTAAAGCGCTGTCCCTGCCAAATAACATGCTAACCCACATTCTCCTACTTTAATATATTTTCTGCTTCCCACCCGAACCCTCTACAGTTGAAAAATCCCATCTTGAGACGTTCCCTTTTCGGACAACTCCATAAATAATTCCATTGGCAGCACAAAAGAGCTTATCGTAAGCTCGATTTGAGAGCTTTAATGCCCATCAAAATGCATTTTCGCTGCTCAAATTATTTGCCGAAGCCAACCAAGGCGACCCTTCTTCGCCACGGCACCCAAGGAAACATTCATCAATTTTAAAGCCACCTAAAGGAGGGGCCAACAAATAGGTTGTATATGTAGTGGTGTGTATCTGTGTGCGGGCATAAGAATTGTTTCCCTTCGACGAAGCCCAGAATTTAAGCGGAAGCCACAGAAAATGAATCGCAGAATTTTTAAAGTAAAGCACGTAAAGAAATCGTAAAGCATTTTCAGCTTTTTGTAAGTGAGTAAAATATGATTGAAATATTTCACATAAAATATTGACTACAGCTTGGGATAAAATATTAGTGGCGATAGCAACTCCGGGTTATTTTATTCTATTTAATTTGCATGAATGTTCAAAATAATATTAAATTTATTCGGTGCACCAACGAGTCTAAATGCCTCACCACTGCTGTAAATGTATTCCCTTTTGGGCTGTTCTTTTTGTCATTTTTATTTGATAACATAAAAATACGTAAAGAAGAAGACGGCTAAGAAGCAAAAGAATTTTCGCAGTTGGAGGAAGGGAGCGACTGTGCCAAGTAATTCTTATGATTATCATAATTTATATGGCCTTGAGGCGAACCGAGTTTTATGTGGATCCACATACCACATGCGAGTGCCACCACAAATGTGTATCTGAATATCTTGAAATGAAAGCAAAGCCCCAAAAGAAGAGTTCTGTTGTGGCGGCTGGTGACGTCTTCCGTGCCGCTTCGTGACTCCCAAAAGTGCACAAAAGACTCGGGTTGAGGGGTATGCGGTACGGGGACTGGAGCTGGAGAGCCCATCATCTAACTAATGCTAAATACTTTGACCTTGGCTGGAGAACTGGCAAACTGGCGCTGTGGGGCTCAGGGTCTTGAAAATTATATGCCAGCCCCCGAACCGAGCGCACCTAACAAAATGCTGGAAAAAATATCTCTCTGTACAAAAACAATTTCCACTCAATGAATAGAAAAATTGCCCACAATTGTTTTTGTGGCACTGTCCCTCTCCCTTTCCCATAATGATGTTAACTAAATAATTAGCTGACATAATTCCGTTTAGAGTTGAAGCTGAAGCTGAAGTTGGAGCTGGTGTTGGTGCTCGTGTTGGCTCGGCTAAGAGCTGTAAAAGACTGGCCCATTAGGCACGAGCGGCAAGTCGAAAAGTCATGTCAAAAGTGTCAAATTAAATGCGCATTAGTCGCGTCGTTACAAAAGACACAGCGACGCAAAACCGCAGAAGCCCCAACAGACAAAAATTTTTCAAAGTATTTTGCTACCTCTCCCCCCTGCCCCGTGCATGTGTCTATGTTTTTATATCGCTGTGTGGTATGTAGTATATATATATTAAAACAATTAAATGGCCAGCAAAATTTAATTGCATAATTAATAAACATTAAAAGCACTTAGCTATGGCAACAATGTCTCTTAATGCCATACAATTTGCAGTTGGCGTTTCTTATACATACGAATGTGTCTCTCTTTTGCCTCTCTATATCTTTTTCGGTGGTCTGGTGTGGTCTCTTGCTCTGGATCTTCATGAGACACGCACCACGCGACGTATACGCAATGAACGAAAGATTTCCAAATACAGTTAAGCGTGGGCCTGGCGCAGCGGAATGCTAAATGTGTGCCAAAGGTGAAAGGGGAATTTGAGAATAAAGTTAATGCCAATCGCTTTAGTACTTATTACTTTTATAAATAATACAAATTCCCACAGCAACACAAAAGAATTTTCCTCGATTGGTCTTTGGAGTTTCCTAAACCCAAACCAAAGAAGGAAAGAAATTCCCCGAAGGCCACTCCAACTTCTATCAAAGGCAATCAAAGAGCGGAATGCCATGAGGCAGACAGCGATAAAACAATCCAAGTGAGAAAAAGCAAAGCAAAACGATAAAGCAAATAATTCATGATTAATGGCTTAGTTTGCTCTAATAAAAATATTATGGATCCATTTAAAGAATAAATAGCCTAAAGCAAAACAGTTCTCAAACACGCATTTTCCTTTTATTTGAAATATTATAATAAGAAGTAAAAGAAAATGTAAGCAATAACCTCCAGCGAGTCTCCACTGTGCTGTAAGAATGCCACATCGAAAAAAAATCACACCGAAAAAGAATTAACAAAACAATACGCAAATAGAACAACAACAACAACGGGCCTGCGGCACGACCTTCACCTACAAGTCAGCTAGAGACTAGACGTATTCCTGCCTACGAGTCTACCTCCAACCTCCCCCTGTCTGTGTGGTCAGCGCCTACGCAATTACCAGACTGCCCTGGAGATATGTTCAACAACATGAGCATTAGAATCAGAACCAGAAGCAGAACCTGTACAAGAACCAGATTGAGACCTATCCGATTCATAGAAAGTGAATGGGGGAACTACACATTGGTCGCCGTTCGGTGTCTTCACTGAAATTGAAATTACAAATTAATTCTATGCACATCCCTGTTCCCCTCTGCTTTACACTTTGTGTGTTCGTTAGGGTATGCTGATTTGGATGAATATTTGGAGCACAGAGGGAGAGAGAAAACTCCATCAGTTGTGATAGCATTTTGTGGGTATCATATTCAAGGGTATTAAAAGATCTAACCCCAAACTGAGCCTTCCTCCCTAGATATTGTTTATTTCCTTATTTTATTTTGTTTATTTTTCTTTGTGTTTTTGTTGTTATTTGCGTTTGTCTTTTTCGCACGTAAAACGTGTGACTTGAACTTTGAATTAATTCGTTCAATAATTTACATATTTGCTGCCGTGCCGTCCCCGGCTCTTGGGGTATTTCTTGGATTCTTGTTGTTTTTCCTATTTTCTTCAGTTATTTATTTATTTATTTGTGAGTGGAGCAGTCGAGTCGCAGGTTCTTTTTTATTTGGCTTTACGTGTGCGCCTTTAACTTTATTTAATTTATTTTTTATCGCATACTCGTTTCCCAGAAATCACTGCCAGTTACGGCTTTCGAGAAGGTGACCAAAGAACAGTGCCCATTGGCCTATCCAGAGCCGGTGCCAGTGGTAAACACTTCTCGGAAGTGGCAATGAAACCGATCTATGGCATGGGATTGTTTTTGTTGAGTAGTTCCCGGTTATGTGTCTCGCATTCGCAAGATATTGGTTTTGGCTCAATGGCCCATAAGGCTGTGCCGCCCTATGATTCAGATTGGGATTTACTGTATGTTGTCTGCCATTGATTGTAATCGATGTTTGCGATGCATAAGCTAGAGAAGAAAAACAATATACTCATTAATTTGCATTTTCTATGAGTCATTCAACATTAAACTTCCGCATGAGCGTTGGAGGTATTCAAATAGATTCTAGCTAATGTTCTTCATGCAAAGTGATTACTGCACTAATTTCATTACTTGAAGTTTGAATATTTTGCATATTCAGAGCACTTACATCAGCCACCAAAAATGTTCTTTGTTTGCCTTAGATAAGTCATAGTTCTTATAGTAAAAACACTGTTCTTATCACTTGTGTTGTGGAGAGCTTAGTCATGGTCATAGCTGAATCATGTGAATCATGTATCCTCAACCATATGATTTACAAATCTGCGACTATTCATAAATACCAGTCATAAGTTTCAGCTACAAACCGAAATTAAAATGAGAATGGTTTCTCATTAAATGCTGGATGTTTCCCCCTCACTCGTGTGCTCTTTCACCCTTTCAATTTAATGTGTATCTCTGTATATATGCACTATATGATATATCTGTCCGTTGTTGCCTTCTTCATCAGCAGCAGAAGCAGTAGCAGCAGCAACAAGAGAAGAGGCAACAAAAGGCCAGGCTCCTGGCATACATTTCCATATGCTTTGGCGGCTTTGTTTGCACATTGACACAGGTGAAACTAATTAGGCCACAAAACCCAGCTCATTTCTGTATTATTTGTTAGCCAACAAAGCAAAAAGGCAACAGCAAAAACAAGATACAGGGAATACGTACAACAAAAAGTACAACAATATCTTGCAATTAAAATAAACGAACGAAGGCAAGTGAACTCATTTCTTTCGCTTGCAAAAAACTAGAGAAAAGCTTGTTGCTTCTTCTGCTTTTGTTTAAACATTTTGCAGTCGTTGAACTGTCGCCCAAAAACGGAGAGACGCTCCTTAAAAAAAGAGAGTGAAAAAAGAAACACTTGCGCTTGGAAATTTCGTGTAGCTATGCCTGTATAAAACACAGCAGAAATAAACCGAAAGAAGCTTCAAAAAAGCAACTAAAATTGACCCAAATTTTAGGGCCATCCGTCCGGCCAACAGAGCGAATGCGTAATAACATTTTAGTTTCGCTAGTTTTCGCTTTCATGCGAGCAAATCTGCTTAAAATGTTCCCCAACAACAGATGTTAGAGGCAGAGGCAGAGGCAGGAACGCAGTTTGGGGCAGGAACGTGGAGACGGCACCGGGGCTCGGACTAGGGAACGTGCCTATGCAAAATGAGTTTCATTTGCAAAAGCGCGCGTGAAAAATTCATTAAAAGTCATCACAGTCCGAGGCGCGCCAGCTGCCAGTGGCCCCCTTTTGCGATTGTAGCGGATACTCTATAATTTTTGAACTAGACATGGGAGTGTGCACTGTCAGGGGAGATTAGGAATCAAATCAATAGATGGAAAGAACTCTGCAGAGTGTTTGTAAAGTACTAAATAAATGTTAAATGTTCAACTGATTTAAAGCTGCACTTAAAGCCATCTCTCTCTTTCAATAGAATCAATAACTTGTACAATTTAATAAAAATTTCTGGGGTAAGCTAACGAATTGGCATTTCATTTGTTATCAAGTTAAAAGAGCCATGGAAATAATTGGCCTCACTTGTATCAATTAGTTCCTGTCTCATGCAACAAGCAATCCCATAAATCGACACATTTTTTGATACGAAAATTGGGAAAATACTAATCAGATTTAAGTCAGTTATCAAAAAGCAAGTGTTCAATCAATCAATAAAGCAAACAGTAAGTCAGCCATCAAGACGATTTATTTACAATTTATGCAAGGGTATTCCAAGTTTGCTTTTTATTTCGTACATTTGATTCCTGATTTTTTTTTATAGCAACACTTTGCGGGGGAGAAAAACTCATAATTGCAGCATTTTTCACTTTGTTTCTTAGGAATGTGCACGCAAAAAACTTGCTTATTAAAATTGAGCGAAATTTAATAAGCAACGTTTTATGCAGGCCGACTGAGAGAGGTGTAATGAGAGGCAGAGGCAGAAGCGAGAGTTTCCCTAAGAGTTTTCCACTGCCGCTGCTGATGCTTTTGTGGGTGGCGGCTCTTTTCGGCCATTTCCACATGGTAGCCACAAAATGGCCGGCACTTGGACGAATACGAGATTGTGTGTGTGTGTTGATTATGAAACTACCTGAGTGGGTCTTACACAAGTGTCTGCTGGGAGCGGGTCTAGCGGAAAAGTGCGGAGTGTAGAGTAAGATCTACCAGCGAGTGGCACAAAAATGCAGCCAAAGTCACGTTTTGAGAGAGTGACGCCAGTTACCAAATGTGTAACCAAATGGTGGCTATAAAGAAGTACGAAAAGCCACTAAAAATAAACAACAAAATACAAATGCTAACTGAAAGAATATGTTAAATACGCATTTTGCACTTGCTTAAAGGAAATGAGTTGTTGCATTGTGCACCGTTTGGGTGGGTAAAGGGGAGATGAAGCTATTTATGCTGCAGTAAAAATGCAGGTGGAGTTTTGTGGGTGGAAACTCAGTTGAAATTTAATACAGGATGTGATCCATATACGGGTAATCAAATATTAAAAATTGTTCTGTAGCAATAAAGAAATTCCGTGACTGATTTTCTGTACCTGTAATATAAGAAAATGTTATCAACATTTCAAGGGAGATTCAAGTCACTTCTTACTTAATACATAAATATTCCGAAAAGTTTATTTCACGCCATATCCGAATCAGTGTCTTCCCTAACAAACGTCATATATTTTCCAGCTTTACATCTTTGAAGAACTTACCTCAACCAACACCTAACCTCGTGTCAAAGTTAGTCGTTCCCAAATAGTTTTCGCACACCTGGCGCTCTATGTCTGTCTCTCCGTCACTTAATTTCTTATGCCATTTCTGGTTTATTTTGTAGAATGGCAAACAAAATATTAATTTCAACTCGGCTGCCACCTCTTGTCTGCATATGAAAACTCTGCTGCGAAATTTACATTTCAATTATGCCAGCGCCGCCCTAGCTAAATTTATACATACAAAACAATGAGAATGGGAAGGCCCCAAGACAGGGAGCAGCCATGAATCATAGGTGAGCTGGAGCTGTGGGGCCTACTAGTCGTACAAGGAAAGGCACTCCGAGCGACAGATACAGGACTTAAGCTCAGCCAAGCCTAAGGATGTCGAAAGGAGACGGGAGCCTGGTTCCAGGATCCATCCTGTCTGGCAGTCGCAGGCCGTGTTAGCATTTTCATAACCTTGTCAGCTTGATATGCGCATAAATTTGAACCAGTGCACATTGTTTATTTAAATGCCGGTGCTGCCTCCATGGTCCCAGGCGGTGTTGGTGGCTGTGGCATCCAAAAATAAGTCTCAAGACAGGCAGATGGCAAGAATGTTTTGTGGAAGCTTTAAATACCCTTGAATAATGTTTCGTTTCAATGTTTTCTATATATTGATTCGTTTTTTCAATGCGAAAAGGGTCGAAAGTTATAATGCTCCCTGCAAGAGTATCACAATGAAGTCAAGACTGGCTTTCTAAGGTTCATTTTCCACTAGTAAATGCTCCAAGTTCAAGCAATGTCGTCTCACGACTTAGCTATCAAGAGTTCATTATACGGTTTCAATCGACTCTCTGTTGATCTATGGTTTCCCCCCTTGGTGCCCTTCCTACAAGAATGTTGCCTCACATAAGCAGATTACTTAACCCAAGCGCAGACTTTCGCTTTCCGTCCATGTGGTGTGGTTCGTTTTTCCATCGGTTTTGACCCCGCAGAGAACCTCTCGCGGCATAAATTACCTCAAAAGGCAATGGAAAGTGAATGTCAGGCAAAAGAACAGCTTGAAAATTTATGCTAAGCAAATGCAGGCAGGCAGCCCACAGTTTTCTCTGTGCGGATGGCATTCGGTCAATAGATACATTTTCCAAGAAGTTGGATTGGGGTCTGGCCTGGTTGTTCTCTGCACCCCAACCTCGATGAAAGCAAAAGTCGCTTTGAAAAAGTTGTACTCGCTGGCCCGAGGTAATCTTTTCGCCTGTTGTCTGTTTCACTTCGTTTTGATGCCTTCTTTCTACCTTCTGGGTATGAGGGTATGAGTACGAGTATCTGTCTGAGATCTGTCGTCTGGGCGCAGCACGCGTCCAACGATTTTATCAATGTCAACGGCAGTCATCGTCTGTCCTCCGTTTCATAATTGCCGCAGGCCAACAGCAGCAGTCCCAACTTAGCTCCAAGTCGGTCACAACTCTGGAATTAAACTCAAGATTGGGGCGTTAACTGCACGTAAATACCGAGATATGCATTCAATAGATACAAAGACGAATTACGGAGAAGAAGAAATGTGAGCACACGGAACGTAACGAAGTTTTGTTTCTCTTTTAAGGAGATGCTGGTACAAGTTCCAAGAAATGTTAACGCTCCTAAAACAGCAGCAATCTTGAAACTTCAAGCTGTAATTCTATTTATTGTAAACTTAACTAAATATCTGAAATCTATAGCATATTTCGCCTTCTTTTCTGCAGTACCCTTCCTTCATAGAGCACCGAAAATTCCACATTGCCAATTGACTCGATTTTCACCCAGCAAAATGTAAAAATAAATGGAGAGCTGTCCTCAAAAACGTACACAGGATGCGGCATAAATGAAGGTGAAGTCTGTGATGATACGACTCGATGGCGATAACGATGATGATGATAATCAACAGCCCAATGACGATGCTGCTGATGATGTAAAGAAGCGTGACAATTCAACAAATATTTAACTGTAGCTCTGGCAACTCTCCATCTTCGGGCCGGGCCGGGCCGAGCCGGGGTGGGCCCTGCTCAGCCTCAGGGCCAAAGAATTTGCGCAACTTTCTACGGCATTCGAGGCAGGGTCTCCTCATGATTTTCACTTTTCATTTATGAGTTATTATTGTTGCTGTGCTGTGCTACCTCTGTGACATCATCGCATGGCTAAGCAGGAAGGGTCTTGCAGGGGAGGGGTCTTCGGACTGACTTCGGACCCTGGCCAGGCCTGCCACTGGCCCTGAGTCTGCTGCTGGGTCTTGTACAGCGTCTGGCCCTGGCCAACTCAAGTCAAGTGTCAGAAAAGTGAAAACTCTCTCCGTGTGTGTGTGTGTGTGTGTGTGTGTGTATGGCTTTTGGGTGGCAGTGTGCGTGACTCGACTGACTCGGCCTCATGTGGCTTCGTCGTCCGTTGTTGATTTTTCTTTTTTGGCGATCCAATTTCAAGTGGCCGGCTGTTTATTTATTGTTGGAGTGCAGCACCCGGAGCACTGGGAGCACCCAAAGCAGCAGCAGCAGCAGCTGTTGCCATAACAAAAAGCCATAACACACAGAAATATATACAAATATCCACAGACACACACGTATTATAATTGTTAACAATTGGACGCGTCAGTGTAGGTAGCAGCAGACAAAACAGAAAGTTAGACCAGGTTTTTGCAACCACAAGATGAGTAATCGAAATTATCCCAAAATTATCCTAGATTTAATGCAATGATGAAAATACAAGGCAAAGGAAACTTATTAGTTATCGATTTTAATTCCCATATATTGTGGCCAGTTTCAATACAAATAAACATTAGCAAATAATATACTATTTGTTATACTTTTATGCGCTCTTCTCTGCGCCTAACCCACTCTTGAATTTAATGAGCAAACATGCAGCAATCAGCATAAAATAAATGATATCATTAATGATATAATTTAATCTATTTTGCATTCAATAAAACGTAATAAAAACAGGCAAATATTTAATTTTCGCGCAATGTCACAGAAGTTTGACAAATGGAAATGGATATGGGGGTTTGTGGGCTTTTAAATACAGTTTGCTGTATTCTCTATGCGCCAATGCATCAACACAAAGGATTCGAAAGGAATATTCCCCCAATGTTTATTTACACAAATGTTCAAACTCCGTGGTCACCCACACATCCGCTATATCTATAGCTGATTGTGCGGCTATTCATTAAAATTTGCATTTCCTTTGTTGCCACCTCTCCACTCATCACATTTCACCCGCATTCCCTACCTCACAGACAAAAGGACTGACAGAGACAGGGACACCATCAAACAGAAGTCACTTCAAATTGCATAAATTCCACAAATAGCCAGTGTTCTGGGGGGCACTCTATATAATCCCAACCCTCCAATGCACTCCCCCCTGAACAGCTGTCACCACAGAAATCGGAACCGCCGCCACAGAAATTCGAGTGGCAAATACTTTTTGGGGGAGATACAGACAGACGGACGGACATCTAGACCGAGACTTGACACAAATGTCAATAATTCAAACCGAAAACTGACCACACAAGTTGGTCTCACACCCATGGTTCTTGATCATTTGAGCGCCTCATTGGACTTTGGCTTTATTGGCCCGCCCCTCTACACATTCTCCCCTGCACTCCCCTTCCCTTGGTCTACAGTTTGTGGGAAATTCTTTTGAAACTTTTGTGAAAATTGCCTGTCATGCGTTTTACTTTCACTAAGCACAGAGCTGACACCCAGAAAAAGAGAACATCTCTCTGACCTCAAGAAAAAATCCAAAGTAAAATTAAGACATTTAACGCTTTTTTCATCACAGCTCAATTCCTATCTCTGTGGGTCGGTGGGGGCTGCGGCTTTCCCCTAAACTTGCGGTTAGCATGTCCTTTAGGGAAACGGATGAAATAATCTTCGGTCAGACTTTTAAATGGTTCGGACAAGTACATATAGTAGATCATTTTTCTACCTTTAAACATGTATATTTGTGGGTTTTTTTACAGAGTTCATTTGCATTTATCAGTTGGGATAGATCGGTGAATTCCCACAAGAAACTAGCTAAGGACTGAAACTTTCTTTGATATGTAGCTTCTATTAGAAAAATAGTCCCAACAAACATTCTCTATGATTCATCCAGAGTATTTTCTGCTTCGATTTTCCTACTTTACAGACGCCCGCTCCAATTCTATTGTTTGGTCTGCGGGGAGTGCCCGACGATTGTCGGACGACACACGTCCGAGGCTTTGTTGTTGGTTTTGTGGACATCTCCTAGAGAGGGCATGCCTCTGGGCCTCCTCACCCTCCTTCTTTGATGACACACCCACAGTGCGTGGAGATTTGATAAACTGCTTTTCGACTTTATTGCTGTTTTGGCACAAAATGCCTTTTTATTTTTTTGCCAATGACCAATATTTTCATCATCTTCCTAAATCTTGTAGCCACCCTCTTGCTCTTCATGCGATTTTCCTACTTTCTGTTGTCCATTTCCACTTCGTTATACATTTTGTATTATTTTTTTATTCCTGTTGTTTTTTATTGGGATTTTTATTTACTTTTATGTGTTTATTATTTGGTCTCCTTTTGGTGCTTTGCCGAGCGCAAAATTGAGACATTTTTTAGGGGTCGTGGGTTTGGGGTTTCTTTTTATGGAAGGAGAATGGATGAGGTGGGAGGAGTGCTGTCCACTTGGTGGTCACTGCATTGGAACATTGTTCTTACTGGGAATTGCTTTTTAATTTGGTTTGTTCTTTGATTGTTTTTATTATTCTTTTTCTTCGAGTGAATTGTTTTCCAATTGCCGCTGTGGGAGTATTAGGGAGTGGTTAAAGAAAGACAAAGGGACAAGAGAAAAAAGAAAACTTCTGGAAAGTATGGTTTTTATCTGGTCGGTTGTTTATGAATAATTTCAATACAAAATCTTAAAAGTACATACAAAGTTTGTACCTGTTACCAGTTTTTTTAATAGTCTTATTTTGTCTGTTAATCTATGGGCTAAGCCATCTAAAAGTTAGTGCAATTTAATATTAAACTTAAAACTAGAAAAGTTGTACCTATATTGTTAAACTTTACTGTTTTATAGAGCTGTATTTTCGCATGTTACACAATTTTTCCGAACAATTTATCCAGAAAATATAGCAATTCTTTTTCCATTATCTCTACAACTTTTTCCCATGAAAATGTGCGAAAAATAACCCATTTAATTTCCAACTGGCAGCCCTTTAACCCCCACTATTGCACTCTTACCGAAAACTACACGCTCCGACCCCGAAGCACCCCCACCACAAACACAAACTCTGTACTTGCAGCGCCTCCCACCCATACATACACCCTCATTACAACAGTCTACTCTCTCCCTTGCATAGTGCGTCTGCTGCATCTAATTATGCGAATTCATTTAAGCGCAGAGTTTTGTATGATTTTTATACCCTTACAAAGGGTTGCATGTTTTGACGTCAATTTGTATATTGCATCCCTTTTATATTTTACATTTTACAGTATTTTATAGTATGTATCTGCAAGAGTATCAAACGATTCGTCATTTCAAGCTGACATTTCCTTCTTGTTCTTTTATTTTGCTAGAAAATTAGGTCAGATTTAACATATTCATTAGAACTTGAGCAGGAGGGAGAGTGAAGATGCTGTGGGGACTTATATAACCATGTGAGAGAAAGTGAGTGAGTGGGTCGGGAGACCAGCTGCAGCCAGAAGAAGCGAGCAGAAACTTTTAAGCGCTTTTAATGGTGATTACAAGTGCACACACACACACAGTCACACACGCCCATTTACGAGGCAAAAAAAAACTAAAGCTAAATTATTAGAAAATTGCATTCTACAACAGCGACGCGTCGCGACGGCCTCGTTTTGGTTATGCTTTGCCCTCCTCACGATAAGCATTCGTTTAGAAGAGAGCGAAGCAGAAGAACAGCAGTGGAGCAATACAGAAGAGAGGAGTGCAGCGGAGAAGAGAGCTGCGAGCAGACCAGGCCACCAGGGCATGGCAGGGGCAGTGCAATGCAATCGCCTTGTGTCGCTTAGGCGCTGGGCGAACAGCATTGAAAGGAAGGAATACCCTACTCCCTGAGAGTTGCGTACATTGAGAGAAGTAATTGGGCAAAACTTTTATTTAAATTCATATAAGGGTGAAGCAACGCATTGATATGCCCTTAATATACACAAATTTGTCAGCTTATTTAATATTCATGTTATTCTTATATCTTTTGTTTTGCCAGAAAGGTACTCAAGTTTCGTTGTTGCCTAATCTGTACTGTCTTGCATAAAAGAATTTCGAACAACTGATAAGAGCCGGGCCGTCACAGCAACAACTACCCACAACTGCAGCAGGCAGCAAGCAAGACGTCGCCAGCGTCGACGATGGCGTCAAATGTCTCAATGCGATGAGAAGAGCTCAACACTCGAGCACGCATCTGTACATTCAATGAGGCGTGGCTGAAGCATTGAGCTGATTCCCCCCTTCTCCACTACCCATGAATGCTTCTACTACTCTGCCCATAGTTCTGCTGCGCTGCTGTGTCTGCTGCTCTTATGCTTTGCTTTGCTCTGCTTTTGATGCTTCTGTCTCTGCTTTGACTGCTGCCTACACTTCTTGTACCGTTGTTTCCGTTTTTAAAGCTGCTCTGTTGTTGCTTCTCCCGTTCTTCCGCTTCTGTTAAGTACTGATGAAACGAGGCAGCATTCGATTTTCTTCTGATTCGTTACTTGTACACGACTTTTGATAACTTATTCACAGTTAAAACTAAGATTTCACAAACATATATTCTCTGAACTGACATGTTTTGACAGTGCTTAAAACCATCTCCGCTTCTGCCGCTATCTCTGCCTGGAGTTTTGCTACTGCTTCTCCTGCTGTGCCCACTGTCCGTGCTTCTGCTTCTACTTCTGCTGCTGCTGCTTCTTTTCCATCTGTATGATGAGCATTTCAATTACAAAAGCACGCAAGTCGCCATCATTTAATGGAATTAGTACAATGGCAATTGTGGCCAAAGACACAAAGAGAAGATGTTAAAGAAGACAACTCAACTCAACCCGGCACGATGCGACACGATATGAGAGCGGGGACAGCGACTCCGGGCAATAGAAATAAATTGAATAAAGCGAAGGCTGTCCCAAAGCAGAAGAGAACCAAAGAAGAGGCGAGGTCACTCCAGCAGTACCCCCGTCCCCTTCCCACTGATAATTTTCGAAAGATAGGCAGGGAATAGAGATCATCAGCAGCACAAGCAGAAGCTCAATAGAGCTGTGGCGTACAGCCCATCCCCAATTTCCAGCCATTCATTCGAGTCAGCTGCAGAACAACAAAGACCCGTGTCGATGACAATTAGCGATTGGATGGCTTGGAATGGGTACCGAGCGGCATGGAATCGAGGGGGTATGGGACCCATCTCTGACCCAAACAGACCCCGGCACACCTTTAACCAACTGGTAGCCGGAATATGTAGAGCATGTAGCGTTTTCTGTTGCGCCATAAATTAAATTTAACACCCATCAACAAACAGAGATCCCCCGGCATCGATAGTTGCGTTCTCTTCCAAGCCCAAACGTAAGCCCAAACCCATTTCTAATGGCAAGTGGAAACAATGCAAAAAATTACACGCCTCAATGGTTCTTTAACCAATTTATCAAGCTCTCGAGTGAGCCAGTAGTGGAACCGCTTTTTTGGCAAACCTTAAATTGAATGCTTACACTATTTCAATCGCCATAAAATCCACATTCGCGTATAATAAATTGCAGCTAGAAGTCATCCATCAGCTGCCCCTGTCTGTGCCAAGGAAAGTCCATCAAAAGTGGCCCCCTGAGTGTCGTCTCGTATTGGATCGTTATGCATCGTTTTGCGCTAAACACTTTAAATTGAACTAGAAGCAGTTGCAGTGCTCTGAGGAACATTTTTATTAGAATAAAGTTGAACATTTCTTTAAATTCATATTTGTACCCATCTGTTTCCACTTCCTCAACATTAAGTGTTACCATACCCATCAATATGCTTCAAGTTCAACCTCTTTAGGCTTTATCGGTGACCAAATCTGTCTCATATACTTATGTATCATAGAGTGGGAAGTACCCCTATCATAGAGCATAAAAATCCCCCGCAATGCACGCTCAACACTCTCAACTTCATCCAAACATATCGTTATATGTACATAAATATGTACAAACATATGTACATATGTATATATTCCTACCTACATACATATGTACATAGATACATAGATAACATCGTTGTCGTGGTCGCTCGTAACGTTTCGCTTCGAGGTTTGAATGACGCGTATCATTGGCAATTAAATTAAAATATACACAACCGTCGAATCATACAAATAAAGCTACAACAAAACTAGAAACAGAAGCAAGTCCAGCCAAATAAGTATACAGATACACATGCACATATGTATGTATGTATAAAAACACTTTACAATGTCAAGCTCTTCCTCTCCATACGAGTACGAGTATGTGACAGATAGACAAATACGAGTATAAATGTCTGTACATATGTACAGATGTATGTACATATATCCCGATGTGTGTGACGAGTCGTGGACTGCAGCTAGTGATTTTTCGCCAGTGACATTTTAATTGCTGTTATGTTTTATTGATATACAAAAACAACTAAAGCTAATTGTTTTATTGTTAAATGCGCTTTATTTGCTCTCTGAGTGGCAGCTTAATAATCAACTTTAAATATCATACAATTAGCGCTATTATGGGAAGTTTATACTTATCTGCCCTCCCTTCCCCTTGCACCCAGTTGGTGTACCCACTATTTCCTAGTTCTTCTGATTCACATTGAATCTCTCGATTTGATGGATTGCAGCCAAGACTCAATTTGACATTGCTATGCTACGATCGTGTTAATCTCTGACGGGGGAAGTGAATTATTTTAATGCTGTTCTTGGGGATAAAGATTAGCCACAAATGTGTGGGATGTGGGTATAAATTTTAGCATTGCGCTTAAATCTTTGAAGTGTGGAAAACTTTGGTATGTAAGTAACTTTTACTTGATATATTCATTAAATAAATATGTAAGAATTCACAGTCCATCTTCCAACCATCACTTTCCCAGAGCATTTTCTGCTGACTTCAATTGTCAATTACGTAATTTCATTGAATTAACTCTTCGCTTCGCACTCGTAACACAAATTTGTTGTTTACATTATACTCCGCCTCTTCTTCAACGTATTCCTCTTTCAGTCCCATTGTTCCGCTTTGGGTAAACACTTGAACTGTTAACTGGTGACTGTTCTCCTTCCTCTCATTCGCCTTTTGTCTGCGCCGCCTTCAACTATTGGAACTATAGTCGTACCATACCACACCATAAGAACGTGTCTGTGCGGTGTGCCTCATCAACTGTTTGGACTTGGGTAGGGAAGAAACGTGCACAACAGGCTTTGGACCGTAGTTCGTCATCAACATCATCATCACATAAACCACATCATCGACTCCAAATGACATTTCCTCTGCAACGCCTTCAACCCAGTCATTCATCAACCAGTTCCAGCTTTGAGAAATCTATGTACGTATCCAGTGGCTTTTCTAAATCATTTTAATACCCTTGAAATGGGGTATTCTATTATATGTTTGAGAATGCAAACATTCTTTGCAAATTATTCTTTAATTAGCTTTCAGTTTCCGTCTTTCAGTATGAAAAATATCGGAACTTTTCAACAGATCGTTAGTGGTAGGATCTCACCATCGTATTGTTTCAGATTAAACACAATATTATTTAAATCAATCCCAGCGGAGCACCATTTCGATCTTAGAGGGTATCTACGGCTTCGGCCCCTTAAGCTCTGATATCTGTCCATTCTGTCTGTCCCTCCGTCTTCCTTGCTCTCTCAATCTCTCTTTTTGCTCGTCTCTTTTACGTCTGAAGTGCGTGCTTGAGTTTTGCCTTTGCCGCCGCTGCCTCTACCTCTGACGCCTTCTAGTTGATGGTGTTGCTTTTGCTGTTTTTGCTTGTTCTTCTCCTCTTTCTATTGCTTATTTTTTTGGTTTCTTGCGTTTGCATTGCGTTCTTTTCATTTGGTTCTTGTGCAATCCCCACACACAGACACACACAATCACAATTTCTATGGCACTTGTCCATGCCATGCCGCCACTTGTCTTCCACTTTATGTGGTCGCCGCTGGCGGTAACTAACCAAACCACACCACACCAGAGAGGTGCCACTGCTCCACGAACCACTCTACGCGTACCTCCAGAACCCCTCCACAACCAGCCCGCTTCGACGCTCCAAAAAAAACAACCCAAGACAGACACTTCAATTGATTATTGGCGCTGGCTCTTATTTTTTTGCACAAAATGATTTACATTTTGCTGTCGTACCCTGTAATTAATGATTGTGTCGGGTATAATTGGGTTTCCGAGTCTCAGTGTCTCAGTCTCAGTGGCAGTGTCAGTCTGTCGTTTTGACGGTGTAACTAATAGTCGTTTTTTTTTTTTTTTTCTTATCTTGGGCATCCTTTGAAAATAATTAGAATTTGTACTCGGACTACTTTGTTTCGAAAGTCTCAGAATATCCTTTGACACTCGTAGTTTCCCCCATCTAAAATCTTAGATTTGTCACCCATAATTTCCCACTCCACTGATAGGCAGGTATCAGTGAGTCCGATCTGTAATCAAAGTTTGACGCTTTTGAAGTTCTTCCTCCTCTTTGTCTCTCTCTTTGCTGTGGCTAGCACTCATTAACAGTACTGCTCCCTGTACATCTCCCCCTTCTTCAAAATACTCCTCAGACTTTACCTTAATTCTCCCTCCCACTCTCTGGACTCCACTCTTCCCCCTCCCTTATAAACCAGAGTCCGATTCTCGTGGTCTTTTGTTGTCATTTGCACTTTTGATTTCATTTGAAGTCCGTCTCGGGGAGAGGAGAAGAGAGTCGTAGTCGAAGACATTCTGCTGTCCGCTGTTCCTTTGTTATGTTCTTCAGCTTTTTGTTTGCTTGACTTGTCGCTTCTTTCGTTTCGTTTCGTCTCGCTTCGTTTTGTCTTGCTTCGTTTTGCTTTGCTTCGCTTTTGGTTTCTTTTATTATAATTTTTGGCATACAAATTAAGTTGCATTCTCTTGTTGTTGGACTATCGTCTCGTCGACGGCTTTTGTTGCTTCGTTTACTTATATTTTACTTGTGCTTGAATTTTTGTCTGAATATTTGGGCTGTTTTGTTCCGCCAAAATCCATAAAAAGGTGTCTTCTAATAAGCTGCAGGGGGAGGAACGTTGATGTATGAGCTCCTTGTGGTAAGTAAGTACAGTAAAAATACTTTTGAGCGGATACTAAGGTTGTACCCATAGCAAACTTCAACTGTTGAGAGTTTTTACCATATCATCTAAGAGACCACACAGACCCAACGATGAGATGTGGATGTTGCTTTTAATGATGATGGTGATGATCAGCGAGCCATAATCGCTGGGACTTGTTACTGGTACTGGTACTGGTACTGGCACTGAGTCTGGGACTATTCAAAGCACGTCAAAACCACAGATAGATTAATTACGGAACGGACTTGGACGACGATTGCGACGACAGCGACGATGGTTTTTGCCATGAAGTGCATTCCATTTATTCTATAAATTATCGCCACGAATTGTTCATGTGAAACGGAGTGATGGGTGGGGGTACGGCGTGTTTTTCCAGCCATACCGCATCCCATCCGATTCGATCCAAGCAACCCCGCCCCACGCCCACATTTTGAGCAGAGGTTCGCCATCTTTTCGCTTCCGCTGTTTGCCTCGTGCATCTTAATTACTGAACTTTTTCCCCCTACCGTCTCTCAT
Source organism: Drosophila subobscura (assembly GCF_008121235.1). Lineage (NCBI taxonomy): Eukaryota > Metazoa > Arthropoda > Insecta > Diptera > Drosophilidae > Drosophila > Drosophila subobscura. The sequence goes on along the minus strand of NC_048534.1, from coordinate 12,432,527 downwards.
ATGCTGAAAATTTCCACAACGAAACGAAATTCAATGAAAAATATTTATTCAAATAGCAGGCAACTATTGAGGCTGTAAATGCTAACAGTAGCCAACAGCAGCACCAGATACTTTCTGCCTCTGTATCTGTGGCAGTGTTTGTCTCTGTGTCTGTGATTGGTGTATGTTTGGTTTTGTCGAACGCTTCGTTGGCTGCTTTGCACTTGAGATTCTTATCGCCTGTTGGTTGGGTTGTGGGGCTCGGTTCTCTCCTCTGCGGCTCAACGTTGATTTTCAGATCTTTACAATGCACATTCTATCTGCTATCCCTCTCTCTCTCTCCCCTCTGGGTGTTATACCTCACATTTTCTGGCGCTCTGCCTGTCTTTCCATCTATCTATCAGTACAACAATTAGTTAGTTTCAAGTTTTCTTGTGTGAATTCTCTTTAATTTGTTCCTACTCTTATTTTTCCTTAGAATCCTTAGATTCTTGGATTTCCCTTAGATTTTCCTTAGAAAATATTTAGAATCTTTTGTGTATTATTTTTCATAGAAAGGATAACAAAGGATAAAACTTAGCATCTCTTGCAATATATTAAAGGACTATTTTAAGAAACATATTATTTATGAGTCTGAAAACGGTAACTTCTCCACAATCGCGCCAGTTTATTTACATTAAAAAGTTTATTTAAAAATTAGAAAATCGCTTCCATGGAAAAAAGACCAATGGATGGACGAGTATGCCGAGAAATGCTTCCATTTGCTAAATTTGAAGCATTATAGCACCTCCTCCGCAGGGAAAGTGAGATACAGGGAGAAGGGTCGTTAATTCTGCTTTCTGCGAATTCTGGTGGAAATTATAGCACCGTTTCTGCAGGGGCATCAAAAAGAGCAGTGAGAGGCGGAGATTCTGTGAGAGAGATGTCCAACTTAGTTGAGCATTGAAGTGCTCTGTGCTTATGTCTCATTAGAGATACTTTACCAGCGAATCATCGTCGTTGTAGTCACTGTCGCTGTTGCTGTTGCTGTGGCTGTGTCGTACTCGTTGTCGTCTTCTGTCGTCTGCTGTGGCCTGACCTCGCTGTGGCTTGGCTTTATAAAAAGACACAGATTAGTAATGCTCTCGAGTGTGGTCCCATTCTGTGTGGTGTGTGGTGTGTGTGTGCAAGTGGCTGTGTGAGTGTAATGCCTCCAAGTGTGAGTGTAATGTGTGTGTAAGTAGCAGCACAAAGTGTCAGCTTTGGAGGCAGATTTAAGCATAAGAAAGCTCTGAGCGCCAAGCAAAAGAGAGAAAATGAAAGAAAAACCAACGTTAAATTAGTGGCAATTGTGCGCGACATGTGGAGAGTGCCCTGCCCCCTTGTGCTTGTGCCACACATCCCCCACACACAGTGGGATCCCCGTAACTATTTATTTAGTTGACTTTTACAGATGCAGATACATATGTATGTATGTATGTACCATGTACTCGCTTCTTGAGAAGCTGCAGAGCAAATGGCCAGCGATTTGTAGTAGTCAACTCAGAGGGAACAACTCCCCCAAGCAATTTTTGTGTAGTACTACGTGGCACTATACTTATGTACATATGTATGTATGTATGTATATGCAATACTTTAGGCCACTCTGTACATGGGCTCCATTGTCATTGACGAAGGGACTTTGGGTTAGGCTGAGGTTGGACCATAAATTACTTTGGCTTCAGCTTGAGTGGTCTTGGGCAGGCCTTTGATTTTTCGTTTGTAATGTTTTGAACTGAAGAGATCATCAAGTAAAGGTACTTATAGTTGCTTAAGAAATCCATGCTTGCTGAATCGAATTTATTAGAAGAATATTTATTGGCTTCTGGAATGGCGAATTTTTTACCTTTTGCAAACCTTATTCTAGGCCGGCTTCACCCTTGGAAAAGAAATTTCCATAGTTACTGATCTCTAAAATAAATTAGATAAAACCTGCCTTTAAAATAAACCATTTCAGATAAACTTCCAGCAGCTCTTGGCATAATATTTACAGATATCCACAGTACTCTCACAGATCTTGTATATTTGCTTAGGTTGATTGGTTGGATCTCGCTTATCATTTCACTCCCGTTATACGTGATGGACACACATTTATGGTCCAGGCCCTTTTCTTTTGGGTCGTGGCGGCGTCTTCTGGATGGCTATCTTTCGGAGATGGCAAGGGATTTGCAGCTAATTTGCTTATCGCTTGACGTGCGCAGATACGAGGTACACAAACGAACTAAATAATCAAGCCAGTTGCCACCCGTGTTTATGACTCGTCTAACTTTGTCTTTCTTTTTCTATTCTACAAAAATGATGAATAAATTGTATATATTTTGTTGCTTGCCAAAATGACCCAAAAACCAAACCCGAAAACCGAAAAAGAGCAGAAAAACTCGGGGGAAAGTCCCAAGGCAGACAAATTAAACAAACAGCAGTCGGACAGCAGTCCGGCTGAGTCAGTCAGCGCCTTGAAGTGGCCCCAAAAAATTCAAATACCCCCAGTACCACCCATTACCTTCAAGCAACCCCTAGACCACCAACCGCTCCTGACTGCTTCTATTTCTGTGGCCAGTGGCAGTGGCTGACTAGCTGACTAGCCGACTAGCCGACTGGCTGTGCCTGTCGTCATCGTCATCATCTCCTCGCTATCCGTCAACGTCACCATCAACCATCACCATCATCACCATCCGCGGAGGAGCTGCATAAATTTCTGTAAATCTCGCGGCAAATCGGAATGCTCTGCTCTCGGTCTGTTCTTTTCTCTGTTTGCAATTTGTGCCAAAGTTCTTGTTTAAAGACCCCACAACTCACACAGATACTGCACTCACATACACACAGAGACAGATACTGTCGGACCACGGCAAAAAGGAGGCCAAACTAATAAAGATGAAATGGAAATACAATGATGAAGGAGAATTGAGAGAGAACGAGAATACGGGCAAGAGAACTACACACAAATGTACGATCGGACGATCTGAAGGCGCGGGTTCAAGGCTGGAAAGCGTATGGAAAATCTGGTAGGAAAGTTCACTTGCATTGACAGTGGAGCTATGAAAGAGATGTTGAGGGGTAATGCAGAGGTAGGGTTAGGGATTATATGAAAGGGCATTCCTTAGGAGAATGAAACAGCCACTGCTGTGGTTGACATTTATCAATCTACGCCGCAATGCAATGAGGTTAAAGTCCTCTATATATGATTAATAATAGTAATCAGCAGGAGTTGAAAGTTTTCTTTAGATTATTCTATGGCGATGGTAAAGGGAGAACATGGTTGAAAGCTGGATTTTTTGGGATTTATTATCGATTGACTCCCGAATGCTTTAGCTTATTTGCTTTTGTGTCTAATCCTGTCAAATTATTCTAAATAAGCCGCCTGAAATCAATTTCAATTTCACATATATAATATTTCATTTTCGATTCATAATCCCTTAAGGCCGCATCTCTGATTCTGGGCATCAATGAAATCCTGAGCTAATTAATCTTCCTGAGCCGTGTAAAACACATTTCCACCATTAAATTCTGGAAGAAAATCCAGCTTAAAGCATTTGCCACACGACAACATGTTGCACGGACTGTCGCCGCTGGGCTTCCGCTCGCCCCCCCCGTTATCCCTACCGTTTTGTCACGAGTCCTGCCGCAAAGCCCCACTAAAGAGGAGCAGGAACAGGCTGCTGCCTGCCACTTTCAGGTTCTGCCGCCCGCAAATAAAAACATTAAATGCTTTGTTGGTCATGCCCATGCCCCTCTCCCACCCACTGCCTGCCCCCTTGTGGCAACGTGTTGGCCATTCATTCAGTCATTAAGTGGCAGCTGACGCCGCAGCAGCAGGGGGTGGTGGCCACTGGCCTGCGGGTGGCACAGCAGAGAGAGGGACAGAAATTACTCTAAGGGGGCTCTGGACCCACAATTTGTGGCGAGCTAAATAATTTTTATTACAATTCGGTTTCGGCTTAATGTGGTTTTTAGTATATTTATTATTAATTCTGTTGTTTTGTTCGCCTTTCCGTCGCGACGGCAGTAAAGCTAATTTCACGATACACTTTCTGGGCATTTCTGACTGCTGAATGGCCTTTCATTTACTGTGTCGGGACTGGCAATAGGTGAATCCAGAGACAGCAGGCGATATGGTTATGAATTTCATTCATTATGAATTTTAGGGAATTTAAGTACCAGGCTTAGACACTCCTTACCCCCAAATTCTTTATTTTAAGAGAATCCCAAAACAAGACTTAATTTAGGGGAACTTTTCGTTGTGCCCTGTCACATACAGAAAACTTTTCCATTTCGTATTTTACAATCGCTTTACCTCGATCGACCCTGAACGAACCCTAAGCCATGGATAGATACCGATAATAGATAATAAAATAAATCAAATGTTGCGGAACCAATGAACACTTGAACTTTGCAGTTGGTCTCAGCACATCCATCACACACTACCCCACACCCCCCAACATGTATCTGTGTACCTCCAGGGCCCCCAATCCAGGGGCCTGCGACAACTAAAGTTTGGCACTTCTTCAAAGTGTTTTAAGGCGGCCTGTCAAATTAACCTTGAAATGTGAATAACATTTTGTCGAAGACTCGCTGCGCATTTTAATTGAATTTAATTAACATTTTACTACGTCCGATACTTTGAATATGGGAAAAGCGACAGCGAAACAAACAAAAAACGAAAGCGAAAAACAAAACACAAAACAGAAGCAGACGGGACACACGAACGGACAGGGGGCAGACGGCAATTGGCGGACAAGCCAAAACCGAGTTGACAATGAAGCTGGCGACGCATGCGCGCAGACTAATTGCCGGACACGAACGCACGGGGGCCCTGAAGCCAGCCAATAAAACGTAGTACTCGTAGAGCTCTCCATAGAGCTGAATGTGACCCAGACAACAACAAGTCTTAGAGTGGGAAAAACTTGTACTTAGGCGGGGGGGTGTTGGTTGTGGGTGGCTCGGTGGACGGGGGTTCCAGGGGAAGCACAGACATTGCACTTGAAATCTAAGACAATGGAAAAGTTTTGTAATGATTGCTGAAATGATTTGTGGGTATGGCTGGAAATGTGTACTTGGAAGGGGGATTGGGAAGGGCAATGAGGAATGGGAAGTTGGTAAAGAATAATAGAAAAATTAAATAAGTTCTGGAGAAAACATCAAACAACCATAATTCATTTGAATTCAAGGCTTTAATGCCAACAGATTCAAATTCGTTACTAAGCTTTGTATATCCGTAAATGCTTCCCCAATCCTATGCCTCGCCCTTCATCTGCTCCTTAAATTACTTCCAAAAACTACCAGTAACACTTGTCATCTGGTTTTTCTTTAAATCAAACAAATCCTACACTTCTTTCAACATATTTTTCAGCATCGAATATAGAGTTACCAGCGCTCCTTCAGTGTCAAGTTCTGTCGTTCTGTTTCGTTGATCTCCCTCAGACCATCGACAGCTGGAGGGCTGCAATCTGCCGCCCATCATCAGAGTGTTGAATGCAGCGAAAAATGTTTGTGTAGAGCATTGAATTTCACAGGCAAACAAACACACAGATGGAGATAGAGATAGAGGAGCCGCTAAAGAAGGTGTCGTTCGTGTCTCGTTTGGGTTCATATTTAATGCTTAGCTGGGTCTCTGTCCATTCCATCATCTGTCAACAGGCGACCAGAACACAGACACCAAACAGAGCAGAGTCCAAGTTCAAGTTAGAGTCAAATGTGTGCATTAAATGTCAATAATCATAACTAAGTTCATTATACACTTGCAAAAGTTGAGATTATGATGTTGAAGGAATGATTTGGTATGCAGAAAAACAGAGAAAATGTTTCTCAATATTTACTGAATATATAATACTGAAAATTGAGACCGGATAACTATATACTCATCATTTAGCTGTTATTCCTTCTAGCCTTCAAGTCGTCTAAATATCTATAACCATTTGTCTTATATTTTACATAGAAACTAGCCACCTAAAAGGGTATCTAAAGCTTCCTTAAAGAAAATCTTGCTTTCTTGTTTAAATTTTGATTCGGTTGTGGATTTTTGGCTTTGGTGGCTTTGGTTTTTGGTTTGTCTTTCACATGGTTCATTGTCATTGTTTGCATTGCCCCCAAAAGGTCAACTTACTTACTGTCTTTCACTCTCTGTCCGCCCTCTGCCACCATAACGCCCTCAACAAATGATTTTCGATAGAGGGACCTGGCTGGCCCTGGGCCTGAGGTATTTGAAATTGAATATGGGGCCACTGAAAAATATTTACTCAAGTGCAGTTCTCTGCAATGTGGGCAAGGGGGGTGGACTGTGGACAGTGGTCCCTCGCTGCTGGGTGCACCATAAATCAAAATGATTGTCAGATATGGACAGTGGTTAAATATTGGTTTAGGTCGTAGGGGAAACAGTTTAAGCTAATTGTCAGCTTCCTGAGATTAATGAGGATGTGCATGGAATGGATGTGCACATGGAAGATGGAAAGGAAGGAAGGAAGCTGTTGGGATGAAAGGGATGTTCAGGAATTGCTGATGATGGGAAGGAAGCAGTTTTAAGGACGTTTGGGTTTAAGGGAAATTAAAAACTTCAAGGAGATGTGTGCTAACTGACAAAAGAGTAGATAGAGAATGATTCATCGGATGAAGAACTCTTGAAATTTAAGAGAAAGAAATGAAAGAAAAAGCATTTTAACTTAGATTAAAATTGTCTAAGTACATAGCTATATTTAATTTAAGTATGTTCGTATTTAAAAGGGAATAATTACTTCAAATATAATATGTACTTAGCTGTGTTTCTTTATAAATTCCAATTTGACTTTGCAATCCAAAAACTGTACACACTTAACTGTAAATTTAACTTCAACCAAACTTTCGGCCGCTTCAAAAGTCTGAAAGCGCTTTCATACTTTTCAATTTACGTTTTTTTATTGCTATTGGAACCGTAAAATGTACCCATAACTGCACACCCATCCACAATCCACAGGGTGGCCCTTGAGTACCTGAAATGGAATACGTCTCAAATCGAAATTCCTTGGGGATTTGGTGGCCAGCAGCGAACAGCCAAAAGTCCAAAACTAGCCGAAACGGGTCATGTGGGGAACCAATAAAAACGAGACTATCCCGCAAAAAAAAGAGATGCCGAAACACCACAGGTGACTGACGCATGCCACACACATACAGTGGCAGAGGGACGCACAAAGATGCTCAAAAGGGGGGGACACTCACACAGAGATATGACACAGGGACACATACACAGATACAGAGCAATAATTTACATATTTTTTTGCCAAACGAAAAGTGGAAATAAGAAGGAGCCAAAAGAAAAACAAGCAAAAAAAAAAGAAGTAGCAAGAACGAAAGGATGGGTTGCTGGGTGCTGAATAGGTAGATACCCTTTTTGATATCTATAGAAATATGTAATGATGAACTCCACATATGTACAACATATGTAAAAATCTCAATCGCATAACTTATGGAAACAAATAGACAAATATGAGTATTAATTCCTTATTAAGAACATTGCCCATAGACATATAAAGGATTTTCTTTTCTGCCCTGCAAACGGCCGTTCGCAATGGTTATACCCTTTCCACATAACATACCCTCTAAAAGCACTGTGCAAGATATCCGAAAAAAATGAACAACTTAAAAGCAACGAGAAGTTTTTTCCCCCCTCAGGCAGGGTTTAGTGGTTGAGCGGGGAGGATGCAACTTTTTGTGCCAGTAGAGGGTTTTGTTGAAATTGAAAACGGCGTTGATTATAATGTCAATACTCATAAAAACAGCAGAAATACCACACACAAAAAAACACTGGCACCAACAAAAAACCAAAAATTCAGTTTTAAAGTTGTGACAAATGCAGAAAGCGAGATATAGATATGTATTCCTACAAAACATGGATAGAGGGGTAAAGACGAGAGAGGTGTGGGCTGATTGGACCGCTCTACTCATGGGTGCGGTCCAAAACTGGGCTTCACTTTACCCCTTTTTATTTGTATGTGCTTTTATTTATTTTTTGCGGTCAATATTTTTGTCGTTTTCTTTTTCTTTTGGGTGTTTTAGAGCTAAAAAATCAAAATGTATGTTTCATGTTCTCCATTGGCACTTTCATGGGCATTACTAATGCTCGCTGGAGACATTTTGCGAGTTGCGGGTATTGTTGTTTTATCAGGAGGGTTGCTACCTTAATTATGTTAACTTTGTGGCTAAGAATAATCTAAGAATGTCTATTAAAACAAGCAGAGTTTTCTCTTACAAGAACCATTCGTATTCCATCCTACTCATCCCTTTATATCCTCTCAAAATTGATGGTTTTTTTCCTATTTATTCTATAAAAATCCTTTAAAACTTTAACTTCAATATCTTCATGAAATGCCATTCCATATTTGTGCAACCCCTGAAAAATCTCTGCCCTCTAAGGGTATTCCGCACCTCTTGTTTTGTCTAATACAATTGATATCTTGTCTGCTGGCTTGTCCTTTGGCTACCTGCCTGATCTGGTCACCACCACCACCTCCTCCTCCCAGTCCATCCTCCCTCCACTCCACTGTCGCCTTCTTCGCGCTGTCACCTCTCGACTTTAATGCGCTTTGGCATGCTTTTAGGCAATAATTCATGGATTAACGCCATTTGGCTTAAGCTCATTTCTTTGGTCGCTTTTCGCTGAGAGTCTTTGGATACTTCTGATTCGAACATGGATTTTTTTTTTTTGGGAGCCTCACCTTTTGGTCGCGATGGCCATTCGCATTCCTCGAACGTGACTAATAAACTTTTGTCTCATTCTACCCATCCTCAAATCCCCAATCCTCCCCCACCCACATCATCTCTAATGATCTTGCTCATTTTTGTGCAAAAATAAAGCTAAGAGAAACATAAATTTGTGTAGCGATTTGTTGACCACAACAAATTGCATTCGCCCGGAGGTCATAAATAACTTTTTGGGAACTGCGTCCAAGGAATCGACTGAGCGCTCGTGTCTCCGTGTCCGTATCCGTGTCCATGCCCTTGTACCTGACTGACGGAGTGACTCCCCAATGTCCCCGGACAGACTGAGAGCACGTGCTAAGTGCTGCGCATCTCATTAATCAATCCCCGAGATCCAGGCCGACCCCGAAGATTGGTTGCCTTTGATTTATGCACAGGAATATCAGCTTTGAACTCTCTCTCTCTCTCGGATTTAAAGGTATTTCAAATTCTTTTCCAACCCAAACAATTCTTCAGGCCACATTCTATGGAGTGACAGGCATCAAGTTTTTTGGTTATTCCTGCGGCCAAAACATAAAGTTCGCCAAGCGGCTTTCAATGGAAACCCAATCAGGCTCCCTCTTTCTTTTCGCTCCTGTTCGCCCACCCTGCCAGAATTCTATTGCTCATTCCCTGGCTCCCTGGCTTGTGCTGCTGCAAGTCTTCTCCTCCGTTCTCAGGCGGCCAAACATTTTGCGCTTGCTTTGTTTCTGCCATGGCATGCAAAAATTTTTGGATAGCAAAAGATGAATGGGTGGACTTACAGTATGGGCTGGGGAATAGTGAGAAGGGTTACAGAAAAGGGGCAGAGTTTAGATTTGAGTGACGAAAATTCAAATACCCTTCGATCGATTTCTAGGACTGATAATTTCCCATTAATATTTATACATTCGGAAATGCTTGCCTACAAGCTGGACAAACTTATTCATATAATTATAGCACCCTCTCGCTGTAGGGTATCCAACCCAAAGGAGCTAGAACAGTGGCAAAAGAGTCGAAATGAAGGATGCAGAGAGCCGGCGACCTCATGGAGTAGCAGCTGGCCAAGATTGTATAGCATGATGGGGTGGCTGCTGCTGCTCGTGCTGAAACTGGAACTTGGAATAGGATTTGGCGTTGGGGGATGGTGGATGGGGAATAGGTGGGGTGACTCGAGGAAATCTTGTGGGTGACTGACGTTCCCAAGTGGCGTTGGCAGCGTCGTCTTGCTGCCGCTCCTTTCCTTTCCCACTCCGCTTCCATTGCGTGAATTTCCGGCCATGGCATTTTCCATTGTTTTTCCGCGTTCGGCAACGTCCCGTCCCGTTCTCTGCCATTTTCCATTTAGCTGAAAGTTGATTCGCATTCGAGGCATTTAATAAGCGCTTATTGTACTTACGGTCCATTGTTGTACCGATAACTTCCCGGTCTTTAATGAGCAGATCCGAAAGGAAAACTTTTTGAAAATGGATTGCTTTTGCAGTCCGGTGTTTGGGTTAGCCCACTGGCTTCTTCTTCTGATTATTATTATTATTAGTTTTGCGGCTTCTTTTGGACAATTAGATTGGTCATTTAGCCATGAAATCTGTTGGCATATGGCTTCTTGATAGGAAAAGTGAGCGAAAGCTGAGTACACAAGCTGTCGGCAGCTGGATGCTCTAGCAGTTTGAGGACCAGTTTTGCCATTAAATGCTCTATAGACTGTATGAAATATAATCTATATAATATAGAGGCAATTTAGTTGTTGAAAAGGGGTTTGCTGATCCGATTTGTGTTAGGATTCTCCATTTTTTGGTGCTGATCATCAATAAATACACATTTTTGGGGTCGAAAAAGCATATGCTTTGCAAACATCTGTTTAAAATATCTGGCGTCTCCCCACCGCAAGGGTCCGAAAAAAAAGTGTTAACATTGCTCTGTTGTGGCTAACAGCAGTGACTGCAGCCAGCAACCAGCAGCCAGAAATGTGGGGCTTGGCTTGGCTATGGCTTGTCGCTCTCGCACTCTGCCGCTCTCTTTGTCCCCCCCTCACACACTGCTAGTTAGTCACTGCTTAAGTAATCGTCTTTTTGTGCTGCTGGCTGCTGCTCTTCGCCCGCGCGCACGAAGCTTCGCTCGTGTTACAGAGTGTGGGCTTCGTGCAGCTGCTGGCTGCTGGTCGGCTGCTGGCCGGTTGGGGCTGCGACTGTGCTTCAGTTCTTCAAGAGCCAACACGAACGCAGCACCGCGGATGCTACGCTTCGTTTTTTCTTTAACGGACAGGCAGAAATGCTCTCAATCACCGCGCTCTCTTAAGAGGTTTGTTTGGAATCGCATATACAACAGTGAAACTCTCTCTTGGACACTCGTACCCACACACTGAAACAGACACACACACACTCTGTTGTGCTCCCCCAACTCGTTGGCGCTCTGTCTGTCTGCTGGTCGGGCTCTCTTTTGTGGTGTTTGTTCTTGGTCTCTGCTTTCGGTTTCGGTTTCGTTTGTGGGCCTCTGCTGCTGTTGCTTCTGCTGCTGCTGCTGCTGCTGCTGCTGCTGCTGCTGGTGGGACTCTGCTCTGCAGTTGCGTTCGTGCGCTTTTCGAAAATAGTTACAAGATGTTCATCGAAGTGACTAGAACGCCGGAGCGGGTAATTGGACAACAGCAACAGCAGCCGAAGAAGCTGCCGAAGAACACTTGTAATTGAAAACAGAATTCGAATCGCAAACAGAAGTGAAGTGTGAAACGTAATAAAATTTAGTCAAAAAGAAACCCCAATCGTTATCGCTGTCGCTTCTCCCTCGCTCTTTGTCGCGCCGTTGCTATTGCTGTCTTCATTATCAGCAGGCAGCGCATGCGGTTCTTCGTGAACACCAGCAGCATCCAGCATACAACTTCTAACATCCCGCGGCGGCAGGCAGCATAAGTGCAACGGCATATCTTCTCTTGCCTTCTCTTTTGTTTATTTTTAAAATGCTGACCGCAGAATATTTTTACCGCTAAAAATAGACCAACCAAATAACAGAAATAAGAGAAAATCGAGCAAACACAACAACTACAAAATATATACAGAGAAAATGCCGACGAATTTTCCGAAATAAAAACCAAAAGGGTAAAAACTTCGAAAAGTGCCAAAACAAAACAAAAAGTGTGAGCGAAAGATAAAAAACCTTAAGGGAAAAACCGTGTGGTGTGCGCTAAAAAGAGTTCTTTAAATAGTTACTACAATAGCAACTGAATCAAAAAAATTGCTAATACATTTTTATACACAACAACAGCAACAAAAACTGCAACAAAAATAATGGAATACCCAAATATTCTTATAGAATGAAGAGCCAAAAAAAGTGTCAAAGTGTTGTGGACAAACAAACAAATATAAATATTGTAACAAAAAATATATTTTTAATAAATTTTTGTCAAAATATAAAGTAAAAACGAGAGAACGAAGAATCTCAACTTTGCAGTAAAAACGTGCAAAGAAAAATAAGAATTCTGGATATTTCCAAGTCAAAAATCAGGCTGAGAAGATTCCTGATTTCAGGGACAGGAAATTTGTGGCAGAATTCTGCATTTGAGAATTTTCAAAAATAAAAGTGAATTAAATTGTTTGATTTTGTGAATTTTCCAGAAATTGACGTGCATTTTTATAACAATTTTCGTAACCCAGAAACGAAGACGAAAACAACAAAAAGAGCGAGAATTTTACTTGGTTCCGCATTAAAGTGTTAAAAAAAAACTATTTTAATACGAAACAACTTTTGGATTATTCGCGAAATTTTTGCATTTTGGAATACTTCAACACCCCCTATACGGCAACCCCCTTTGGATATTCCAGCGAACAAAATCAATATACATACACTGAAGCAGCAGATGCCTAAGAAATCGGGATATATATTTTATAGGCGGTGGGTACCCAAAATATACTTTTACGGCCTACTTCTCCAAGAAATTATTAGTAAATTTAATGGGAAAATACTCCTGAACTTCGTTTATGAATTTCATTTAAATTAATAATAAGCAAGAAACCACCTTTATTGCTAGATTAAATAAAAAATACATTAAAAACTACCTTTCTTGCTGGAAATCTCCGTTCTGCCATCTCCGTAATGGAAATATATACTCAAAACATTGGTATTAGATATTGATAGTCCCTTCAGAACGTCAGAATGTCCATACGTTTAGTTCGAGTTTCCAGGAAAATTAAAATGAATTGCACTACAGTTGAAAGCCACACGGAACACCTGACAAAGAATAAAATATATCAAAAATGTGTGCATATCTTATATGGAAAAGTGTAAACAAAGTGCCCCGCCAGTGGATATCTCATTACCGGAAGATCCAAGGATCATCAACCAGACAAAAGGCAGAACAAAAACAAAAGGAATAAATGAAAAAAAAAGGCTGCAACTTGTCTCATTATCAACAGCAAGTGTTTTTCCCTTTCTGATTTATTTCTTTGGGGGTTTTCTTTCTTAAGTACGTGTACGAGTACTAGTAGAGCTGTCTGTCTGCCAGTCAGGGCCATGGATATGGTCAGTCGCTGTCGCGCCCTGAGTTCTCATTCATAAAAAGAAGAGTCGTAAAAAATGGACAACGAAAATGTTGACATTTTTTTTACATCTGTCATAAATTTCCCTGCACCCGGGCTCGGGAGACATAAATCTATTTTCTGCATTTTATTTGTTTATTTAAAAATTCCTTTGTAGCAGCACAGAGAGAGCTCAAGAGAGAGCCATAATTTGTAGCCTGATTGATGTGACAATTCCTTAATTAATTTTTCATATTGCAGATGCATATGTATGATATTTAATTAGCAAATCTGTTTTTGGAGACGTCTCTCTCTGTGGGTAATACATCAACGTAAATGACGGGTAGAACGGAACCCCCTGGGAGTACAGCAGCGAGAAATGGGTTTATTCACATCAGATCGTTTACCTTCCCCAAAAAGATAGATAGAGATACTCGTGCAATAGGTAAATGAACTTGTGCCCTTCCTCCTTAGATATAAGATGTAGATACACCTACCGTACATCAATCAATCTTGCTGTTTCCCACGATGTGTCAATCAGTTGTTGCTCAACTAAAAACCACACAAAGATACAGAAGCACATTTTCTTCCTCTTTTTGGCAAAATGAACAAAGTTGATAAGAGAGTGTAGCGAATGTGGAGAGTTTAGTGACACTGACTTAATCACTGCATTCTCTTTTCAGTGTTTGCCGAAATATTATTTTCAGTTCCACATTCATATTGATTCTGCGTTGGGTTTCTTTTTGGTTCTGCTTCTGTTCTTGTTTGATAAGAGATTCTGTGTGGAAGCTGTAAAGCTTTCTAATCGGGAAGTACCAGATAGAAACAGGAGCAAACAGAATGCAAAACATGAAACATGAAGCAGAAATTAGCAGGAAGTTTACATTTAAAGAAAACTGACTGCAAATATTTATACTCACCCAATATATCATTAACGAATGCAGCCTCTGAGGCTTCTCAAAAATCTTCTCAAAAAATGACAGTAAAATCTGGTTTTCTTATCAATAGAACAAGCATGACCGCCCCCACCCCATGAGTATGGCACAGAAAATGTCTGACCAATAATTATGGGCAATAAATTATGGAAAACAAATGGGGGGGAAAGAAAACTTGAAGAAAATATTGAAATATTGACAAATAAATTGTGGGAACTACAAAGGGGGATTCCCCATGTGCCACTCAAAATAGAAATTTAGTTTTTCCAAACTATAAATATACGTTAAATATGTATCAGAATGCATTTCATTCGCCTGATTCCCAATCCAAGACGTCGTCCAATTAGCTTAGAGAGCAAGAGTCAAGAAGGAGTAGAAAATGTATCCAAGAAATACAATATTTTGCTGCGCCATATTTTTGTGCAGGCAACGCACATAAATAAGCTTTTGGCCCAAAAATGAAAGAAGCCAAAAAGGCAACCAAAAATGTTGGTCGCCAGCCGCATTGTTGTAGGCTAGCCGCCAGCCGCCCAGCCACCACTGTTATGCCTTTGCCGCTTCTTCTGTTATGGTTGGCAAGTGGCCAAAAAGACATGGCCAAATGTACAGACAGCCAACAGAAAGAGCCAGCCTCCGATTCTGCTGATTCTGGGGGACTCTGCCTCCTCTAGTTGCTGCCGTTTTTTGTTGCCAATGTTTAGGCCAATTTGTGTTCCCTGTAGGAGTTAATTATGTTCTTTTGCGATCCTCTGTGTTGTGTGAAAAACAACAAAAGAGATATAGGAATATTCATGGAAATATGCATGGACATATGTTCATTTGTGAGATTTTCTTCGCTTGAGTTGAACTGAAATATTTTTTGGCCAGTGTTGACTACAGGGTAGCTAAGACTTAGTCTTCCTTTTTACTTCTTCTACTGCTGCTACTGTTGCCACTGCACATAAACATAATATAGTATCTACCATATCTTCTGGCACTTGCTAATAAATAATTTTAATTGTATTCCTTTTACTTATAATATATGCACATGTTTTTTGGTGTCCATGTTTGTTCTTGTGTGCTCTACTTCTTTGGTAATAAAAAGATTTTCTTTGTTGCAAATAGTTCCAGTCGGTGGTTCTGTGAGGAAGGGTGGTGTGGCTGTGCAGGAAATTCTTAAAAGAAAAACGTGATCAACAGCAAATTGAGTTTGCCTTTTATGACTCTTGGCCAATTTGGCACACACAGCCATAGCCATGGGTCTGTTTATCTGTGTGTGGTCTTATCAGAGACCATGCAACAAACACAACAACAGCAACATCATTGAGGTTGGCAGGGGTTTGCTTTTAAAAAGGGTATTCCAAAACTAAGAGCAGCATTCAGAGTTCTTACGACAAAGAAAGACCTTCAAAGAGTTAGCAGGCTGTAAAAAAGAAAATAGATTCAGTGGAAATAATTTATAAACATAAATCTAAAAAGTCTTATGAAAATATTTATTTATCTATGTTTCCGCCAGAGTATCTTATGTTTCGGTTCTCAAAGATAACTTTTTCTTTGCGATTATTTTTGCACTGTTTCTGTGGCTGTGTGTGTGTGTGTGCCCGTCTCCTGCAATCTTTGGTGGACAAATATGTCGAGTGCTTGACTTGGGCAAACTTTGTCACTGATAAGTCTACCAGTACAGTGGTTGTTTCTTGTAAGAACCCTCACAAAACCCCCTCGCACTGGCACTGCCTCTTCAATTTGATGCTTGTGCCATATTAACCCACACGAAAAGCAAAAAAAACTTAAATGAAATGTAACGAAAGTCCAAGTATCTTTTTATTTTTATTTCTTGACGTCTTGGGCACGTCTTCGAATGCACTTGGCTGCACGAAGGCACGAAAGGTGGTAATCAGAGGGGTCGAAGGGGATTGATTGAGGGGCAGGGAGGGTGAGCGTGAGTTTGTGACACTTATTGTTGCCTTATTATTCGGTGTTGCAGTCAGCAGGTGGGGGTTCGGGTCCTCCCTCAATGCGCTCGAAATACATGCTACTTATGTATCTGCATCTATAGACAATATATCCACAGCCAAGAGACACACCCACACGGACAGACAGCAAATGAGCAAATGCAGAGACAGCGAGAGCGAGAGAGAGAGAGGTGTTTTATAGGCGCTTTTCAATACTGGGCCAAGGTACTGTTTTTATCTTTATCTTTTTTTTTTTTTTTCCTCTTTTCGTTTTGCCATTTCATTTGTTGTTGCATTTGTTGCCTTTTGCCTTTTGTTCTTGTTGTGTTGCTGTTTTTGTTGTGGCTTTTATTGCTGATGTCTGTCAGTCTGGCTGTGTTTTGTTGTTGTTGCTTTTGTCATTGCAATCCTTGAGCAATTATTGTTTCGGTTCGCTTTTCTTTTATTTTATTGCCATCTTTTACTTGTTGTCTCTCGCTCTCTCTTTCTTACACACTATTTGTGTTACTCACTTGCTTGATTTTCATTTATTTTATTTTTCTGTAATTTGTGGGGTTAAAATAAATTCTTAAGTCTGCCTATTTCTCATGTATTACAATTTTCCTCTCTTTCCACTCTTTAATTGACTTTCTCCGTATCTCCTATATATACAGATTCTCACACTTTTCAATCCTTTCCTCCAATTTTCATCTCCCTTGTTAAACTCGAAAAGCAGAAAGCCAAAAGAATAGCTGCAAATACGAGAAAAAACTACAAGTTAGCACTTTTTTATGGTGGAGAGGGGACGACTGTACGTGTGGGGGGGCTGTGGTGCAGCGGTGGTTGGGAGGAGATGAAGCAGAAGCCCTGTACAAATACAATTTAAGTAAAACAAGCTTCTGGCAACAAAGTTCGTTCTGTTGCTGCTGCTCCTGCTGTAAAATGCTAGCTTTTCTCCTTCACCATTTTCACAGAGTTTTAGTTTTTTGTTCGGCGTCACATGTGGGTGAGCAGCCGTAGCACGAGGTGGGGGGGAGTCATGACAAAAGGCTCCAGCTCCAGCCTTGTGCCAGAGCAGAGCAGAGGTGCCAAGGCAAAGGCAAAGGCAATGCGCTTTGCCATTGATTGCAACACGCAGCGAAAGGGGCCGAAAGATATTGAGATTCATAGACAGAGAGAGAGAGAGAGAGAGAGTGTGTGTGCGCAGTTGAGAGGGGGGTGTAAATGAAGAGGGGGGTGAATGGGTGTTGGTTCGGAAAAGGCGTTCACATGGCACACACTCAAATCAATAGAACTGACAGCACTTGGCATTGTTTGCAAAAACGAAACCCAGAAGCAAAAGCAGAAGCAGAAGCCAGAGGCCAGAGTCTGGCCAAGAAAAGGAAGGTTGATCGAATCACAGAGATAGCATATTCCACCCAGTGGGTGGGTGGGTACGAGTAAGTGGGGCAAAGAGCAGACGTGCAGGGGCATGGTTCTCTCCGTGCCAATTGCATTCATTTGAATTGACTTGGACTTGCGACTGCCACACTGCCACTGCCACTGCTACTGACACTGGGCCAATTGTCTTTCGATGCAATGGAAAATTCTGTAGCAGACGTCATCTCAAAAAGCAAACAACAACAAAGACAACAACACCAATGAAATAAAGAAAAACTGACAAATTGAAAGGCAGGAAAAATTATAGAGAATGTTTACACAATTGAATTTTGTATTCATGGAAAAAGCAAACAGGAATTGGATATGATTTAAATATTATAGCACAATCATTTTTAATGTCAAAAAACATTTATTGGAGCATTCCAATTCTTGCCAATAAATAACTAAATCCATAAATACCTGCAAGAAACCACTGGGATCAATCGGAGAAGCCTGAAGGCAAACTGAAGGCTCCTAAAAAAGAATGTAGACAGACTGAAAGGCTATTGAAAAGAGGCTGAGGGCAGCATGGAAGCGACTAAAAGAGACTGGAGGAAGAAAGTATAAAGGTCTCTCTATAAATAAGATTTTGCAGCTCCGTCCTGAATACTCGCATGTGTGAGAGTGTGGCAGGGGCAGTGGCAGTGGCATGTCCTTGTTATCCTTTCTCCTATATCATTTCGACTGTCGTTGGACACCCATGACCCCGTTGACCCCCTTTGGGCCTTTTGTTTAGATTTATTGCTTTTTCTGTTTGCCTTTGGACCTCCTCTGTGTGGCTTGGACTTGGACTTCTTTTTAGTTGATAATTGATGAACATTGTGACTGCTGCATAAAGGATACACACACACCACAGAGCTACTCCCACACATTGACAAATCTGTGCCACGACTTCGACTTGGATTGCCCTGACCAAAGAGAGAGAGAGAGAGGGATCATCTCTCATTCATTTCGATTTATAACCCAGCCTGCGCCCTCATTCCATTCGTATTCTCATTCGTATATGCAGCAGGGAAATGTCAATCACACAGATTCAATTAAGTCAAGTGCGACACACACACACACACATACACAACCCACACAGATACTTCTGGTGGCAAATACCAATGCAAACAGAATCTGTGTGGGGCCTCTCAATTCAGAAATCAACCTCAAAACAATTGTTTGTCTTTGTATACTCGAGATTTGCTCCCATCACACTATGGGGCATTTGACCACTTTTTGTGGCATTAATTAATAACTTCCAAACGAAACATTATTTTTTGATTTAGTTTTTTGATATGAGTTTATAATAGTGAAAGGAAGGTATGTTGAAAAAATGGGCGTGGCACCGCCTTTTCTTCAGGGTAAAATCGAATTTTTATTTTATTTTTAAATTGAATTAAACAAATAATGATGGGAATATGTAAAGCAATGCCATATTAAACTAAAAAAGTTGTGCCCGGATTTTTAAAAATTTTAAAGTAGAAGATAATCGGATTTTTACATTGACTTCCCTGTATACGGCAAGCAGCTTCTTTTCTTTAATTTGTTGAATGTTGGACACAATAGCACTGCACGTCAGTGCAGATATACTGGAAATGTCTCAACGTTATTATAATTGCACGATTGAGCACGAATTGATCCAACCTGCACAGTTTTTTACGATTTGTTTCAATTTTTCCGTGGAATTGTTCAATTTAATCGACAAACCGTGAAAAAAAAGTTCTTCAAAGGGTCCACAAATATCCCTTATCGGTCTCAAAGCTAGTGACAGGTATTACCACTTAAATGCAATGCAAATCGACATCTTCTTCCACAACTTTCTTCTTCACTGAGTTTAACATTGCAAACAACTCCGAATTTCCAAACTTTAGGTTATGTAACGAAAACTTAAATATGTCCGAAGACGCAGAAAAGCGCAAGAAAAAGTAACATAAATTGGATTAAGAATTGAAAACTCTGCAATATCTATGCAGTTTATTGCTTCCGGCGGGAACCGAACACTTTGTAAGTCTATTCAAAGACAAATTTTCGTCATAAATATGGACTTGTTAAAAAACTAGCCATTAAACATATTATGAGGTTAATTTTTTAATTTCAGACTCACAAACAACTTTTTAATACCTGTCTGAATCAAGAATGTTGTAAAAAATTTACTTAAATTGGTAAATTTAGCAATTTTTGCACTTTAAACTTCATAAAAAAAATCAGTTTTCCGATAACTTTGTATTGTTCGTAGCAAACAGCTGACTTTAACAGCTGTTATCTTAACAGTGGTGCGCACTGTTAATTTTCTGGGTATGTAACATTACGGACTGATGTTATCCCTATGAATATCCGTTAAAAAAATATTACTTTTTTGACTTTTGACAAATGAGTTTCGGCCAGGAAAAGTGGTCAAATGCCCCATAGTGCATCAGCCAGCCGCCCCAGTAGTAGGCAATGGAAATGACAAACACTTGGAGCTTAAGTTGGGAATCGATGGTTCAGTCGATGTGGATGGTGTTGTTTCGATCGAATATTAATGGAACATAGACTCGCATGTCCAAGGCATTAAGTGTACTTACTTAAGACAGCTTCTTATACACTCAAATACATTAAACATAATAAATGTCATAAAGAAGAGACAAGAAAAGAGAGAAAAGTTTTGGTTAACATGAAAGCACATAGAAATGTATATTAATATACTTTTAGCATAAACTTTCGTTGAATGCACTTCTCTTTAGTAACTTTTTCCTTGATTTAACAGAAAAGAAAACGATTCTGTTTGGCGTTTGCCAGACAAAAATCACTCAGATGTAACACATAAAATGTCATAAATAACAATCAGACCTTGCCCCATGCCACCACCTGCTAGCCAAGCCCCTTGCCGCGTTTAGCCTGTCAACAAAGTCAAATTGCAGGTGTTAGGGCGTAAACATGCACAGCACTGCCGAAAGGGGAGGAATGAGAGAAGCAGCGCGTGGAGCTTGAGGCAGGCTTCAAGCAGTGCTGTTAACTGCTTTCGGGGCATAAAAATGGCGACTGAAATGTGCCTAAAATGTGCCTTCAGGCAGTGGCACTAGACGATGCTGCGCTGAATCCGGCTTTAATGATGACAGTCCCGAAAGGATGTGGGTGGGCAGCAGCCAGGAGACGCAGAACTTAACTCAAAGCCAAGGACCAAAAGTATTTCCTTTGCCACTTGTTCAGACACTGAAAAAAAAGAATCAAAGGATAACAAAAAATATTCGTTAATCTCTCCATAGAAAATGCACATACATGGCCATCCAAGGACCCAGTCAATGACCTAAACGTCGTCATGTACTGAAGATTTTCTTTAAGTGTAGCCGGTTTATTGTTTCTCTCTCTTTAGTCTGTGTTTGTGCTGATGTGTGCTCATGTTGAATGATTGCCGACGCCTGCTGATGACAAGTGTTGCGTGTTTTGAATATGTCCTCTGCACACAAATACACACTCCTACATACAGTACGTACAGCAAAACACAGACATAAGCACAGGCCCTCTACACACACATAAGTGTAGGGAGGGTCCTTTGACAAAGCTAAAGCTAAATTTCGAGGCTCTTCAAGTGCTTTGTTTGTTACTCTGCCCTGCCCCCTGATGATGATGTTGTGCTGATGTTGATTGTGGCTATTGAGGAGGTCTTTAAGCAGGGAAACATATGTATGTCTGATCTGAATAGAAGAGTTACTCAGGAATCCCTTCTGCCAATTGGAGATTTAGGGAGAAACTTTTACATTTCCAACAGAACCAGAGAGTAGCTTAATGCTCAACTGCAGTTCTTTTTGCACTTCTTAGTGCTTGGCTTCATTTTCGTTTTCAGCCATAAAACAGACAAAAGGAAATGACGGAAAACTTCACCGTCTGGGGGGAACATTTTACAAATTCAACAAATTCCACACCAAAGACAAGAAAAAAGGTGCAATGGCTGTGGTTGCTGCACTATTGGATACCTGTTAAACCTTAAAATAGTTCAAGCTGATTCTAAGAATAATTCTTTGCCGACTCAGATCTAAAAATTAATCAAAATGAATTAAAAACCAAAAACTAAATAATTTGTTGATTTTAAATGAATTTAATAGAGACCATCTACCTTTACTCTCTACGATTCCCAGGGTAAAACTGGTGGAAAGAAAAGGAAAGGGCAACAAAACTTTTTAGCACACGTTTTTTATTCAAAGTTTTTTCCCCGGATGGTAGCCAAATCGTGACAGACTGGCATGGGGTTGGGTTGGCATGGGCTCTTTCGAGGGCGCAATTTATAGGCGGTCCCGCTGGGTCATTCAATAGTTCATCAATCATGCCACGCCCCTTCTAATCAAAACATGAAGTGTCGGCAGCGAGACACAGCAGAGAGTGTTCGCATTCACGTTTTACCATGCCTGCCATATGTTGCACACTCTGTTTGCCGCCCTCTCGCCCTCTTTGCCCTGCGGAGCTGGCTCTCCCTTCTGTTTCTGTTTCTGTCTATCGTTCTCTGGTTGGGCCCCTAAAAGGCTGCAGCAATTTCGTTGATTAGGCTTGTGTCTGGTGCGGCGGCGGGAGTCCCCACCACTTTTGCTTAGCTGTTTGTTATGGCCAAACATAAAAACTAAACGTTAACGCATACAAAGAGAAAGAGAAGAAGAAGTGACATGTAATTGATACTAGCAGAAGAGTGGGAGAGAAAGAGAGACAGAGATGAAGTGTAGAGTAGAGGTACAAAAGAATAGCTCAGCATTCGGTACAGTCTGAGGCCTCCTTCGGTGGCTCCACGTTATTCGCTGCCCTTGGCATGCTTTATACTCTATTGTTTTTGGGAGTACAGCTGAATATTCAGACATCAGCAGAGGATTAAAGAGGATACATACATCAGAATTTACACCAAATTATAGATTCTCAAAAGAAAAATTCTAATTCAATATTTTTGACTACAATTCTGTAAGGATTAAGAGTATTCCCCACTTCGTTCTTAACAAGCTTTTGCCGCCCCTTTGTTACCTTTGTTTCCTCTCTACTTTTTTTTATGTGTGACGCTTGGTTTTTATTGCGGCTTGGCACATGCCTCAAGGTAAACGGGCGCCTGCCACAGCCCACAAGCAACCCATCGCGCAGCAGCCAGCTTTATTTGGGTCTTTGGTTTGGTTTATTCCCGCCAGTCCACCCATTGGCACAGGTGCACGGCACACATTGATATATGAGGCCAGGGAATGGAAAGCAGGGAAGAAGGGCTGGGCAGAGGCCAAAGTCGTTTTAGGCTTAGGTCGTGCCTGATATATGTATATGGCCACGTGGCAATACCCACCTCCCTTTTATCCACAGCTTCTCGCTCTCTCTACCCTCTTTGGCTGTCTCTTTTATTTGGGCTTGGGCCACATTTGAGTTTCTAATCAAGGTAATTTTATGTTTGCCAAGCTCGCTTAATGCCAAAATTACATTTTTAGTCGGTTTCGGTGTTGGCCATTTGGCTTTGGCTTCTCCCCAGCCTCTATCTGCCGCACAAAGTGGTTTTTTGGCCAAGATACAGGGGGCGTATGCGTGATAAATGCAAGCCAACTTCTGGCTTATCCTTAATGTCCATGTGCTTCGAGAGTGTGCCAAATGTAGCTGCTCCGTCTCTACTCTCCCTGTCTGCAGTCTCTCCTGTCTCTCCGTAAGCTGCTAATTAGGCCAGACTCGGTGGCCAGGGCCAAGCAATTGTATTCCAAGACAAGCCATTATCCTTAGTGGTAGTGCCAGAACAACAGCAGTGGGAGCAGACAGTGGGTGGCAGCAATGAAAGAACCCAAATGAGCAACGAAACAAAAGGTCACACTTAAGGCCGCGTTTGTTGCCTTGACTTGATGGCCAAGCAGACAGCAATAGGTCAGCACAAGGTCTGAGAGAGAATAAGCGCGAAAACAAGTGAAATCTTTATCTAAATTACAGAAAAATGCGACCTTAACTCTGCCACAACAAAAGTAAAGAAATCCTTTATGATTGAGGTGCAAGTTATATGAATCTAAGCGGAGGATTTTCCATCATCCATCAAAAGTATCACAAATTAATGTCAACAGGAAAAACGGAAAGGTGAAAGGAAAAGAATACACAAAAAAGGACATGAAAGCGATGCCTGCTCGTATCGTTTGCTCATTGATGCATTAAGTGGGATGCACTTCACACCACAGCACAGCACACCACACAAACAGACACACAAATGCAGGCTTACACGAAGCGCTTTTCACTGCTGACAAGCTCTACTTTGGAACCCTAAACGCAGGCGCAATTGATCGCTTGATTGACTGATTGATTGACTGCTGGATGGCTGGGTGTGTGGGAGGAGTGGGTGTAGGGCAATGGATGATTGGATGATGCATCAATTTGAATTTGGATTGAGTTGTCAAGTGGGTCACACAGGTCACCCAGTGACACAGACACACATCATCGTAAATGGCAGCGGCCAATGTTTATTTGATGTATATTTAGCATACATTTTAGGGTCACGGGTGGGTCGAAAGGGTATGAAGAGAAGGAACAGTGATTATGTAAAAGTGTGGGGAACAGAAAGAAATAATGAGAGAAAACACTAAAAGAAAAAAAAATGGGAGGACAATAAATGTTTTCAATGAATTTAATCAATATTCATTTGATATTTATATCAATAAATATAATAGTACATATATATGTACATGCAATACTACCATATACAAACATATATTTAATTCCTTCCTTCCTTTCTTTACAGTTGACATGTTCAAAGCCAACGAGGAACGCTTCGCTTTACATATCGGTAAGTGGCTCTCTCATGCAAATACTCAAACATACATACATATTTGTGTATTCCCAATAAAGGGAGGGATATGGGAGCCCAACTTAAAAGCTCATTAAAAATTGAATGCATATCTCGTACATATGCAAATGCAAAACTTTTTATTTGGGATTTCGAAGCTTCGAGGCAGGCAAAAGGCAGCCACAGGCGGGCAGTGTGCGCGACCCAGAAAACATGAATTAAACCCAATCCAACAAATGGAAAATGTGGAAAATGAAAAGAGGGAAAAGCAGAACTGTAGGTAAAAGTTGAAGCTAATCAAAAATACATATTGGCACCACAAACAGTGGGGAGGGAGATACTTGAGCATATATCCAGAAGTGCCGAACAGAGAATTTAATTCACGGTATTGTGTTTTCCCTTAGTTCGTGTTTGTTCGAGTTTCCATTTTAAAGCCCCTGTCAGAGGTTCAGTTAAGCAATTTTCAGCTTCAGTTTTTGTCTTGAATATTTGACAAAAGTTGAACTAATTGACAGGCTAAGGGCCCAGTGCCACAGATCCCACATCCCATAACCCAGATCACTCTTTACTGTAGCCCCATTAATCATACACCATGTGTTACAGGCACACGCACTACCTTCTCCCCCACTCTCGGTGTGTGTGTCTGCATTATGATGGCCCGGCAAAGAAAATGCTAGCCTGCACATGAAAATTTCATTAAATTTTAAGCTTGTTATTTGTCTGTCTCGGGATATCTGCCGCCTGGTGTTTGGGACTACGGTCCGGTCTGTGGTGTTTTGCTGTGATGACAAACGCCCCCGAAAAGCTGTCATTAGTTGAAATCACATGTCATTGGCAGGGCGAAAGTGACCCAAAGTCCAAACAGGGACGTGGCAGGAACAGGGGTGAATAAATAAACAAGTTTGAATAGGCATCGACCTTTTCCTTTCCCTGAGGAAAGTTTAAAGCAGACTCCTATAGAAGGAAGGATTTGGTATGCGATACTTTTGGCTCTCTAAAAATTAAAGTTTTATGAAGAATTCCAATTCCCCAACCAAAACCTAGCAGCATTGAAGCCCCCTTTTAAATCCTACGTTTTCTAGGCTACGGTTATGGTGCCCTGTGGCCCCAGTTCCAAGTGTGAATTATGTATTAGTGTTGGTATTAGTACACGTAATATCTGTGTGTGCATGCTTGTTGTGTCTGTGTTTGTGTGTGCTGGCATCTGTTGTTGTTGCTGTTGTTGGTTGGGTGCTTAAATGTTTGCGTACGTGTCACTCTTGTCATTGGCAGTTGCTTCCACTCGCAGTCCTCCTCTCAGGAAGCTTTTATGACAGTTCATTGATATTCATTCCACTGTGTGTGTGTGTATGTGCTGGGATGATATATCCTTTATAGTAATATCCCTTTTGCTTGCATGTGCAGAGATGTCCGTCCCACATGGTAAGCCCCACAACCATTTTAAACCTTTTTGCTGACATCGTTTAAATTTGGTTTCTGTTCTTTTTGCTTTCTTTTTGAACAAAATTTAATTAAAAAATACACAAAAGAAATGATACCGCAAATCGGGAGAGCTTGGGCAGCCATAAGCCCTAGATCCAAAACGAAACCCAATCAAAAGCGAAGTTTTTGATTTCCTGTATGGCAGTTTTCTGTCTTTCTTTTTTGCTGCATATCTGCCTTGCATTTTCAGCTTACGAGATGGAATGCTACCAATTGGCAGGACCTTCTGCTTTCACATTCTCTTTATATGCTTTTCTGCTTCCTTCTCTCTCTGCGTGTGTTTGCTCTTTCCCTTTTCTCAATCAATATGGCTTAGGCAGACTCTCGTTATAAATGCATGTCCGGCCTCTCCTTCGTCTCTTGTTGTTGTGTGGAACAGCATGAATATGAATGAAGTCTGACTGACTGAATGACTGAATGAATGTACTTCCTGCTGCACATTTCTTATGACACTTTTTTTCTTGCTGGAGTTGTTCCCTTATCCCTTTTCGACCCTAAGTTTTTTCAACGGCAGTTAAACTATCCCAGAAGAAGGCAAAATCTTTGCATTCTTTTTTTTTTGTTGCTAACTCTTCTCTATTTTCCTTTTGGCAGATTTTTTTCTCCAGAAATTCCTCTGCACTTTATGGCTTAAAAGGGAAAAGTTCAAGTGTCGACAAAACTTTAACTTGAAACAAAAAGAAACCAAAAGCAAACAAAATCTCATCAATTTTTCAATGATGATGCGGCAGGTGGAAATCCAAGGAAAAGCGTAAACAGAACCGAACAAAACAGCAACAACAACAACAAATTAGCCAAGTTTTCCACGAAGCAAAAGGAAATGTTCAAGCGGGAACCCATCCCTCGCAGAAAACACATTGATATACATCTTCTAGGCCCAAAGCAGACACTGAGACACTTAATCCGCACGTTTACACCTCAACGCACACGGTAAACACAACTCCTCTTCCACTCCAAGTTCTGTTCACCCGCAAGAGAATGGGGAATGGGGCCATAGCCTGGGGGCATACCTTTGCCATAAATTTGTGTATCCTACTTAATAATTAACTGGCTGTCAGGGAAAGGAGCCTGGGAGGTAGAGGGAAGGCTGGCCTCAAAAGTTCTTGAACAAAAGACATGCGAATAACGATGTGGCAGTTGAAGGTCACGAGCCAGAGCAGGAGCAGGAGTCAGGGGTCACAGAAGGGAGTGTACATAAATCCAAAATCAAAAGTGAAAATTACACAGATACCGACGTGTGTGGTTAAGGATTTAAGGGACTTGAAATCTGTTTGGAATGAAAATTTCTACCTGCATTAATTCTCTAAAGCCAAATGGTGACAGATTTTTAGGTGCAATTTAAATAGCTTTAAAATAAGTAAAATATCAAAAGGAAAATGAGTTCCTAATGAGCTTCCAGTCGTTTAATTGGAGCGAACAAATAAATAGCAAAAACAAACGGAAGACGTGATAAATTTTTGCTGTATTATTAACCTCTGATTAACTTATAATTTCCATAAACTGTCGTTAACCATACAGAATGAGTTGCTTTGTCCATGGCATATAATTATATCCAATCCGATTGATTTATACTGCTATTAGTTGTCCCAGCATTCGTTTGGTAAGTTTTCCTATGAATCGAATTGACTTATCGCCAATTAGTTAGCTTAACCCCAATCAAATCTTTGCCTTGGCTCAGCCAATGAAACCCAGCATCATCCAAATACTTGGGAAAATACTTGTACCTTGACATTTAACAAGGTTTCTGCACAGGCATTTCGGCCAAGTGGACACCGTCGTAGAAATCCTAGAGAGATGATTTTATCCCTAACCCCAACATTCAGCTTCTTGCGGCTCTGTTGCTTGTGGTTTTCCATTTTCCTCTTTCCGTTGGCACGTCAGCAATAAAAAAAATAAGAAGAGGGGAAATGGAAAAAGTTAGATGATTACAAGACAAAATGCGGCGTTGCTTTAATTGCATTTGAACCTCTGACCCATGAGCTCAAACCCAACCCCAACCAGCATCGCATCGAAAGACCCATCCCCTAGCAGCAGTTCAGGTTAATTTGCTCTGCGCCCGGCTCAACGATGTTCCACTTGCTCATTAATTACAGCTTAGTCGTAGTCCACAGACCCGCAGATGGTGGAGCCCAATGATTTACCTAGAACTTCCTGTCCTGTGTGTTTGGGGGAGATACGACTTGTGTGGTTGGTGTGTTGTTATATACACTTTAGGAGTTTTCCATCTTGTTGGTGTGTTCTTTTTGTTGGTGATATTACTGTTGGTGTTCTTCATGTTGCTCTTTTTGTTGTGGTTGGTGTATAATGGGTGGTGAAATATTGTTGGTGTTCTCTTTTTGCGGACTTATCGATATCTGTTTCCGTTCTTTGTGTCTTTTTTCGTTGGTGATTTTCATATTTTTGTTTTTCTCCAAGTTGTTGTCATATCTGCTGCATTCTTTGTTGAACTAGTTCTTCATCGTGGTGCTTTCCTCCCCGTTGAGGGTGCTAGTTCTTGTTGAATTTTCAACATTTTTTCTGCTTTATTATTTCTTGATTTCAGTGGCCCTTGTGAGAAAAGCTCTTTGCACCTTTTTGCTTTAACGGCTCCTGCGGCTTTTGTTTCCTTTATTCTCTTTTATTCTGAGCCCTATCTTTTCACCTCTTGCTGTCGCTTCTTCATATTAATGCTTTGTAATCAAACAGAAGCTCTCTACTTTTTGCTTTCTATATTTTGCCGTTGATTATGCTGAGCCACGACACGCCCCCACTCATTGCGCATTTAATTAAGCAAATAGCTGGAAAAGTTTGTTTTATTTTTTTGGGTTTTCCTTTGGCCTTTTGGGGGTTGGAGTTTGGCTGGCTCACTTGTTGCCCATTTTGTGGGTTTTTTCTGGGTTTCGGTTTCACTTTCCTCAGCATTTGGGGGGCGGTCGCTTTGATCAATTCTTTTAGGGAATAGCCCAAAGTAAACTGATGGATTATGCGTGTAGAGAAAACAAAGTGGGGTAATGAAAGTAGGAAAGAGATTAAAGGTGAATAAAACCTCCTTAACAATGATGAAGGATGAAAACCGATGTGAAACGAGAGAAGTTGATATTGAGACGTAAATAAATTCACAGCTTCATTCACAAATTGGAACCAATTTGTTATTTGAATATTTCACCGTGATGGAACATTTCCATATGCGCACAAATTATCGTTCGCTTTCTTTTTGAATTGAATTACCTTCCCAATTGAATGGTTTTATTGAACCACAAAAATAAGGAGAAAAAATAATTTATCCCAATGAAATTCCGTATAAAGTTCGAAGAATTTCCGTGGATCCAGTCCCCAATCCGCTTTTGTACTTTTTCAATTCTTTAGAATTCTTAGTGCTGCCTCAGATGCTGCCGCTGTGCTGCATTCACAGCTGCTGCTGTCCCCTGCCTGTGCTGATGCTTAAGCCTCTGCTTTTGCTACTTTTCTACTCCCTCGACTATTTTCAGCTGCGAATTGCTGCTGCTGTTGTTCCCTTTCAACCAACCATGACGGTCTTTAGCCTTCAATGGCTTCCCCCCGCTCTCTCTCCCTCGTTCTCTCTATTTCTCTCTCTCACTCTTTTAAATATTTTTTTTTCCTACTGGCCTTTCCCCATTGATTTCTTTCGGCAGGGTTTGTGTGTGTGACCTTACCTTCGGCAACAACTTATCGCCTTTCAACTGCAGTCACTTTACCAATTTGCAACTAAATTTGCACGGCTGTCAGTCAGTGTGTCTGTCAGTCCTAAGAGGGGAGTAGATATATATATATATGTAGCATGTGCATATGTGTGAGAGAAGGTTAGAGGAATATGAGGTGGAGCATCAGTAGCAGCAGCTTCTCCTCGTTTACCAGCAGGAATTTAATAAGAAAATATGTTTGAAGGGACGTGACAGAAGTGGAATGATAAGGATAAGAGCTAATGTCAGAGTGTGGTGATGTAGCAGGAGAAATTGTGGCTGGCTGAAATGGAATTTCCGTTTAACTAAATGTCATGCCACAACGAACCGCAAAAGTTTACTTTAATTTTAATAAAATTGTAAAAGCAATTATCCAGCAAGTAAAAGGGAGGTGGAACCAGAACGCCAGGAGATGTTGGAAGGAGTAGACCATGGGACAACCACAAGGGAGAACCACTGCAATTAACCAGAAGAGCAGAGGAGCAAACGAAGAGCAGAGGACGACAGCATTAAGCACAAGTAAATGTTGCATTTAACCTTTTAGCAGACAGAGCAGAGCGTGAGAGAACAATGGAGGAGATGCTGCTGCTGCTGCTGCTGCTCCAAGGGAAGGACATCAGAAAAGCGGAAGGAGCTATCGAGATGGAAGAATTAGAAAGAGGAAGCACAGGGAGTAAATGACAAAAGCAGAGAATATTTTCTTTGATAAAATATCCTTCATTATGTATGCAAAATGCACTTTAAAAAACGTTTTTTATGCAAGAAAAACACACAAAAAAAAGTTATCGATGATAATAAATCGCGTAACATAGAAATATATTTATGTACCTATAATTTATACATCCATATTAGGAGAACGTTTCCATCTGTAGACTTAAAGATTTTTGAGCTATATTTTCTGTGTAGAAGATGTTGCACATAGCCCGCAAAGACAAAGAGCGCTAAAAAGATAGAGACAGCGCCCTAGGGGCCAAGATAGGGGGTGAGAAGAAAGAGAGGGCTCACGGATATGTCACAATTAACCGCAAGAGATGCAAGAAGCAAGAAGGATGACACTCGAGATGGGCCACAAGGAGCAGGCAGTTATAATTAATAATGCATAACCCGCAGAGCGCATAAAAAGAGGTTAAAAACAAAGAGAGAGACGCATAGAAAGAGATAGAGAAAGAGAGTGCACAGCTTGCTAAAGCCAAAATGTCAAGATTGCAACAACTGCAGCAGCGACAAACAAGGTTGCAACTGCCAGTGGCACTGCCAGCAGCGCTGTCTCTCTGCCTCTGCTGCTGCTGCTACTGGCAAAAGAAAACTTAATTAACCTCGACCTTCTCCTTACAACAACCATGACAACGATGACGACGCTGACAGAGCTGACAGCGCGCTGGCTGACGTCAGGCACCGCTCATTTGTTCGGTCGTTTTCAATGTCGCCTGGTGGACGCGGTGCGAGCCAGCAGAGCAGTCGCCATATTTCAATTGCAATACCAATTCCAGTTGACCGTCGACAATTGCCACATTAAGATATCAATAATGGGCCATACATAAACAATTTATTATTAACAAGAAACATAAAGCTTAAGTTGTGAAGAACGAAGCATAAATACCCTTCGAAGATCAACAAGATCAATGTACAAAGATCTAAATTTTACGTAAATTAGGATCTCTCAGACTGTACATATGTTTATGGGTAAATTCCCCATTTCCGTTGCAAACACCCACCCATAGTCATAATACATCCAATACTTGAAAGGGTATGTCCAAAAACAATTGGCTAATAAATGCAGTGTACGCATTGGGAATTTTTGCGCATGCGCGACAGGCCGAAAAGCAAAGCGCGCAGCCAGCCAGCCGGCATAAAGCCGCAACGTAACGAAACCTGTTTGTCAGCCTCTCTCAATGTTGCACAAGTGTCGATTGCAGCAGCCACGCGACGCTGACTGCGGCTGCAGCGATGCCATTGCAGTTTCAAGAACCAGGTCAAGGTTGCTGCTGCTGCTGGTGTGGCTGCAGCGCCTCGACGATCACAGCCAGCATCGGCGCTGGCAGCGCAGCTTTCGCCTTGTTCGGTTTTGCATTGAAAGTCAAGTTCGCGCATACATGTGTTTGATTGTCATTGGACAACAACAACAAAAGCAACTGCAAATGCAACAACAGCACTGCAGATGATGGTCGCGAGAGAGTGAGAGAGAAAGATACTTCCAACACGTTTGATGTTCGATTGTTGTAAGGCTGCTGTTGGGTTTGATCACGCGATGGGCTGGAAGAGAGCATCAAAGGATGGAATGAGACAAGGAAACGAAAGAAATATTAATAGAAGAGTGAAGAGATTTATGAGTCACCGCTTGGCTCACAGAAGTCAATCCACGTTTGATGCTGCAAGTTTGAAGTGCAATATTTACTGAGCGCTTAAAATTGTCGCTGCTATGATTTAAAACTGTACTTGCGTGCCAAAAATAACAAAATATATACAATATATTTCAGACAATTCAGATAACTCTTGACAATATTTAAAATTTAAATATTGAAAAGCGTTTGCATTTTCCATTTTAATTTCCAACTCGTTTCCCCGATTTGTTATTCATATGAAAAACTTCAACTGCCAACAGCGGCTACAGATATTTAAATATTGGCAATATTTTTCACTTTTTAATAGACCGTATTATGTTTTTATGTCCTCTTTTAGTCGTATTACCAATTCAATTTGCTGCCGCATGCAAAAAGCAATCAAAGGTGCATACACGCATACACTCACACGCAAACTCACACGCACAAAAAGCAATTCAATCGAATAAAAATATGAATAATTGGTACATTTTATAATTAATAAATTTTTAATGAAATTGTCAAGTCAAGTGCGGGTGCAAAAAAAATCATCATTGCAATAAAATAAAGAAATTGTAGAAGAGCGAGAGAGAGAGAGCGGAAAAAATAGGAGAAAACATTTTCCATCAGCTGCAGGCAGCAATTTAATTTCGTTTGTGGCAACATTTCCACTGATTAATGGCTGGTCCTGCACCAGTGGTCCTGCTCCCACGTACAGACACAGCGCAGCGAATTCATTTCATTCCGCTTCAGTCGCATCCTCTCAGAACCCACTTCCATGTCCTGTTTATACCGTTTCCAGACCTTCTTCAATTCTGCTTATGCCCAGAGCATGGGCCTGCAAACTTGAGCGCAAGTTAAGCGAA